>NC_058414.1:72152876-72465555 GCF_002201575.2 Neomonachus schauinslandi | reverse complement strand
ACTGAGCCACCCAGGCGCCCTAAAGATTTTATTTATTTATTTGAGACAGAATGAGAGAGAGAGAGAGAGCACGTGAGAGGGGGGAGGGTCAGAGGGAGAAGCAGGCTCCCTGCTGAGCAGGGAGCCCGATGCGGGGCTCCATCCCAGGACCCTGGGATCATGACCTGAGCTGAAGGCAGACGCTTAACGACTGAGCCACCCAGGCGCCCCATCAGCTGGTTATTTTTAATACATAATTGAGCACAAACATTTTAGTGAAGAGCTTAATAGTAACTCTGAATAATAAGGCAGATTATTTTGGAACTTGCAAACATTTTGCAGTTGTGAATGTATTTGAAATGGAGGAGATAAATAATTGAATAGAAAGTTTTAGTGTTTTGTAAATGCTGAGAAATATTTTTTCTTTGTTAGACTGACCATCAGCAGTGGTATGAAATGATGATTTAGAGACAGGGTGAGTGAAATGTCTATTCTTTTTTTTTTTTTTTTTTGCCTAAACTATTTTTTTTTTAATTCTTATGTTAATCCCCATACATTACATCATTAGTTTTAGATGAAGTGTTCCATGATTCATTGTTTGTGCATAACACCCAGTGCTCCATGCAGAACGTGCCCTCCTCAGTACCCACCACCAGGCTAACCCATCCTCCCACCCCCCTCCCCTCTAGAACCCTGTTTGTTTTTCAGAGTCCATCGTCTCTCATGGTTCGTCTACCCCTCCGATTTCCCCCGCTTCATTCTTCCCCTCCCGCTACCTTCTTCTTCTTCTTCTTCTTTTTTTTTTCTTAACATATATTGCATTATTTGTTTCAGAGGTACAGATCTGAGATTCAACAGTCTTGCACAATTCACAGTGAAATGTCTATTCTTGTCCCAAGTCAAGGCATTCACTGAAAAAATCGCTTCAGGCCATTACTTTGGCATGCCATGAGTTAAATAAAGGTCAACTCCAAGTAAAAAATAAAAATCAGTTGATCTTTTGGTGTTAAAGGGGCAAAATAGTTATCATTTTAGATGCTTTTAGTGCTCTTATAATTCAAGGATTTTGGATTTCTTTTTCTCTCAACTGAGAATTTTTAGGCCAGTGGTGTCCATAATGTATACGAGTGCCTGGGGGCATTTCTGAAGGGGAAGAGAAGAAAATTTACCATATTTTAAAAAGTGTTCTCACCTATACAGGCTCTCGCATGATATTTAATAACTCAGTGATGTGGCTAGCCCTCAGGGGTTTGCAGTGCTTTTTATATTTAAATTAATCATAACCATTTGGAACACGGGTTATCTGGAAAACTGTGTTCTAAGCCCATCTTTGGCTCACTGTTTACTTCCTGTAAAAGATTCCTAAATATAGACTTATAATTACTTTCCAATATTTCTTCTAACTTATATGTCTCTGTTAAGAAGGTTGTGGTGGCAAATTGTGTCAGTCATTGGGAGCTCAGGAGCTCCATGTCCCTTGGTTTTTAATCTTATTTAATTATTTTTTAATCTTATAATGTCTATCTTAAATATCTATTTTTTAATCTTACAATAATTCCATTCTTTAGAGAAGGTAATGGTGGTACCTGTCCAGCCAGATATTGAAAAGATTGCTCAGGATGGTTCATATGATGTAACCATCACATAGCAAGAGATCGTTAAAAGTCAGTAGGGTTATTCTTGTCCCTGCTCTGTATCTTCTGCAGAGAAAATATTAAAAACAGCAAAATTAGAGGGCTATCCAATTATCTGGTTAATTCTGACACATACTAACAGCTGTGTAATAAGCGTGTGGTGATGTGTCGCTTGGGTGGTAGATACCGGACACATTCCACCCAGTTGTTGGAGCCTTTCTTGGATTGCCTGTGTAATTCAGATAATTCTCTAAAAATAATCTCCCATAGCCAGGAGGATTCGGTAAGGGGTAGGTAGATGGCATCTTAATAATTCCTAGGACAAACCAGGCTTGATAGATTTCTACCACAATAAATTTGTGAGTTCAAAGGAATGGGTGAAGTTTCTGAATACCTTTGCTGGAGACGATGGCAAAGCACAGACTCTGCCCAAAGTGGCACATGGTCCAGATTAAATAACGAGAGTTCCATCTTTTCTCTTTCTCTTGGTTAAAAGATGTTGATTGTTATTATATTTGTTTGCATAGGCCAAAAAGAAAAACACCTAAGCTTGTGGGGTAGAATTCGTTTCTCTTCTTTTAAGAAAACCCTTCCTCTTAGAATGTAAAACTGGTTGATTTTTTTTTTTCCTATTAAAAACTGACACTTTCTTGTAGGAAAAATCTTCCTGTGACTGGTGATAAATGATTGTGAAAATAAAGGCTTATTGCAGATTACACTAGACCAGCCAGATAGTCTTGGAGTTAAAGAATTAGTAGGCCTTTCCAATGAGAATCAGCCTGAAATTATGTCCATTTATGCGACATGTGTTCTTATTTGCTCATTCATAGAATAGTAGATTCTATTATTTTTAGAGTTGTAAGGGGCCTTGCAAGCATTGCACACATAAGGTGGTCAGTCAATATTTGCTGAGTAAATGCATGAATGTATTTTAATGTCCCGCTCATTGTTGAAACCTTTTCCATTTTTTATATACTATAGAGAGTCATTTAGCTCGTGCTTGAACATTCCAACGGACTAAAAGCTTACAAAATTCAGAGGCAGCCCTTTTCATTGGTGGATCACTCTAATTATTAGATCTTTCTCTTTCTTTCTTAAAGCCTTTTTTTTTTTTAGACAGATTTTATCACCATGTAATTTCCACCCTTAGGTTTTAGTTTGGTTTTATGGGAGAACATTAAAATAAATCTACTTCCCCTTTCACATGAAAGTTCATCACATATTTCAAGACAGCTATCATGTCCCCATAATTCTTTTCTTCTCCAAACTAAACTACCATTTTTCAGTTGATGGTGTTTCTAGTTCCCTAACCATCCCTATTCTTCTTTTCCCTGTTTTTTTTTTGGTCAATGTTTCTAATATACTTATTTATTTTATCATCTTCTGTATAATGAGTACTTTTTGAATCAGCAACTGCAATAGCTATTTTATTTATATTTTTTATTTAATTCCTACACCAACCACATAAAGTCGGTTTTTCCCAGTGAAAACACTGTGTCCGGGCCATCCAGCTAAGAGACATGACTTGGATTCATGCTGACTGTAGACAACCACCAAATCATGTGCAAATATCTTAGCCTTTCTTTGCCTCCGTTTTCTCATCAGTGAAATGGGGATTATAATCATCCCTACCTCCTAGAGCTCTCATGAAGATAGAATTCATATTTGTAAAGCACTTAAAAAAGCATCTGGCCAATAAAAAGCACTGTAAGTGTTTGTGAAACAAGCAAACCTAGTTTATGCTTCCACACTATACCGTACCCTATAATTTTTTTTTTTAAGTGGGTTTGGTATGCTTCGTCAAGTTCCCCCAAGTATATCCCTGTCTTAATCCCCAGAACCTGTGGATATTACTGCATACAGCAAAAGGAACCTTGCAGATGTGATTAAGGATCTTGAAACAGGTAGATTTTCCAGGTAGACCCAATGTAATCATAATAGTCCTTATAAAAGGAATGCAGACATTAGAGTCAGGGAGAAAACCATGTGACCGTGGAAGCAGAGATAAGAATGATGTACTCTGAAGATGGAGGAAAGAACCACAAACCAAGAAATATAGACAATTTCTAGAATATGAAAAGGCAAGGAAATGGATTCTCCCCTATTGCCTCCAGAAGGAACCAGCCCTGATAACACCTTGACTTTAGCCCAGGGAAATGGATTTCAGACATTTGTCCTATAAGATAAAAAATTTGTGTTAAGCCACCAAATTTTTGATATTTTTTTACAGCATCCACAGGAAACTAACACAGCAAGTGTCCCCAGTTGTCTGATACCTTGCATTAGAAAGATCTCAAGTATAAAGAACTTGAGTTACATCTGAGATGAGTATCATAGGCATTGCGTCCAATCAACATCCAGGAAAATACATTTTACATCCAGAAATTCCTAGTTGTATGTGATATTCCCAATAGCCTTGAGAGAGAAGTTTAATTAGCAAAAGCCACACTAACAACATTAAGTCTGCCCTACTTTCCCCCTTTTCTTGGGTATTAGCCATGCTCGTGACAATCAGTGTGGGGGAAATTTATCTCATTGGTGCTTTTGTTTTTATCCTCTGTCAAATGTCCTCCCTCCCCCCTTTCATTTAGGGACTCCTTTGCATCTTTGGGAGTGAGTTGCTCTTTCTAGGTGGTATCTTTCTTTTAGCCCCTCAAATGTCTGTGGTCATTCTTTGCACTTCAATCTTAATTAATTCATCCCAAGTCCTCACCTTTGTTGTTTGTTTTGTTTTGTTTTTGTTTTAAAGGCCACAAAAAATACTGTTCGCACACACTGAGTCTTTGGTCAACTGAAATCTCAAATCTGTCCTGTATAAATTGATGGGGAACCTGGATATCTCCCAATTTACACCTATTTAAATTTTGAACCCAAATGAAATACTGTGTATTTTCTATGGAAGTGGGTTTGGCCCACTATTTTAGGCTATCACACTATTAATAATAATAATAATAATCTATTGTGTATTATGTATCTAGTACTATTAGGGGTTTAAAGTATTAAATTGCTATTAATAATTATTACTAAATCATGTTGTTACAATAATCAAGATAATAAGAAGAACTTTATTTTTAAATGCTGATTTTGCCATTCAGTCCATGTTATTTCTCCCAGGTTAGTTTTTTCCCCTCATATTTGAGCAGCATCCATACTGTGTATTTCTCTGAATCCTGTTAAATATGTTAAACAGCAATGCAGAAATGAAAGGTTCTGTGTTGGGGCGCCTAGGTGGCTCAGTTGGCTGAGCGTCTGCCTTCAGCTCAGGTGTGATCCTGGAGTCCCAGGAATTGAGCCCCCACCCCCATCCCAAGTTGGGCTCCCTGCTCAGCAGGGAGTCGGCTTCTCCCTCTCTCTCTCTGCCCCTCCCCCCCCCATGCACACACACTCTCTCTTGCTTACTGTCTCTCACATAAATAAATTAAAAATCTTTAAAAAGAAAAAGAAAGATTCTGTGTCCACCATTACAAATGTTACTCAAGGTAAGTTTCCCAAACTTCTGTGCTTTTGTCTTTAAAGGGCCCTAAAATACAGATATCTGAGGACTGAGACCTATTTTTAATATATCAGCAAGTGAAAATTTTGGGAAAAATTAGGCTCATGTTGAAATATTAATCATCTCTCTTTGGGATTGATAGTTTTAACAACTTTGCCTCACTAATAACTGAGCTTGTGTAGATTTATTTTATCAGCGAACACATTATAAAAGACTTTGTAAGATGCTTTGCTGAAACTAAGAACTGATATTATATTATAGTCTTCCTGACAATCATCTTAGGAAGATACATCACTGATTTTATTTTATAGAGCACTGTATTAGTTTCCTACGGCTTATAAGCCACAAACTGGGTGGCTTAAAACTACAGAAATTTATTCTCTCAAGTTCCGGAGGCCAGAAATCCAAAATCGAGGTATCAACAGGAGTGGTCCCTTCTGGGGGACTCAGAGAGAGATTTCCGTGCTTTTCTCCTGGCGCAACTCCTGTCTCTGCCTCTGTCATCACATGAAATTCTTCCCTCTGTGTCTGTCTTGTTGGTGTCTCTTTCCCTCTTTCTATAAGGAGTCCAGACATATGGATCAAGGCCTCACCCTACTCCAGGATGACCTCATCTTAATGTGCAATTTAAGTACATCTGCAAAGACCCTATTTCCAAATTAGGTCATATCTATAAGTACCAGGGGTTAGGACTTCAACATTTTTTGGGGGGCAGGGAAGGACACAATTCAACTCACAACAAATAGAGAAAAGGAGAAATCACTAAAGTGACTAGGGAATGCATACAGAATATGAACCCAATAATTTTGTCATCATACGATATTCCCTTGTTTCCAGTTCCCTGTCTCCTAGTGAATTCCACTTTATTTTCCACATCTTCATAGACTAGCTACTTAAAAATGTGCTGTAGAATTTCATGGGTGCTAAAAATAAATCTCACTAATTCTTGGTGTCCAAATCTATTATTTCCCATTTTTATTAAGTTGTTCATACCATTAACTCAGGTTCCTCAAGTACTTTTTTTGTTTCCAAGCTTGCATAATTGCTCTGGACAATTTATTTAGATTGGTTTGCTGAGTCCTTATCACCTATACTCCTATATTGGGCTTCAATTTCATTTTAATGATTATTCTATATATTCTAGTTTAAAGCATAATGAGTTCTCCTTTTCCATGTGCATATCCATTGTTCCTGCGCTGTGATTTGTCATAAAAATCACTGGTCTTTTCCTACATCCTCCTTCCCTTTACAGTTCTTTTGCCTTCCCCTAAGGGTTGGCAGTTCAAAGTAGGGCTCAGCCAAATTCAATCAGTTAACCAACCACTTGATAATTATTGGATTCCTATTATGAGCAAGGGCTGTGTGAGATGGGGGGGGGTGGGTTCTCACAATGTAAGAAATAACACATAAGAAATCTTGCCCTTGAAGAGCTTGTATTCTAGTATGTGGAACACAACAGAGTAAGCAGGTAATTGCAATAGTATATGGTAACTGCTCTGAAAATGGTTGTGCAAAGATGTCCTTCTGCAAGAGGAATACCTTACCCACCTTTGAAATGATTGCTAGTGCCACACTTTTGTAATTAGCTATGTTTTTCCATATGTTGTTCCTTTATTATTCTATCTTAATATCTACTTTTTGAAGACACAATGCTCCTTTTATGGATCTGGTGTTGCCTTGGACGGGAGCTCCCTCATTCTGCAGCCAATGTATTTTTTTTTTGCCTTATAATAATGTTCAACATATTAATCAAATAAGAACAGTATTATTAAAGTTAATAACATTAACCTCTTCTTTTTTTTTGCAGATTCGTATCAGTGATACAGTTCTCTAGAAAAAAATCAGAAAAGCAAAGGTTGGTATGCTATCTTACAAACGCTTAAACCAGAGTTTATCTAAGAGAGGTTATTTAAAGATATGTTAGAGCATTAATTCTAAATTCCCTGGGGCGCATTTGTTTAATCCAGACACTTCACATGATTACAATGTCTTCTGTGGTGGGAGATTTTATAGAGACTAGAAAGAAAAAGATATTTTTCCAGATACATTGGACAGTAATATGGATGGCCATTAGCTACACATTCAGTTCCTCTAGCAGCTTCCTCGTTTTACTTTCATGGCTTTTTAAGAGGTTACTTCTAGGACAGCACTGCTCTTCAGTCTGCAATAGCTCAAGTTGGAAACCGAGCGGGGAAAATGCGGTATCCATTGTGGTCTGTTTTTCTCTGTGACAGTTGTTCCTATTTTGTGTTTGTTTCTCTTTTAATGAGGATACAACTTTCATCTAGGGAGATGTATGGATCACTTGTTAATGCACTTAAATGCACTAAGGCACTCCATCAGTTGGAAATTGTGACTTGTAGCTGAATTATTTTTGCACAGCGAATGGTTTTCCTTTTGACATATTTTAATATACTTGCACACTGAGAGCAAGAGTGGGTGAACAGAAAACAGACTGTTTTATTAACCCAGCAGTCACCTTTGAGGTTTGTACATGTCCACTTTTTTTCTTGCCTTTGTACATAATCCCAAGAGGCTGGTACCTGGCTTTGCTCAGAATAACAAAGTCAGGCACAAATCTCCAAACACAATTGTTAGCTGGATGCCAACTGTTTCTTCTCATCTTTTATTTTTTTTAGACTTGAGCATTAAGAATTGGATCTTTATGGGTGAACCATAACCATTAAAGGATGAGTTTGTTTTTCTATTTCACATGCTTCCCCTATCATTTACTAGATTTATCTCACAATATGTAATCTTCGGTGATAAAAGAAAATAATTTTTGCATGTTTTTTGCAGAGCTCCTTTTTTTCAAATCCCTTAATAGTGAGAAGAAAAGAAGACACAAATATGTTACAAGCTCTAACCGGACTCCAGTTTCAACAGAAAGAACAATTAGGAGAAAAGGAGAGGAGACTTCATCTCAGCCAGGAAGCCAGGGCCCAGCATACACAGTTCCACATGCAATTTTCATACAAACCAATGTTTCAGAGACTTTTCCCAGTAAGACCAGAAATTTCTTCAAGTCAATTACCATCCTTTTCTAAGGTATATATCTATATATGTGTGTGTATAATATGTATAATATATATATAGCCATAATTTCTAAGTAAATGTAGTAGGTAATCACCACTGAAATCCATACATTTTAATTTTACTCAAAAGTTGAAGAGCAAATAATAAAAATCCAGAGCCTTCTCCCAACTCCCAGTAAGTGGCTCATTTAAAAGGATATAAGTATCAGAGCGACAAAACATCCAAAGTACACAGTTTTCTCTTCCATATCATCATCATTATCAACATCATCATCATGATAATAACACCAGTTGATATTTTGGAGACTTTTATACATTACAAAGGAGTTTCATATCATCTCATTTGACTATCCAAACCAGTCAGTGAGGTGTGCCTTATGAACAGAAAAATTATTAAGAGTGAAAAGCCTTTTAAAAGCATTCCGAGACTTCTAGAACACAAGTAAGTGGTGTGGTATATAGAAAGCGTGACGTCTTTGAGTTAGAATTCTGAGTCTGCATTGCTGATTCTATGATACTGGGCCTTTTAGAACATCGCTTTGTTGAATTGTTCAGTTTGAGAGATAATAATTATGCCAAAAGTGGTTATGGAGTTTGATTGAAGATTTCCTTTTGTAGAGGGTCCGTTTTGGTGTGTAAAGGTAGCGAATGTATTTTAGATGGGATTTTTGCAGGGGAGTAGGTTAGAGAACATAACTTTGAAGACCAGCACAATGAGTATATGATCCTAAGGCTAGGGACCTATTCAAGGGAACACACCTAGTAGATGACAGAGGCAAGATTAGAATCCATTTTTTTTCTGCCTCCCAGAGTACATCTAGAATTCAGTTTAATTTCAACACTGTATTTTGAGCCTTTGACCAAGTTCTTGATCTATAATTGTAAGATATAAATGTGAAAAAGACCTTACTATGAAGATTTTGTAATGTAGAAGGATAAATAAATACATTAAAAGAAAGACTGTACCATGCATGTGGTACATAGTAATTGTACAAGGGTTCGGTGATGTCATGGAAGGCTTTATTATTATGAGGCATTTGAGTTGGCCCTAAAAGTATTGCTACATCCATTTTCAGGGAAGAGCTATATCAATCATATTTGCTTTAGCTTTCCTCTTAAGCCTATTCTTAAAAAGAAGACCATTCCATTAACCTCTTGTAAACTTCCAAGCACAATTGCTTATTTATTGTAAATTAAGCTTTCAAAAGTCATTGCTCCTTAAGGTCATGTGTATCTTTTGTTTATAATTATTTCTGACTTCATTACATGTTTTTTAAGTCCTTCTAACTTTAATTACTAAAATGTTGTTTAGGCAGGAATGCTTTTTAAAAATGTTTTTAATCTTTAATTTTTTAAATTGAAATATAGTTGCCACACAGTGTTACATTAGTTTCAGGTGTAGGGCGTAGTGACTCAGCACGTCTGTATGTTACGCTGTGTTCCCCACAAGTGTAGCTGCCATCTGTCACCATTCAATGCTATTATCACACCATTGACTATATTCCCTCTGCTGTAACTTTTATCCCTGTGACTTATTCATTCCATAACTGGAAGCCTGTTATTTTCTACTTACCTTTACTCATTTTGCCCAAGCCCCCCCCCCCCCCCCCCTGTCTTCCTGAGTAGGCGTGCTTTTCGTGGAAAAATCACCTAAGATTGAGCGCTATAACTTTTGTCTTCTTAGGGTCATCCTCCTCCTCCTCCTCACATCCTCATTATCAAAACAATAAAATTTTAGCACTTTTTAAGCAAGTGCTGTGGGAGAGCCATCATGCTGAGCAATTCGTGTACATTAGTCCTAATTTCTTAATAACTCTAGTAGAGTAGTTGTAAGCCCCATTTTGCAGACACTGAGCTGAGGCTCAGAGATTTTAAGAAATTAGTTCAAAATTATACAATTAGCAAAAATGGCAATGTTGGCACTTAATATTTGTCTACCTAGTTGGAGTTTATCACTTTCTTACTAGGTTTATGAGTGAGAACTCAGATGATTTCCAGTAAGAATAGCCCATTTGGAAGCAGAGTGAGCCACCAAGACAATTTGTTGGTTTCTATTCCTAGGAAGGACAGCTGATACCAGGGGTGACTGGAACCAGGACTTCAAATATGTTAAGAATGTGTTTATCTCCCAACTGTGCTTTTCCCTGCATACTGTCTTTGTTCTCAGACCGGCTCCTCCTAGCAGCAAACCATGTAAGCTTCATTCCCTTCAGGCTCACATTCTTACAACTTGCCACCTAGGAAAATGCTGGCTTGTGTTTACCTAGGTCCAGTGTGAAAAATTTCAGATTAAGACTTCCCTGGGATCACAGTTCCATCCCTTGGTCTGGTCATTAAGGTGATGATGAGTGCTGTGCTCGGTTTTTACCGGTCAGGTGTTCACTTCTGCGACCGTAGGTACAGATGGATGCGATAGTGTGTTATTTGAATTGGGTGGGGGGTACTCTACAGACATGCCCTCCAGGAAACTATTAGGCAGTAGTCCCAATTTGTGGCTCTCAGCACAGGCCATTATGATACCTGTTCTCATTGCCTTGGTTAATTTTCTACCAGTAACACCCCTAACTCATTAGATCTATTAAATTATATCTGCAGGGTGGAAAGGTTTTCTCTAATTTTACCCATTAAGCTAAAGTAATGCCAACTTTGTTATGAACATTTTTTTAGGCGGGGAAGGGTAGTGGGAGAGGAAGTCTTAAGCAGACTCCACTCTGAGAACGGAGCCTCACTTGAGGTTTAATCTCATAACCTCAAGATCTCCTCTGGAGCTGAAACCAAAAGTCAGAAGCTCAACTGATTGTGCCACCCAGGTGCCCCATTGTATTATGAAATTTCTTAACACGTTGTAATATAAGTTTCAATAAATACTTATTAATTTATTTTGAAGAATGAAATTTGGCTGTTTTAGAGTATGTAAAATAGGCATCTTCTTTAAAATGGAACATTTCTTTCTGAGCACAATCATGTGCCACCCCTGCGTTAGAATGTTAATGAACAGACTCTATGTGGGAAGCTCTATCCTCTGGAAGTATCTAATTTCATTTTGTTGATAACATGTAGAGGGGATAAAAATTATGAGAAAAATGTAGTCTCTTTCTTTTCTATAATAATTTCACACTTTTCTTGAATTCCCCACTGCCCTTCCAATACTCATATCTTACCGGGGGATGGTAGGGGATAAGAGATGGGAAAGAGGAGATGGCTAATTGGGGAGAGGATAATGGGATAAAAATTTAACTTTCTAGTTAAATGTATTTCAAACCTTTCAGTTTAAAGTATTTGCTTTTAGGTTAAATCTGTCTCTTTTTGGCAAACGCTGTCTGTCATGGGTATGAGGTAGAGCTTATGTGTCTATGTGTCCTCTGACCAGGCTTCCTGTTGGCTTCCACTGCTAGGTCTGTGGTGAACGGGATTCATGGCCTGTCCTCCTGGCTGAGGCAGCATCAATGGTCAATGCCGGTAGACCTTGAACCTCAACCACAGAGCCCAGGCTGGACCTCCTTATGCCACCCCTTAACCACTGGAGGCCTGAAGGAATATTTGTCAAGTCACCATTTCTGATATGCTGAGGTCACTCAACACTATCAGAGTTCTAAATGGAAAATATACCAAAGGCTCCTCTTGTTCATGTTCTGTCTTCTCCCTGCTGGGGTTTCTGTCCTTTTCCAAACTCCCCAGTGCATACACACTAATGAGTTTCCTCCAGAACAGGGAATTAGGACGCTCATGTCTGTCTTGTTGTTTCCCTTTGTCTTCTTTCTACAAATTTTTTTTCCCCCAGAGGAAACATATTACTTCTCCTTGGCCTGTTAGGAACTTTCTACATTTCCTTTTCCAGTGTTGACATCCACCTTTTTCTCTAGGGCCATGAGCAAAAGGGCAGGGAGTTGGAATACAGAAAGGAAAATATACAAGAGGTATGTATCAAGGATATTAATCCTAATATTGGGATAAAACTTACAGAACAAGAAAGGCAATTAAAAAAAAACCCAATCACAGAATCAACTGCTAAACATTCCATGCCTCCAATTTTCTAGTTGTACTTTGGGTGTTCTAAATTTGTCAAGTAACCCGTAGAATTTGGTTATCTCCTCCAGATAAATCTCATTTCCATTTATGCTGAAAAACCTTTTGAAGTTATCTATTTCAAAGACTTTTTAACAACCCTTGCTTTAAAAAAAAATTAAACTCAGACTTAAAAAAGAAATTATGTCAAGTGTCCTGTATATTACCACTTACATACTTTAAAAATCCCTCTGCCTCTAGTGTTGATAAAGGGAAAGTACAGAGACTATAGAGCTAAAAAACATAAAATGACAACTACACATTGCTATAAAAAGGTTTTTTTAATCATAATGAAGATTCCCCCCCCAAAGTTCCATTTGTTCTAAATATGAGGAATGCGTGGTTCAGACATGAGCAAATGTAGCTGCTACTATCTGATACCAAGTGATGGATGAACTGAAATGGTAACAGCAGCTTAGGCTAAGTTCATCCAAGTTATGATCATCTTCATAATCAAGAAGCCTAAAGAAGTCACCTAATCCCCATTGTGTTTTCTGAATAATACATTATTCATTATTATACATCTGAGACTCGTAGCATCTAATACCCTGTGAAATAGCTTTATAGCCCAAGAGTTTACTAATGGAGGAAAATGGCTCACTGAAGCCAAGGGGTACAAGAGTGGGACTTATCTGTTTCCTACAGTCTTCAAGTATAAGACAATCTGGCACTGTGATTCATATTAATCAATACCTGCTTTTCAGGAGCTGTCTTGATTTTAGGTAAAGAAGCAGAGAGAATTATACAACCTTTTGGGTAATATATTGTGGCATCCAAAGATGTTATAATATTAATGTTCTTCTTCACTATGAATGGCCTATAATTTTAGCATAATTTCCTTTTACTTATCTTGAAACATAGAAAACTGGTCACCTTTAACTTTATAATCTTCCTCCATAAACGTGAAGACTGTTGTTCATTTTCAGTTTTTCCTTGTATGTCTCTTTTTTTGAGGCTTTGATTAAATTATTTTGACTAACAGTCACCTCTTCAAATTTCTCATGGTTACTTGAAACTGCATCATGGGAAATGACCAAAAAGAAACTCATTAAAGTTTTAAAATAACACATACTCAACATACAACTTTGTTTTTTGAATTTTTAGTAACAACACTACTATCTTCATTTTCAGTTATTTTTAAAATATGTAAGTCCAGATATATACATACTAATTATTTCTATTAGCTTCCAGTAGATGAATAATGATATCTGTCTGTGCTACCTGACCCTGTGGGTGAAATCTCAAACACAAATAACTGAGAAAAGCAGAAATAGTATATATTTCAACTCCAAATTACATTTTTAATAATAATCTATACCTATACAAGTGAAGAGATTCAGTTCAAGATTTAAGGAGGTGTCTTGGTGTTCTGTGAATTATTTTAGTTCCCTCGATTCAATGGTTCCCAATCTCTCTGGCTTTCCTTTCAACTTTCTCCTGTTTAGGTTCAAGGGATTGCCCGTCTACAACTTTTCTGAGACCTCTCCAGTCTGATTACACACTGTGTAAGCAGCAGTTTCGGCAGATCCTCTTTTCACTTGCTAGCGGAGAGAAAACTAGCTTTCCGTTTTCCTATTCTTGTTTGGCTCCTAGTTACAACACTTTTCCTTTGTCCATCAGAGACCATCTATGCCCTTGGGGCTCCAGACATTCCCTCCTGCTTTCCTACACATGCTCCATCTTGTCACCCTCCCTTAAAATTGTTCCACCACATTCTAGGCACTTGTTCTCACCATATGCTGTTTTATTTTCTACACAGCTTTTCAAAGTATCTGAAAATAATTAATCATATCATTTTGGGGCTTTTGGCATTGTTTATATGTTTACTGATTGCTTGGCTCAACCATTGAAAATGTAAGCTGCATGGGAGAATGGATCTTGTCTATCTTGTAGATGCAGCTCTGGGGACTAGAATAGAGTAGGTACTTACAAAGTATTTGTTTAATAAAGGATTTTCCTTAAAACTCTGATTTGGGGATAATTTTTTTTTGAGGGGATGGCTTCTCACACTATCTGCAGGCAAATTAATACATTATCATGGCTTCAATAAATGTAAATGCCCTAACCTACGAGAGTTAGCACTGACCTCCTCTGAACTGACATCCAAATATCCAGCCTCTTCTACCTAGAGGCCTTTTCAAATTCAATACGGCCCAAGCTAGATTAGTAATCTAGTGTCTCCTGGTGCCTTCTCAAATGAAACAAAACAGACACCCTGCTCGTTGTTCAGTGTTTTGTACTTCATAACCGGAATACTTATTTATGCATTTGCTCAAGCCTTAAAACTGGGCTCATCTTTTCATCTTCTCTCTGTTACTGTAAATTCTTTTTGACTCTCTCTCATACTCTTGAATCTGCCTCATAAATTGTTCTCAAATCTACCCACTTTCCTCTGCTACTGTTGCCATTACCCTAGTCAAGGTTATTATCATTTCTCATGTATTTAACTACAATGCTCCCTATTGATGTCCTTGCTTTCTGTCTGGTTCCCATCCAAACTTTTGCCACCATGTATCCCAAAGGATCTTTCAACAAGTAAATATGACTGTAGTATCCTTTTCCCAAATAAGCAAACTCACCAACAAAAGCTCTTCAGTGGCTTTCCATTCCCTTTCAGATAAAGTTCAACCTCCTCAAGTTGCTCAGAGCGGGGATGTATGCTTACTCCTCTTACCTTTCTTGCTTTGAGTACTCATAAGAGTGAATGATTGATCTTTAGGCAATTTCCCCTACATTATATTTTTCTCAGCTGGACTATAGCTAGAAGCAAATTTGAGATTATATTCTCCAATAAGTACCCTGTATCCTGTTTTTCCATATTAACAATTGAGAATGGAATATTAAACTTTGAAAACAGAGGAATGTGGTAGGTTTAACATTTTATGATAAAAAATACATTTCTTAAGATTTAAAATACACAAAAAGGGTTACTAGCAGCAAAGCTTAGAATTTTCCTTAAGAATCATCTTTGGATCTACTCCAATGCATGAACAAATGTTCCGTTCAATCACAGTTTTCAGACATAGCTGAATGGCCAAATTATTTTGGTCTAGAAAATTTTCAAAGCACTTATTACTTGTGTCCAATTATAGCCATAGAAATGTATCAATAACACCCTCAAGCATTTTCTATTTCTGGGATATCATCTAATGTCTTTTAATAATTTACAATATATTCATTATTGTCCCCAAGCTTTTTTCTGCAATCAATGCTATTTTAAAAGTAAAAATTCCTTCGCTGGTTCTTGTGAACAAAAACACTCCTCCTCTTTCTTCAGCCAATTATTTATGTAGTCAATCAGGTCTGCTACTGGGGCAAATAGTTTAAATATTTTAAGAAATTTAATCCTTGAATTGTGTAAAGTGTGAAAGGTACATATATGTTAAACTTACTTAAAATGGTTACTTTCTAATTCTACCTTCATCTTCTTTTCTTCCATTACAGTTGGAGCAGATTGCAATTGCCTCCTTTCACTGTTATTAACTTCTCCCCTTTCATCAGAAAAAGGATCTTGCTTTCTTTGATTCTCTTACTGATATTTTAAAAGAAATTTTTTCCCTCTCTTGCTGTCTCTCAGGCAAGTCCCATCTCAATTGTACTTTGTCATTCACTGTCAGTCTTTGTGTCTGTCCTCTTATCCCAGCCTACTTTTCTTCTTTTTCTTTTTCTTTTTTTTGGGGGGTGGGGGGAGAGGTGGAAGTAGGAGGCATTGGTGTCTCACATCCATTTCAGGCCTTAAGCAAAATGAATTCATTTCAAATGGAAATCGCATTTTACATAAAAAACGGTAAGGTTTCTTTGTTTTAATAAATTAGAGCCTTGTGTAACACATACTCATCTAAAGAAATTTTAGAATAGGACCTCCAAATAACTAATAATCGGAAAATTCTGATCTTGGGCCGTAGTCACTGAAGATAAGGAAAGACATCTGCTTCAGTACCCCAGCTGGCTTTTACACAGGCGTTTCAGACTCAGTGTGCTCTTGCTCTTTCTTTTATCTATGCCCATCTGCTTGTATGGTGTGTTCCCACCCTAACATATTTTCAGACCCTTGCCATAGGGCAGAAGTGCCAAGCAATTATTTGTTGAGATAGATAGCCCACATAATACTGTAAGTGACATCTGTTCTGTAGGAAATCCTTCCCTTGTGGCTGCAGGGTCATATTGGCAGCTCATAGGAATATCAAAATTGACATACAGGAACAATTGAATGTTTCATCTTATCCTGAATTCTCACTCAGAGAGCATCCAATACCAGATGCTTTAGAGGGCCCTGTAACCCCCTGACTCTTTCTCTTGTTCTCTCTACACCTATGGTAATTGGCAATACTACACTATGGGGAAAATTTCTTCCTGACCCCAGCTGGTAACCAAATTATGCCCTAAAGCATGAAGATTGGCATATTTTAAGTTTATTGTAGCTAAGATGTTGAAAAAAAGCGATGTTTTTCATATTAATGTGCTTACCAGATTGTTTGACCTAAATAAATAGCTTGAATAGTAAATTCCACAAATTACTCTTAATAACTTATTATTTGGCAAAATTACAATGACAGATGAACATTTTAATCTTTTAAGAGTGCTGATCCCCATGTTTGGCAATTGTTTCTTCTTCTTTAAACTATTTCCAACAGATGATAAGAAAAATGGTTCACAGTCCATAATGGTTCAAGATTTGAATCTTTGAATATAAGTATTCATTCTGAGTAAACTCTGAATTTGTTGATTTTTAGCCATTTGATATTAAAAAGGCAAGCAGAATTTAGAGCCAGAATCATTACTGGCAAATTAAAAATACAATATGCAAGGTAGGTTCTGAATAAATTCATACCTAATTCAGTTTCCCCAAACCATCTACATTGGTGGTGTTACCCTCTTTAGTGATCCTCAGAACACCATGAACAACCTCAGACTGGAAAAAGTTAGGATGGTATAATTGTGAAAGGTTTATAAAATTAGAATTAAAATTAAACTACTCAATTACATAATTGAATCAACAACCCATTTACTTAAGTTTATGTTTGAGTAAGATTTAAACACTTGGTATGAGTTGTATTTTGAAATACCTACTAACATGAGAATTAGTGACTTAAAACAACTTTTACCTCTTTATGATTCTCTAGGCCAGCAGTATGGACTGGGTTCATTTTAGCGGTTCTCTTATTTTTGCTGTTCCATTGGCATACTATCTGGGGATGGATGGTGTAACACAGCCTTACTCAAAAGTCTGGTTTTGGTACTGGCCGTCTGCTGGACCATTTATCTCTAGTAGGATAAGTTGGCTTCTTCCTATGTTGCAGAGTTCTAAAAGCAAGAAGAAAGGGACCAGCCTTAATGTAGAAATTATTTTATACTTCTGCTTGCATGCTGTCCCATTGGGCCAGACTCATGCTAAGCCCAGAGTCAATGTGGGAGCAGACTGTAAAAAGCCCAGAGTCAATGTGGGAGCAGACTCTGAGCAGATACAGAAAGGTATGATTTTTGTGGGTGCTTTAACTATAACAATCTATGACATCTTGTTGCTATATTGCGTGCAGGAACTTAACGGTACCGCCATTACTGCAATATTGTGCTAGATTCCGTAAATCTACAAGAGAAATGTGTAAATAAGGTAAGGATCAGTAAAACTAATTCCTCTTTTTATATATTTTAGATACAAGTCCTTTGTCAAGTATGTAGTTTGCAAATATTTTCTCCCAGCCTATAGTTTGTCTTTTTATCTTTTTAATAAGACCTTTCATTTTCATAAGAGCAAATATTTTTGATTTGGATAGCATCCAATTTATTAATTATTTCTTTTATGGGTTGTGTTTTCACGTCATGTTTAAGAACTCCATTTATACATTGTTGTATATACTCTGTTTTTTCAATTTGCTAATATGTTGTTGAGGATTTTTGCATTTAAGCCCATTAAGATATTGGCCTGTAGTTTTCTTTTTTTCCTTTTTTGTATTGCTTTTGTGTGACTTTGATATTAGGATAACACCGACCTCATCAATGAGTTGGAAAATGTTAGTTCCTCTCCTATTTTCTGGAAAAGATTATGTAGAGTTGATGTCAGTTCTTATTTAATGTTTGGCAGATTCCATCATTGAAAACATCTGGGCCTAAGATTTCTTTTTTGTAAATTTTAAGTTACAAATTTAACTTAACAGTTATGGAGTGTTGAAATCCCAGTTAAAACTGTGGGTTTGTCTATGTTTCCTTTCAGTTCTATCAGTTCTTGTTTCATGTATTTTGATGCTCTGTTGCTTGGTGTATACGCATGTGGGATCATTATGTCTTCTTGGTAGACTAACCCTTTTATTATTATGTAATATTCTTCTTTGTTGCTGGTAAGTTTCTTCTCGGAAGTTTATTTTACATGATACTGAAAGAGCTCTTTTTTTTTTAAATTAAGGTTTGCATGGTTTATCTTTTATAATCCTTTCAATCTGTTTATATCATTTTTTTGAAATAAAAAATGTTTCTTATGGACAACATATAATTTGATCATGTTTTTTATCCATCCTGTTTTTCTTTTAATTGATATAGCTGAAACAGTTAAAATTAATGCAATTATTAGTAAGTTAGTAGATAAGTCTTGTATTTTATTTGTTTTCTATTTGTTCCCTCTGTTTCTTATTCATCTGTTTTCCTTTCCTTCCTTTGGATTACTGAAAGGTTTTTTTTTTTAGAGTTCCATTTGACTTGTTTACAATGTTTTTGAGTATATGTCAATATATCATTTTTAGTGATTGCTCTAGGTATTACAGTATACATATATTTACTGTCACAATCTACATGTGTCAAAATCTGCTAGAATTGACATTTTTATTGCTTTGAGTGAAGTGTGTACTTTATTCAAAGCAGCAACTTTACAACTGTAAAGTTGACTTCCATTTTGGTCCCTTTACCCTGCCAACTTTTAAAATATAATTTTCTTAATTTTTTTTCTACGTACTTTGAGCTCACATCAGATGGTATTATAATTTTTGCTTCAACTAACAAACATAATTTTAAAAACTCAAAAACTCATAAAACAATTAAAAAATGACCCAATTAAAAATTGGGCAAAAGATCTGAGCAGATACCTCACTAAAGAAGATATACAGATGTCAATTAAGTGTATGGAAAGATGTTCAATATCATATGTCAATGAAGGGGGGGAAATCGGAGGGGGAGACGAACCATGAGAGACTATGGACTCTGAGAAACAAACTGAGGGTTCTAGAGGGGAGGAGGGAGGGGGATGGGTTAGCCTAGTGATGGGTATTAAAGAGGGCACGTTCTGCATGGAGCACTGGGTGTTATACGCAAACAATGAATCATGGAACACTGCATCAAAAACTAATGATGTAATGTATGGTGATTAACATAACATAATAAAATAAAATTATTTATGTAGATCCAAGTTTCACCTATATCATTTTCATTCTCTCTAAAGAACTTTTTTTTAAGACTTTATTTATTTGAGTGAGAGAAAGAGCACAAGCAGGGGGGAGGGGCAAAAGGAGAGGGAGAAGGAGACTCCCCGCTGAGCAGGAAGCCCAAGGGGCTAGATCCCAGGATCATGACCTGAGCCAAAGGTAGATGCTTAAATGACTGAGCCACCCAGGTACCCCAAGAAATTGTTTTAACAATCCTTTCAAGACAGGTCTGCTGGCAACAAATTCCCTTAATTTTTGCTTGTCTGAGAAAGTCTTTATTTCTCCTCACTTTTCAAGGGTAATTTTGCAGGGTTCTAGGTTGATGTTTGTTTGTTTGTTTTCTTCTCAACACTTTAAATATTTCATTCCACTCTCTTTTTGCTTGCATGTTTGCTTTTGCTCCTAGATAGATAAGTTTTTTTTTTTTTTTCCTCCCTCTGGTTTCTTTCAACATTTTTTCTTTATCTTGGATTTTTTTTAAGTTTGAATATAATATACCTAAGTGTAATCCTTTAAGCATTTTTCCTGCTTGGTGTTCTCTAAGCTTCCTGGATCTATGGTTTGATGTCTGACATTAATTTGGGGAAATTCTCAGTTACTATTGCTTCAAATATTTTTTCTGTTCCTCTCTCTCTTCCTTCTTCTTCTGATATTCCCATTATGTGTATGTTATACCTCACGTGGCTGTTCCACAGTTCTTGAATATTCTGTTCTGCTTTTTTCAGTCTTTTTTCTCTTTCCTTTTCAGCTTTGGAAGTTTCTATTGTCATATCATTAAACTCAGAATTTCTTTCCTCAGTCACATCCAGTCTACCAATGAGCTTATCAAAAACATTCTTCACTACTATTATAGTGTTTTGGGTCTCTAGCATTTCTTTTTAGTTCCATTTTAGGGTTTCCATCTCTCTGCTTATATTAGCCATTTGTTCTTGCATGTTGTACACTTTTTCTACTAAAGCCCTTAGCATATTAATCATAGGTTACGTATTTTTAAAATTCCTGGTCTTATAGTTCCAACATCCTTGCCATATCTGACTCTGGTCTTATGCTTCAGTCTCCTCAAACTATGTTTTATTACCTTTTAGTAAGCCTTGTAATCTTTTTGTTGAAAAGTGGACATGATGTATTGGATGAAAGAATCTGCTATAAATAGGCCTTTAGTAATATAGTGGTTAAGTTGTAGGGGGAAGAGAAACATTCTATAATCCTGTGATTAGGTCCCAGTCTTTTGGTGAACCCATGCTTCTGGACTGTGAACTTCACACCTTCTCAACTCCCACTTCCACAAGATGTCTAGATGGAGCTGACATTGGGTATTTCCTTCTCCCAGGTAGGTTAGGATCTGGTAAAATAGTTTCTCCTGAGGGAGGGTCTTATTAAGAAAACAGTGCTCTGGTGTATTTCAAAATGGTTATTTTCCCCTACCTTTTGTCAGAAATAGAGGGGAATTTTTCTCTGATTATTCATTGTGAGAACCTGATAGAGCTCCTGGAGATAAAACTGATAAAAGTGGGAGGCCTCATATGTCTGGGTATTTCTAGATCTCTTAACTTTTAGTCTTGCCCTCACTGGGCCTCCAGCAATTTATCATTACAGTTTAGGTTTTCCTACCATGCTACTGGTTCCCAAGAAGTTTCCTGCTTTTGGATTTCTGCTTGGGTAAGTTGTGATTCTCTATACCTACTTGTCTGTCTCTCCAGTTTGGGAGGAGGCAATGGTTTGCCCCGTGACCTCACTATTCTGACAGATCTAAGAAGAGTCGTTGATTTTTCAGTTTGTTCAGTTTTTAATTTAGGTGTAGGTTGGGGTGGCTGTTTTTAAGCTCCCTACATTTTGGACCAGAAACCAGAAGTCACACACTTACTTTTGTTTTATTTTTGTAGTTGGTGTAGTAGCATGAGTGAAATGTTTTCCATTTTCAATAAAACAGCAACACTTCACTGAGAAAATAGATTTTAAGGTGAGCTAAAGCAACAAAGTTTTAAAAATTCAGTGGTTTTATGGCCAAATATTAGACTGCATTTTGAAAAGGTCAAACTCTAAAAGGAATATTAAGTAACCAACTCTGTATTATAAATTCTATAAATCTTGGATACCATTTTAATGATATCTTTGCAAGTGGGTATTACACCTGTTAATTAAAGTTGAAAAAATAACCAACATCCTCATTATTAGTATCTATAAGTAGCAATTCATCTGCTGGGTATCTCAGGCATATATATTTAAAGCACAATGTGCTACATAAAATCAGTGATAGTCAGTTTAATTAGCATCTGATGGGAGTTAGCAATTTAACTTCAATTTACAGCATAAAGGTTAGGTGTGGTGAGCTCATTCTGTAATCCTGGTGCTATTATAATAATGAACGGTAAATTGACCACAGAATAAAAAAATAAGAGTAGAGAAAAACCATCCACAAGTTTGGTAATCTGTAAAGGTACTATATCCCAATAAAAAAACATACTCTTATTTTTAATTTTTAAGTACATTTGTCATTACATGGTAGTGCTTATGGGAAGCTAAATCCTGAAGTCTAGTCTAGACCTAGACATAACGAGAAAAAGTAATCACGTTAACAGCAGTTGGTCTTACCCATCTGACTTCAAACCAGTTCTGATTTTTATAAAACTTTTCAGGTTACCAGATGCTGGGGGCAAATTCTTTGTAGTGTTTATGATTTCACACTCAGGAATCAAGATTATTTATGTCCTTTTCTACCTTAATGTATTTAAAACTACCTCACATATTACTTTGTTGGTTTTCAACCTGTCTATAGTGGTTTCTATATTTGTCCCTGATGCTTTTAAATTATTCTTGTGGTGTTTGTTTTTATAAACTCATCTCACTTTTATAATAAAGTCTATCAATTTGTACAGCCTGGGGAAAAATGAAAAACGAAACAAAACAACAGCAAAACGCTGTGTATAAAAGTTTTGCAAACTGCTTTTGAAAAGTTGGTATCTCAGGAAGACAAGAAAAGTGAAAAAACCCCCAAATTTCTGATATTGACTTTCTCTGGGCAGGGTTATATCTATACAAACTTTTAAAGCTTGCATTTCCTCTAAGGTATATCACCTGTGAATATATTTTCCTAACAATCCATTTAGATCTTTTTTCAGTATCAGGGCATCAGAAATCAATGAACTCATATAGTTGGAAAAGAAGCAGGGATATTTCTATAAAAAGCATGAGATTATTTTAGCCATAAACAGATGTGACAAAAAGACTATGGGACATGAAGTTACAAAGAGAATATGCATTTGGTAAGAGCACAATGACAGAGCAATAAAATTAAGCAAAAAAAAAAAAAAAAAAAGAAGCAAAACAAAAGCAAATCCACTCTAAAACCACCGAACAGGGTAAGTCATTTATTATACTGTAAATTAGGTAAATTTAATCTTCAGAATTGAAAACCTCAAATGCTGCATTTTTTATTTTTCTTCCTAAAACTCTTTCTGCCCATCTTGTTGCTTTGTGCCTTTATAATCTTTTCCTCACATGTGTGTCCCTGAGAAATTTTCTTTTGCTTTAAAACACAAAAATGATGGCCTTTCTATGAACTGTACCTGTAGATTCTTCTTTTACTTTCCATTTTTCAAGCATATAATGCTATAGACAACACTGCAGAGTTCATGTGTCTTACCGTGGTTTCATGGATGTCACGTCTTGCCTCTTACTAGGAAACTTTCCCTTGAGGGCAAGGCCCAAGACTACTGCTTTCTTTGAAACTTCAAAGTATTCTGTCTGCTGAAGTGTTAACTCAATAGGTACTCAGTAAATGTTAATTGGTTGAATATAGAAGCCAATGAAAGGAATGCAAATTCTTTTACCTTTGTTAAGAATGGTTAATCTATTCTTTTTTAGGACTAGTTCAAATGGCTGTAAGTGCATTCGTTGGAGCTGTTTATTAATTTAACTTGTTCTTGTTGTTGTAGAGCTTAAAGACATTGGCTGGTTTTCTGGTAATGATCATATTCACTTCTGTAGTATACTTTTCAGACACAAGATTAAAGATCCAATCTAGCAATTAATCACTGACTCCCGAGGTGACCTACATTTTCTACATTAAAAAAAAAAAAGGGTAAGGGAGCAGTGGTGGCAATCTTATTTATTTGGTGGAGATTGTCCAACTTAAACAAATTAATTAAATTTATTAATGGGGTGGGTCTCTCCTTTAGCCTTGGCCCTGATTTTACGTCAGTGAGATGAATACTACCAAGGAAGAATATATATTGAGGAAAACTTTAATTTATACACACACATATCAATCTTTCTTTTTAAACTTTGGGTTTTAAAACTTCACCAAAATGGGAAAAAAATCTTTAGTTGAAAAATAAAATGCTAAAATATCTGATTATGTTTATTTTGCTTCAGATAACATATTTATTTTAGAATTAATGGAATACATGAAAGATGTTATTTGCCAAGATTTTTGTCTATTTAAATCTGCAGTTCCAAGGCAGTGTTTTAATCCTATTAAAGCTAATTGAATGGAGTCTGCAGGCTTTGTCAGTTAGGTGAAGTTCAAGTTTAACTACTATTAAGGAAAGAAAAATATAAGAACCAAACAGTAACGTCTAACTTCTGCCATTTATTCTTTCCACTTGAACCTTAGGGCAATGTGAAAGAATGTTTTTTGAGTTCACAGGGCAATTCATTGAAGACATTGAGATGAGATCTGGTCTCTGAAAGGACAATTAGTAGGTTAAAAAAAAAAAAAGGGGCCCCTGTGTTTGGAAGTTCAAATTATGTCTTTATGGGGGATCTAGTAGCTCTATTGAAGATAAAGGACTGACAGTGTTTCCATTAAAACACCACTTTCCAGAGCAAACACTGTCAATGTAAAAATTTGCTCCAGGCTAAAGTTGGCCTCAAGATTCTAGCCTGGAAGGTATTTTGTTTTAGAAATTCATTTGGGCCAGTTTAGCTTAAAGGTTAAGGGAATGAGTATATGTGTCCAGTTGCTTTTTTTTTTTTTTTAGTGTAGTTATGAAATTCTTTTTTCAATTGTATTTGCAACTGGACAATTTTTTTCTCTATGCAACTAAAACAGGCACATGTTTATAAAAAGAGCAGTTTGGAATTTGGCACATTTTCAATTTTGGATGATTTTGTACATTGGGTTAAGTGATTATAGTTCTTGTTTATTATTATTTCAAAATTTCATGTTGAAAATTTTTCTCCATTTAGAGTGCAACATAATTCTGATATCCACTGAAAGCCAAATATCTTTGTTTATGTAGGGTCTTGAGTCTGTGTTCTTATTCTCCCATAGAAAGATTTTATAACTAAAGAATGATGATTTTGTAATGGTAGTGACATTATAAATGTTCACGAATTGCTTATATTTGAAATCTCCTATTTGTGATGCCCTAACTGAGGGAAAAACAAACGGGGGAAAATACAATCTTACATTTTTATGTGAAAGACAGGGCCAATAACTTATTTCGCCATTTACACAGTATTTGCTTTTATTTAGGATCTTACATTATTTAATAAGGTTTTCAACAATTGAAAGTTTTATATAGTCTAACCATGAGATTTCAGGGAAGAGATCACTCTTGATGCCAGCTTAGATCTCCAGAACAGTTTCTCCAACCTTTTAACATTGCACGATTCCATAGGTAAAATATTTTTGAGCACCTGCAAATTATGTATGTCTATTACATTTAGATATTGATACTCATGATATTACTAATACATTTTCTAGATAAAAAATAGTTTTATCTTTGAGAAAAAAGAATAAACAATTATAAAAGTCTAGTATTTCCTACTTTCACCCCAGTGGTGAGACCTCACTTTGAAGACCAACATCCTAGATATCAGCTGCCGGTCTGTGTGATGGTTTGACACATCTGGAAGAAGTCATGCTGGACTTCTGTGGTTAGGGACCTCTTCCCAAATTCTGATACCATAGGCCTCTGGACAGAAGAGAAGTTCCAGGGATACTGGCTAGGACAGGGCTTACCCTCTTTGTTTTAAAATCAGCTTCTTCATATTATCCTATTTGTGTGCATTTTTCTCCCATAGCTAATGGTTGACATCTACCTGTTCTCAAGGCCCAACTTCAATGATCCCTCTTCAGAGATCCTTCCCTTAGTCTCTTCCACCTCAGTGGGAATTAGTATCTTTTCTTCTAAATCATTATTCAAATTTAATTTTAAGAGTAGCTGTAGCTGCATTTATCAGAGTTTAAAAATATACATTTATATTTTTTAATGCACTTATTTATGTTTTTTTGAGCCTTATATATAAGGCTAATAATGTATTTCTATCATTGTATCCCCATCAATGTCAGTGGCTGTGATTTGTGCATGATGGTCATTCAGTAAAGGCTTTTGGCTAACCTCTTGTTCAGACCACTATAAAACCTTTTAAATGGTCTCCTTGCTTAAGGGTCAACCCCTTCCCATAATCTTGCATATTCTAACACATTACATTCCTGAAGTAGAGCTCCACTTGTGTCATTCGTTCAGTAAAAAGCATTCATTGGCTACTTTTCCAATTAAGTGTATACTTTTCATCCTTGTATTCAAGGCCTTAAATAATCTGGCCCATTTCCACTTTTTCAATGTTAGTTCTTTGC
Source organism: Neomonachus schauinslandi (assembly GCF_002201575.2). NCBI lineage: Eukaryota > Metazoa > Chordata > Mammalia > Carnivora > Phocidae > Neomonachus > Neomonachus schauinslandi. The sequence continues at coordinate 72,439,354 of NC_058414.1, read as the reverse complement.
TACTTTTTATGTACCATATTTTCAGTTCCAGGCATTATGCTTACTATTCATCAAATACGGTCCATGCTTCTCGTGATAAATACTATGGAGTAATTATATGTCACAGGGTAGATACTGTTTCCACTTACTATAGATTTAAGCAAATACATGCCAAAGTCATAATGAAATATCGATCTAGTGATAATGCACTGTGGTGAATTTATAGTTGGCTGAATATTTATACATGAAGAGATTTTTTTCAAAATATACGATGTTATATTACTTTCATGTATACAACATATTGATTCAGCAGTCCTATACATTGCTCAGTTCTCTCCATGATAAGTGTAGTCACCATACAGTGTTACTATATTATTGACTATATTTCCTATGCTGTACTTTTCATCTCTGTGACTTATTTATTTAATAAATAAGTTTGCATCTTTTAATCCCCTTTATCTATTTCACCCATCCCCTTACTCATCTCCCCACTAGCAACCACCAGTTCTCTGTATTTAAGAGTCTGTTTGTTTTATTTTTTACTTTTTTTGTTTTGTTTTGTTTTTTAGATTCCACATATAAGTATACATAAAGAGATTAATAATAGAAGAGAATAAACAACTTTTTCAAATTTGTGCAATCATCAGGTGCAAGAACTGAGACTTAGACCCAAGATTATGTCCAAAGTCCTTGTACTTAATTAATAAATTTCCCTCTCTCTTTTCCCACCCCATCTCTGTTTCTCTGTCTTTGTTTCTGTGTATTTATGTGTATAATATTTATATAAATATAAATATATACTTCATATATATAGTTTATGTGTGTATCTATTATTAATATCTTCAGTGATGATGTTAAATGTATTTGTATTTCAGTTATCTGGAACAATTGGCTAAGATGAAAAGTAACAAATATAAATGATAAGCTCTTCCTTTATATTTAAAAAATCAACATTATAAGTAAAAATTGTGTAGACATAGTTTAGCATTAGCTTATGTAAAAAAGGAAGGGTTTTAGTTGACCACAAAAAATAATGACCAAGATTTATTGAAACCTTCCTATGTACTAGGGACTTCTCTTAGATTTTCATATATATTGACTCAATATTTACAGTAACGGCAAAATACTGTTCTCATTTCCATTTTATATATAAAGAAACTGAGGAACACAAATGTTCATCATCCTGCCACATTCTTTGGTTTTCCAATTATTTCACAAATATTTAGCTGCATCTACCATGTGCTCAGTTTTGGAGATGAGTAAGGCAGTTCTGTTGAAAGAGAGCCGGCAGTCTAATTGGAAACATGGAGGGAAAAAAAATACAGAATTACAATACACTATGAAAAGTCCCATAATGGGTCAGCACACATTTCTACAGCAACACTAAGGGGGGAGGTGGGAGTGGTTAAGCCAATCTTTTGGAGCATTAGAGAAAGTTCCCCAAAGAAATTCATTCCTAGGTTAAGATCTGATGAATGGGAAACAGGTAGCCTGGATCAGTAAGGGGCCAGGAAATAGTGGTCCAAGCACAAGGAACGGCAGGTGCAAGAACTCTAAAATGTGAGAGATGGTGAAGAACTTGACAACAAAGTCATACAAAAAAGGATAAAGAAATATGTTACATATTTACCTCAGTAATTGGATTTAAGGGAATTGTGATAGCAAGTGTTTTCTGAAGGATTGTTATATGGAGAAAATAATCTTAGTCCACATTATTCCAGAAGGAAAAATGGCCTACAGAAACTAACATGTAGGAGTTAGAATGTGGTGATTTACAGTTTAAGATAAAAAATAAACAATGTAGTAGATTGATCTGACAGCAGAATAGGTTTGAAATTCCTGTTACTGGAGGCATTTAATTACAGGTTGAAAGATCTTTTTTCATGAATACTGAAAGGCTCTTTTTATTTCATTGGGAAGGAAGTTAAATTGTTCTCAAAGATACTTTCGGGGCGCCTGGGTGGCTCAGTTGGTTAAGCGACTGCCTTCGGCTCAGGTCATGATCCTGGAGTCCCGGGATCGAGTCCTGCATCGGGCTCCCTGCTCGGCAGGGAGTCTGCTTCTCCCTCTGACCCTCCCCCCTCTCATGTACTTGCTCTCTCTCATTCTCTCTCTCTCAAATAAATAAATAAAATCTTTAAAAAAAAAAAAGATACTTTCTACCTCACCTACCCCTGAAATCATAACTAGATTGTAAAGTGTGATGTTAAGAAAAGATGAACAATGGAATGTAGCATTCCAATTTGCTGAGTACAGAATTTGTAGAAAAGGAGATATATTTGATAATATTTGTATTTCAATTTGTGAGCAATCTTATAGTTCTTGAGTCAACACCCTATGTACTTTGGAAAAATAGTAAAGGAATATAAAATGTTGGTCTTTTATTATATACATTTTCAATTTATATATGGAAAGTCAGATAGATCTATCCCAGTCAATATTTCTTAGTATCCTAGACCTTCTATTTTGGTAGGTTACATATTTTGGAGAGCCCAAATATTAAATACAGCAATTTTTATTTTTTAATTTTCACCTGAAACACTTTCTTAAAAGATAAATAATTTTGTTGAATTTATGAAATGGTATAGTAAAATATTTAACACCATTTTAAATATCATTTATTCCAAATAAATATATTCTAAGCAGAGTTTCTTTGGAATAAAATTCTGGACCCAAGGTTGTGAATTGGTGGCATCTAGGCTTAGTTGGAAGTTTTTAACATTGGCTGAAATATCTTTTCTTCCTTGACCTCCATGGCCTTGTGGGTCATGTACCAAAGAGTTTTGCCATAAAATTTCATGTAATGGTCCGAATAGTGGCAGATTAAGCCAGAGAGTGAATAAATTTACCAAAGGAAAATAGCTCATTTATTACTGTTGCTGCTCTAAGGATGTGACTTCGCTACTTTTGGCAGATTCATTTGGCATTTGGCAGATTCAGAACTATCTCACCTATAGATCCAGAAGGGAATATATTGGAAGAATAATCTTGTGAGACATGAGGAAACAACTGTGGGAGCAGAAATTATATAATTTTATAATTTCCATTTTGTTTTTATGCAAGCAGTTTACTAGTAGCACAAATAGGGGAGGGAAATTTAAAATCATGACTTGGCAGAACATTCTTTCTCTCTTTCCTGTTTAATGCCAAGTAACCATTCTTCTAGGATCTCATTCCTAAAAGTAAGATCTAACTTTCCCAAAGTATGGATATTGTCATTTTGCATTTGGTGCAAACAAACAATTCATTGGGAGAAATGCAGTGTCTTATAGCATTGCCATTTGGGAGACAGTGGGGGTGGTAATGGTAAAGAAATATTCAAGATTCTAAAAAATGAGTACAAGAACAATTGAATGGTAATTTGGAGTTGGCCCTTCTCTAATTCCCTGGTCCTTAATATGGTGTCATTATTTTAGGAAAGTGCCCATTATCTGATAGCCAGAAATAGAGACATAAATATTTAGTTTGAAAAAACTGGGCTGGGGGAATGAAGGGGATTGTAATAAAGCAAATAAGTCCTTTGAATTCTGGGGCAGGGGTTAACATCAATTCAGAGCACCCCTCTTTAAGTATGGAACTTTGAGTTAAGAGAGGAAAATCATTAGAATCCCACTACTTTTTAAAACTATCATTTACTTTAATTTTTATTAAGGAAAATAGCTTAATATCTTAATAAATCACGTGTGAAAGAAGTTAAATTTAAAAGAGAAAAATTGGCATTCTAAAAATGAGGAATAGGCAAGCTACAGGCTCTGAAAGATGTATTTTTGCAGATGTTATGTAAGAGTCAATTAATTCATGGAACTATTTTTGCCATCCGAATGTTAATGTTAGAGCATCTTATGAAAGAGAGGTTAAAAGGATACATTTAATAACTTTGGAATCAGGGTTGGTTATTTTTGTGTTAGCTTTATCAAAAGGTCAATCTGGAAAGTTCTGTCATCGATAACACTGTGAATGAACTAACCAAATACATTTAATACATAGCTCCAGCTAAAGGTGATATCTATGTAACTTTGAATGAATGATTGGTCTAACCTCACTGGAGCTAATAATTTCATTTTAACTTCATCTCGGGCTTATTTTATTCTTGTGACATTTAATGAAATCTATAAACAAACTTTTAAAAAATCTTATTCAACAATTACATACTTTGGACTTTTAAACATATTTTTATTTAAACCAAGAAGTTATTGGCCTGTTCTTTTGACATAATTACTTTGTCGAGCATAGCATTCTATCATCTGCTTAATGGAGATTAATAAATGCAATCCACGTGATCAAACTAGTTCTATAAATTAGACTTTTAAGTAAAGTTTTATCAGTATATGCAAAAAAACCTCTCTACCACAGAAGTAATTAGAAGATTTATGAAATTTCTACTTAGAAATGGATCCCCTATTTTACTTCTCTCTTAGTTTAAAAACTCTTTGTTGTATTCTTCTCGGCAGTACAAAAATCAACCACATTATATGTTCCTTAAATAAAATATAACTTCTTGTCACAATCTAAAACACCCTGTGTGATCTGATTGTTACCTATCTTCCTAATCTAGTTCAAAGCCATTCTTTTCTCCTTATACTGCAAACTGGCCTTAAGTTAGTTCCTCAAATTCTACAAGCTTACTTCTAATGAGGAACTTTTGCATATGCTGTTCCTTCTGCCTTACTCTTTGTATGCTTGCCTCTTTTTTATTCTTTAAGTTAATGGTCCTTTTTGTTAATGAGTCTCCTCCTTCTTCTAGTTAGCCTCTGTTAATTAGTATTTATACTAATGTTTATCTGTTGATCTTTTGACAACACCTTTAGACTAAACTTCTGTGAGGGAGTGGTTATGATTAATTCACCCTTTATCCACAGCAGCCAGAAAATGCTTGTTATTTAGTAGCTGCTCAATAATTACTAATCAATGAAAACACAACTGCATTAATTGAAAAGAAATCAAGTACTTAATTATTGCAAAGCTCTGATATACGGGCTCTCAAACAATTGTCAGATACTTATTAAAACTGAAATATATTGAAAGCCATGGATTCTTGAAGATTTTGAAAAATATAAAGAAGTATGAGGCATGATATACATTATACATCCCAGGAAGCACACTGTAAGGCATGATTATTTTTGGAATTATATTTCAGAATTATAACAATAGTCAAATATGGAAAATTTCCATAAAGTCTGTAGACTCACCGGTTGATTCCATTAAATATCCTGATACTTTAGAAGTACTACTTAGGTCATATATTATGGAAACCTCACCAACATGCCATGATAAAAACTGAATCATATCATTTCAGATCTTGGCTGACAAATGGGCAAAAAAAGTCATTTTTATTAAATTGCTTTGTGAATCAGAAGGGTAGAAGAACAATTGAATATTACAAAATGTTCAACTGTTAGTTAAAATAATTTTATTTGTTATAAATAATATTGTGTTTATGGCATAATTAGTACAGAAGAAAATTTAACTGCTGTACCATCATTAGAAGTTTAGGAAAGATTATATCATGAGTAAAGTTTTAATCACATCTTAAAGTTGTCTTGGTTTATTTTGTAGGCAACCCAGTGAAAATATTTTAGGCAAAACTTGAAAAGATGCTGGAAGGACAAGCAAAAATGCCAAGAATTGGGTTAATTGGCATAACACAAGGTGGCTGGGCACAGTTGGGGAAAGTGTCAAAGGAGGGAGAATCCCTACCAAGAAAGACGGTTTGTGCAATTAGCTCTCTGAACTTTAACCCTTCGAGAATAATTAATGAGTAACAGAGGGGATCAAGACAAAGACACAAAGTGATATGGTGGGTGCTAGCAAGTAATACATCAAAGAATGCTCGTAATTGGCCCTGTGGCTTTCATTCTTTGCCCTATTTCTTTCAATTCATTGACTCAAAATAATGGGTTCAGGTTCATTATCAACAGGTTTTTAGCTATAAGACTACAACATTACAACAAAGCTTGGATTGTGGCAGTGTTGATGGCCACGTAAGAAGTTGTAGTTGGTAACCACTCCTTGCAGAGGGAAAACAGCAGATTCTTTCTGAATGGATCAACAGCATTTACACACATATTCAGAATCTTGAAAGCCTTATATTTTTCAACACTACAATGTTGGAATATGGTTGGTGTGGGCAGGTATGTATATTTCCATTTGAATGATGTATGAAGCTGGGGTGAAAGGTTTATATTCCCTGCATTATTTTAAATGAAACTAAATTATTGGCATATGACACAAAAAGACACTAAGGATTTTGTCTCTCCAAGCATGTAACTATAGATTCTTTCTTATATTTTTGAATTATATAGCTGGCAGAAGTTTTGATTCCTTTTATTTACTTTAGATCATAATGAGGGAAAAAACGGAAAGTTTCCCAAGAAATTCCTAAGACAAGTGTTCTGAATTCTTCTAATTTAGTAAGCTAAATTTATTTCATATACGGATATGTTTTAATAACAACTTATATTTTTGTGCACAAGATGTGCAAATATTTTTAAGATTTATCCTTTATTATTTAATTTTGTGTGTTCATTATGTAAGGCAAGGTAAATTTTATTCTTTGCACGTGGATACTTGAAAAATACCTTCTTTGCTAATCACTCCTAAGTTTCCAGAGGATGTTAGCACTGTAGCTATTAGTTTACCTTATCATGTTAGTACAACTAATTTCAATTTTGGAAATTAGGTATCATGATGTAATTGAAATATTATAATTGCAAATATCAGTCTAAAACTAATTAATACATATGATTATTTAAAATGTCATATATTTTCATAGTACTTAATATTATCATTTCATCTAAAAGCATTTTAAACTAGAATTTTATTAAAAGCTTCTATATTTTTTAGCTATTATATTATAAAAAAGCATACTCTATATTGGTAAATACACCATATATTTGTTGATAGTGTTTCAAATTTATCTCAAACTTCAGAGACAAATGGAAGTCAAATACGAAATATGAGATTGAGTTAGATATTTAGTTTTGTGATTTCCATTAATTTAACATCTATTAAAATGTATTGGAAATGATTGATGGATATGAGGCTGACTAGAAACATAATTTCATTATCTCACAATAATGAAATCTGTACTAATTACCTAGGATGTATCTGCCAACAAAAAATTTATGACATCATCACTAATTAATAAGAGCATATTGTTGGAAAATTATTATGATTCACTATAATTAATCCATGAATCTACAAATTTAGCTTTTACATTTCCTGGTGGGCAGTTTTTAACTCAGCATATTTTCTTTTGTTTTAGATCATATGATATATTAGATTTTAAATGAAGAAGATATTCTTTTTTTTTTCCCTCATCAGTAACAGAAAGCACTTTTTTATTTTGGTTAATAAATGATTTGTTAATACACAACATTAGTCAAATATTTTCTGTGGTGAGTTAAAAGTTTTCTGGATTTATAATTTTAGAGATTTAAGAGTACTTAGAGAATATCTTTTGACTTTAGTTTACCAAGTTAAACTAGCAAAAGGGCCTCCTAGCTCTAATATCCTATGCCAAAGTCTGGGTGAAGTAGTAAATTTAAGAGTAGGGCTTTTGGAGGATTTGCCTCTCCACTTACCCTGAAGCAAATGGGTATGTGTACCTATTTATTATTCCTGTATACATTCCATGCATTAATAAATATTAATGAAGCATTTCCTAGTATAACAAGCATTGCAATAGAAGCATTGGAATATCAAGGATGAATAAAAGTATCATCACTAATCTCACAGTCTCTTGGAGGAGACAGATGTGTAAACAAATAATAACAACACAATAGTGTTCAATACCATAATGAGGATATGAATGCAATTCTTTCCAAGGAAGAAAGGAGTCACTAAATATGGCTGAGGGGTCTCCTAACTGACTTCATAGAAAAGGTAGCATTTAAACTTGGGCCTTAATTGATAAACACTAATCAGTCAGGAAAGGTGAAAGATGGAGGGGATGTATTATATGAAGGTACCAAGGCTTAACACATATGTGTTGAAAACGCAGCAAGTTGCTTGGAAGATTATCTTGAGTCCTGAGTACTTGTTGGAAAGTTGCAGGGTATTTGGTTAATTTTTTTGTGTGGGGTCAGGCTGAAAATCACCTTGTATCTATGCTAAAGGTTTTGGACTTAATTTTGGGAGCCATGGGGGAACTTGGAATATCTATAAGAACATGTACTTTAGGAAGTCAAATGTGTAGTCAGTGAGTAGATGGCCTGGAGAGAGTAGAGACCGGTGGCTTGCAGCAAGAACTTTTTGGCAAGATGCTGTGATTATTTAGACTGTAAACGATGACGTACTCAACTGAAGCAAGGGCAAGTGAGCATAAAGAGAATAGAACTGATTTAAAGATTGCTGAGATAGATTCCACAGGATTTGATACTGCCAAGTAAAGAAGTTGGTGCAGTTGAGGGAAATTCCCCAAATTTAATTTTTTTTGGTGTTTGGGACAATATAAATGTATTATTTCTTTGTAAGAAGCTAATGAGATTAACATTAAAAAATAGCATAATTGATATATAATTTGTATACCATTTAGTTCACTCACTTAAAATGTAGAATTCAATGGTTTTTAGCATATTAACAGAGTTGTACAAACATCATCACAATCTAATTTTAGAATGTTTTCATCATTCCCCTGAAAAAAACATCACACCTATTAGCCGTCACTCCCTCTTATTCACATTTTCTCAACTCTGGGCAATCACTACTATGCTTTCTATTTTTGCCTATTCTGACCATTTCATATAAATGGAATTGTACAATATACAGTTTTTTGTGACTGGCTTCTTTTGCTTAGTGTAACATTTTCAAGGTCTATCCATATTGTTGCATGTATAAGTACTTCATTCTTCAATCATTTTTATTGGTAAATAATATTTCATTGTATGGATATATTACATTTTATTCATCCATTAATTAATTGGACATTTGAGTTGCTTTTACTTTTTGGCTATTATAAATAATGCTGCTATAATTTACATGTATAAGATTTTGTATAGATGTAAGATTTCATTTCACTTGGGTGTATAAAAGGTTCCAATTATTGGGTGTATATACTGCCAAATTATTTTCCAAAGTAGTGGCACAATTTTCACTTCCCACCAGAAATATGTGAAGGTTCCAATTTCTTCACATCCTTACCAACACTTGTCATTATTTTGTTATGGCCATCTAAGTGTGGCTGAATTCATTGTGGTTTTGATTTATATTTCCCTAATGAATAATGATGCTTAGCGTCTTTTCATGTGTTAATTGGCTATTTTTTATATCTATTTTAGAGAAATATCTATTCATATCCTTTGCCTATTTTTAAATGGAATTCTTTATATTTTTTATTTTTGAGTTATAAGAATTTCTTTTATTTTAGATAAAAATTCTTCATCAAGTATATGGTTTGCAAGTATTTTCTCCCATTATGTGGGTTATCTTTTCACACTCTTGATGGTATCCTCTGAAGGACAAACATTTTTAATTTTGAAAATATATATATAAAATATATATATTTTTCTTTCATCCCTTGAGCTTTCATATCATTTCCAAGAAACCATTGCCTAACCCAAAGACACAAATATTTCCTCTTATGTTTTCTTCTGGGAATTTTATCCTTTTAACTCTTATGTTTAGGTCTATGATCCATTTTAGGCCAACTTTGTGTTTGGTGTGAGGAAGGGGTTCAACTTCATTCTTCTGTGTGTGGATATCCAGTTGTCTCAACACCATTTGTTGAAAAGATTTTCTTTCCTGTTTTATTGTCTGAACACCCTTGTTGAAAATCCATTGACCATAAAGGTAAGGGTTTATTTCTGGACTTTCATTAATAATGAATAATTAATCTATGTCTATCCTTGGCCAGTGCCACCTGTATTGATTATTGTACTTTTTAAAAAAGTTTTGAAATTGTTAATTTTAAGTCTTCCAACTTAGCTTTTTTTTTTTTTTAAGACTTGTTTTGGTTATTATGGATCTATTGAATGTCCATATGAATTTAAGGATCGACTTCTCAATTTCAGCCTGCTGGGATTTTGATAGGGATTTCATTGACTCTGTCGATAAGTTATCTGCAGATCAATTCAATTTTATTGAATCTGTATTGCAGTCTTAACAGAATTGAATATTCCTATCCATAAACGTGGCATAGCTCATCAAATATTTAGATCATTATTTTCTTTCAATGATATTTTATAGTTTAGGATAAATATCTTGCATTTTGTTAAATTTATTCCTAAGAATTTTCTTCTTTTTGATGCAGTTGTAAATAGAGTTGTTTTCTTAATTTCATTTTTTGGATTGCTCATTTTAGTTTATGGAAATACAAATTTTTGTTTATCAATCTTGTATTTTGCAATCTTGCTGAATTCATTCATTCATTTAAATAGTTTTTCAGTGGATTTCTTAGAATGTTCTATGTACAAGATTGTGTCATTTGCATATAGAGATAGTTTTTCTTTCCAATTTGAATGCCTTTTATTTTTTTGCCTAATTGTCTTGACTGGGCTCTCTAGGACAATGTTGAATAGAGGTGGTAAGACTAGACATCCTTGTCTTGTTCCCAATCTTAAGGGGAAAATATTCAGCTGTTCTTCACTAAGCATCAACTTATTTGTGTTTTTTTTCCTCAAAGATACTCTTTATCAAGTTGAGGAAGTGCTCTTCTATTCCCAGTTTGTTGACGGTTTTTTTTTTTTATTATGAAAATGTATTGGATTTTGTCAGATGCTTTCTCTACATTTATTGAGATGATCATGTGGTTTGATGAAATGGAATTTTAAATTTTAAATTTAGAAGTCCATGGATATATACCAATACAACATTTATAAGTCTGCTTAAACATTTTTGTAGCAAATCTTATTTTTAAAAATATTTTTTTAAGAAAAAACTTTAGGCCGAACTATAAAAGCATGACCTGTGTATCCTATACTTCAGTATCCCATACTGAATATATTTTCTTATGTGTAAGATTTTAAATATATTCTGTCTATAAAATAAAAATAACTGAAATTATTTCACAAGCACACACAAGTATGCAGCCCCAGCTATATTTTTATGCATTTTCAAAAAAAAGACAAGAATAGGGGCTAATCTTTGAGAAAGAAATAAACAATGAATAAATTCACTTCTTAGAGTGTATATATTTCTATTATGAGAAATACACATTTTCTAGTTTAAGTAATACTATATATTTTACTTAAAATTGTGACATACAGAACTAAAAATGGATTTCTCATTTGATATGTGATATTAAAACTTGAGAAAATCCAAGCACATTATCATAGACAGTGAGGAATCATAAGCAGATGTTTAGATCAGAATAGGAAGTTATTAGCATTCATAAGAGAATTATTTAAAGTAAGATTTGTGTATTATGTGGCAACTGCAAAATTTCTCTCACTGTATCCCTTACATAAATACAGTAATCAATATAAGAGACTAAAGAAATCTCTTTATATCTAGTTAAGTAGACTTTTTAGGAAAAGGAAGGAGGGATATTTTTCAAACTTAGCAGTTATTCTTAAAATAATGTCATTTCTTAAAAATATCTTTGATTATATAGTATATTAAAATCTCAGTTCAAGATAAATATTTCTGTATTCCTGCATACCTGAGTTGCCCTTTAAATGCCTAATAACTTGATTCATATTCAGTTTTTTTTAACTTTAGTCTGCCTGCTGTGATGAAAGAGTTATCTCATCTTGTATTAATTTCATTTGATATATAGAATATCATTATGTCACAGCTGTTGAGAAGCTTAAATTTCTGAAAATCTCTAAACTCTAAAAGTAATATTTAAAACTTTTTTTGTGTGTGTTGGGAGTGTTTTTCTTTTCATTAAGTTGACTATTTTAGCATCATCTAAATATAGTAAAAAATGTTAACTTGATCAGAAAAAAATATTTTATTTAAAAAGTTCCCTTTCTTATATAATAACAAAATAAAGTAACTTAAAAATGTGTGTGAATGTATTTTGTCATTTGAATCCTTGCCTTTTTTTTCTTTTAACATTCTGCATAGAGAATTGAGATCATGCTCAGGTCTCGGCTCAGAGGAAATTTTAAGTCAATTTCATTGTGCATTACCTGAGTATGTGTGTATCTATGTGTTATTTTGGGGTTTGTGCCCTTACTTTCTTGTTCTGTCTTGCTCTTCTCTGGGGGCTATTTCTTCAAATACATTTCTGAAAAAAAATTTTTTTTCATGCTTCTATGATAATGGTAATATTGGCAGTTACATTATTAAATTTGACTTTACGTGATAAAGATATCTAAGAGTGTTCCATAACTTGGTCATAGAGGAACCTTATTACTTTAAAACTAAATTTTGTCATTGAAACTTCAATTTAGAGCTAATAGACCCTGGTATTTGGTATGTATTAAGAGATGACATTCTAATCAACTGCAAAAAAGAATGTGTACACCGAATGTGCTTTTTCTCCACTTCTGATGTGTTTATATTTATATTTTCTTCAGACTTATCATATAATTCAATGATACTCCTTTCTAAGGGTATGTTAGTAGATTCCTAAGTACCAAAATACTAAAATACCTAACACTATAGTTTTGCATTAGGTGATCTGAGAGAATTTATTAGTTCAATATTTGTTCATAAATATTAGATTTATAAATAATCTTATTTTTCAGATAAAGACGTGATAGGTATTTTTGTATAAATAAGCCAAAATGATCCATTTGTTTGCATTAGGGATTAATTTGATCTCTTGCTTTGTTTGGTGACAGAGAAATAATAAATGAATATACTTGACATTTTAATATAAGAAACCATATTGAATTTTATAGATTTTGCTAAGAATTAACAAAGTTGGATTTCTTTGGGGATTTTGGAAACAGCTGTATACTCACACACACATATTTATATCACTTATATATGCATATTTTATGTATATGCAAAATAAATATATTTATATTGTTTTAATATTATATATGTTTATATACATATATTTATTTATATTATTTTATAAGAAGCAGATCTGAGAGAATCAGAGTACATATCATCACTGGAGGCTAAAAATGGGTCAAATATCTTGACAGATTAAAATTACTTGACCATTAATTTGAGGTAAATTTCTAAATATATATATATATTTATTTAAAGATTTATTTATTAATTTTAGAGAGAGAGAGAGCATGAGTGGGGAGAGGGGCAGGGGGAAAGGGAGAGAGAGAGAATCCCAAGCAAACTCTTCACTGAGGATAGAACTGTTTGAAGATCTTGATCCATGACCCTGAGATCACAACCTGAGCCCAAACCAAGAGTCAGATACTCAACCCACTGAGCCACCCAGGCGCCCCATTTAAAAATATTTTAAAGTTGATTAGTAGAAAGATTAATTAATTGTGATTGGGGGAAAAAAAACATTTTGGAAGCTTTTAGAATTTTTGATACAAGAAACCATGAACCTATCAGCTAAGGCAGGGGCAGTGAGAAGGAGAAAGGTGGGGAGATTTTTTAACTACTGATTAACACATTAGTGGTATAGGATTAATCATTAATTATGACCTCTTTGGAAAAGGAAGCAGTGCTCACTAAAAACCTACATGAATAAATCATGTCAATCTAAAATTATAGCTAAGAATCATGGCAGACATCTATTACATTGTTGATTAATAGTGGTCTCCTAACCTGAAGGTAAGGTTCTAGCAGCATTTCAGAGAATATTTTATTTGAACTTTTCCTCTTCAACATTTTTATCAATAGCATGAAGAGGGAATACGTATCAAATATGCGTTTAGGATTACTCAAGATCTTTGTTTCTTACTGAGTCAGTTCTGATGAGATGTATTTTTTTTGGCAATTGTAAATTTTGCTTTCAAAATCATTGCCATATAGCTATTGATTATATTCTCTTATCATTTTTGCCTCTTCTTTATTTCTTTTATTATATTGTTTATGTCTTCTCTATTTTTTGATCAATTTTTCCAGAGATTTATCTGTTTTGTTAGGCTTTTTATCCTCAAAGAACCAACTTCTGCTTTGTTGATCTTCTCTAGGGTACTCTGGTTTCTATTTCATTGAACTTGAAGAATAATGACTCTTTCTATGTATGCAAGCTCAGCATGTTAGCCAAGAATCAAGTGTGGAGAAATGTAATGTTGGCAAACCCCAAATTTAACACATCTTAACACATTACAGTTATCTCTTTTTCCTATTTCTACAAGTTGTGTTCTTATTTCAGTTATTTCTTTGTGTTCAGCATTTGCATTCATTTTTATTATTTCAATGTTTTCAAGTTCAGTCCATTCCATTCTTGGGAATATCCTTGGAAAATATAAATGTTATAGTAAAAATGAGAGTGTGGATCTTTGTAAAATAGCCTGCATATACATTGAAGAACTAGCTATATCTAATAGATTTTCTGCAGTTGCTTTATGACTTTTGGATATATTTTTTGTCTTTTACTTTTAGACTTATTATTTATTATTAAGACTTGTGAAGTCAAAGCATTCTTTTCTGGTAGTGTTAAAAATTATTAAAATTTTATTTCATAGATAAACTGTTTATACACAAGTCAACTTTTCTCCCACTTTGTTAATTATTTCAAAAATCTCCAAATTATTCAAAGAATTATAACTAAAATGTTTTGTACATATTGTTTGGACTATTGGAACTTTTTAATGTCAGGAACTCAGTTTAATTATTTTTCAGACATAGATATATATTTTTCAGTTTTTTGCTTTCCTGTTTACTTAACTCCCACAAATCTAACTCTGTCTACCTGCAATTTACTCTCCTCTCCTCTTAGGTTTTTAAAGTCAGATTCTCTGAATGCTTGTTTTCAAGTTGCACTTAGTATAACACTTAAATTATTTCTAGGCTTAGCAAAGTTGAAATAGTTATTTGCCCAGATTCAGGGAGATCAGGGCCAGCTTATAGAAAAATAGGTAATCATCCTCTCGTACAATGTAAGGGAAACAGGGACCTCCAGATCTCCTCAACCTCCTCAAAAATATAAAAAAGAAATTGCTTCATTTTGCTTGAAATCCTCATTTTATTTTGCAACACTCCCTGAAATTCTACCTATTAAACATTCACTTGAGATACTAACTATTCCCTTTCAAAACAAACAAGGAAAAAAATCCTCAAATGATTAACATTTATATGGATTTGTTCTTTTTAAAATATCTTAGATGAATTGTAGAGTTAGAGTGGAACTTCTGAGGAGAAAATGGTGAGAAGATTTCAAAATTTTCAGTGAAGGACAGGCTTTGGTGACATACTGTACTTTTGGTTAGAAATGAGATAAAAGCTCCTCCTTTTCCCTCCTTCCTCAGGGAATTTGATTTACTGAAGAGCAGCCTGACAACACTGAATGCTGCAGGTTAATGGCCAAACACATTACTAGATAGAGAAGGAGTGTAGAGTAAGTGGAAGAAAGACTTTAGTTAAGGACACAGTCCATTTTGACTAAAGATGGATTATTTAAAAGTGACTTTGGGGAGTAATAGCTACAATTAGCACACAGATATTAATAAATATTTGCTAAATTCACAAATAAATGCATAATCAAAAAGAGTAGAAGTAGGTGTCAACATTCAAAGCAATTGAGATGGGATGATATGCCATTAATTGCCCTGTGCACCTGGTCTAAGCAAAACAAAGTGAAAATCAGTCAGGCTGAGTGCTTATAGAAAATGGATATCCAAAATTCTTAGTCAGTTGCCTACAGGTTTCTCCATATTTTTCTTGTCTTCATTTCTTGTTTCACTTTCTATTCCATGATTCAGAGCCAAGAATTATCAGCATCTCACTGGAGGTGCCATTTTGTTTTTGCTGAAATCAGAGGCATTGTAGACATTCTCAGATTAGCACTTGAAATTTATTGATTCATTTCTGTCCTATACATGAAACGTCCATGAATAATAAGTCTTCCCTAAGTATCTGAAATAAGTAAATCAAAGTTTGTGGAAAATCAGGGAATCCTTAGTAGAAGCTATGAAAAATAGTTTTTCCCAGCTCCTGTCTCATGTTTTATGGCCTTATCCTTCTGGGCTAGTGGGGTTTTTCCAAGGATCCTTCTAACTCTTCCCTTTATAAAATGTCATATGCAGTAATTTGAATCTAAGAAATTTTAGTAGAAAAATCAGAATTTAAATATTAATTTAAAATGTGCTTTACAATTTATACGAACTGATCTCAAAGATCATGATACCATTTTTAAAAATTTTTCACTGTATTTTTTTAAATACAAGTAAATCTTAGGTGAGAGAATGATTGAATTTCCAATATTTAGCTTGAAATCACCTCTTGACCAAGATGAATTATAGCCTTTACATAAATTGTACTTTGACTTTAATAGATCATATACTCCTACTATGTAAACTGCCTAGGGAATAATTTAGTAAATTGTAAATTGTATTATCTTCTCAAGACTACTAGGGTACTATTGAGCTACTGAAGATACAATTTATACAGTAGACATAATCTATGATATATTTTGAGCTCCAGAGATTTTTTTTTTATTTGTAAGTGAATTTTTTTAAACATCACACAAAACAATTACAATTTGGCTAAACTGCTTTATCTGAACTAGTTTAACACTTCACCAGTTAAGTTCAAAAGCTCTCAAGCCTTTTAAATGTTTCCCAGTGTCATTACAACTCAGAGAAAGAAAATTCTTATTCCCAAATGTAATTCGGTATTTTAAAATTAGAATATATGTTGCTCTTCAGCTTGATCTCAAACACCTATTCCCTGATGGTTTTAAAAGCATTACCCTCTATTTAATCTCCACTAACTCAGAATTACAAACTAAAAAAAAATATTTTCCAGCATATTAAGTGTTGACTAATATTCTAGGTAGGAACCCACTTTAACCTAGATGAAAATAAACATCTATTATAATAATTTCCAACGAGAAATGCAGCTACCAAGGTTGCTACATATTTGTGTCCTCTGATGATTTTATCTGATCTTTATAGATATAGATAGATAAGGGCCTGGAATCAGAATAAAGGAGAATTGGTTAAGTGACTCAAACATTTAATGGCAGCAAGTAATGAAAGATGAGTGAATTTATTTCTTCATTAGGGACAGAAAAGCCACCGGGGCCATCAGGCTATGTTATGTAAGCAGGGCACCTTCTTTCTTGGGCGGGCCTTGAATGAACATTGCCAGCATTTACCAGGAAGATTCAAATTTTACTTTGTTTACTTTGCTGACCAAGGCTCCTTCTGTTTGATGTATTCTTCCTTGAGGTAAGATAATAACCTCAATCAGATTGCATTCAATTTTTTAACTGACTGGGAAGCCCTTTTCTCACTTTAGGATGATGCTGTGTAACTTTAGTGTGATGTTATGTCTCAATTCTGCTGCAGAAGGCCTTCTGATATTCCTAGGAGAACATCATCCACATCAAATCCATACAGAAGTGTGCACATATATTTAGACACCTATGTATTAGCTACCACCATACAATAGGTGATGAAGACTGTCGCAAGTTCAAATAGTGAAATATTCTTTGCTTTAGGAATTAATTTATAATCAATTTAAAATTCATGCCATAGTTAATGTGCTATAATCTGTACTGAATATAAATCCTTTTGTTGGTGTCCATTTTTATCAGTGTTATACATAGTCAAAGAGTTCAACACGGCTCTTATAAAAATCAGTATTCTACCCCCTGCCCCTTCCCTCCATTTACTCTGTCCCAGAAGCATCTCCATTCTTGACTTTAGCTCATTTGTTTGGTACTAGTCAAGTCTCTAAATAATGTATTTGTAGGATGAACTCCAATAAGCCATGTTATTTTTTTCATGTGGTACAGTCCTGGATTCAATTTGCAAAATTTTTCTTTAATATTCTTACATTTATGTTCATAAAAATGTAGATATGTAGTTTCCTTGTTTTGTAAAATCTGGTTTTGGCTCAGGGTAATACTGACTTTCTAGAATGAATGGGAAAAGATTCCCTCCTTTTCAATTTTCTGGAAGACTTTGTGTAGAACTAGTGTTTTATCCTTATCAGTGAAGTCATCTGAGGTTGGAATTTCCTTTTTGGGAAAAATTTTAACTTCTTTTTCTTTACTAGATATAGGCTATTCAGGTTATGTGTTTCTTCTTAAAATCTTGTTTCTGTCTTTTAAAAATTTTGTCCATTTAATTTTTTTAAAGTTTTAAATTTTTTTTGGCATAAAGTTGTTCGTAATATGCACTGATCATCATTTTACTATTTTTAGTGTATATAGTGATGCCACCTCTTTCTTACTGGGTGGTTTTTATTTTCTTTCTCTGTTTTCTGTTCTGCCTAGCTAGAATTTTGTCAGTTTTATTGATTTTCTCAAAAACCAGTTTTTGTTTTCATTAATTTATTTCTATTTCATTAATTTTCACTCTGATCTTTAATATTTTCTTTCTTTTACTTGGGGTTTAATCAGTCTTCTTTAGTTTCTAAAGGTGGAATCTGAGGTCTCTGATATGAGGCATTTCTCCTTTTAATATAGGAATGGGCTGGTAAAAATTCCTTTCTAAGTACTGCTTTACCAGCATCTCATAAATTTAGCTGTTTTATTTTCATTCAGTTCAAAATATCGAATTTCTCTTTTGATTTCTTTTTTGACCATGGGTTATTTAGAAGTATATTATTATGTTCCAAATGTTTGGTGATTTCAAGAGATCTTTCTGTTTTGATTCTGCTTTGATTATAGAGAACATACTTGGTATGACATGATTTTTTAAAATGTTTCGATATTTGTTTTTTTGCCAATACTATGTTCTGTCTTGGTAAATTTTTCATCTACACATGAAAACAATGTGAATTTGTTGTGGTTGGGTGGAATCCCTAAGATTTTAAGGGTGCCTGGGTGGCTCAGTTGGTTGAGCATCCAACTCTTGATTTTGGCTCAGGTCATGATTTCAGGGTCCTGGGTTTGAGCCCTGCATCTGGCTTGTGCTCAGCATGGAGTCTGCTGGAGATTCTCTCTCTCTCTCTCCCTGTGTCCTTACCCCCCACCCCCGCTCCAGTGCACACATGTGTGGGTGCTCTCTCTCTCTCTAAATTAATAAAATCTTTTTTAAAAATCCCTAAAATTTCAAGATTTTCTATTTCTTATTTGAGTTCAATCAGTTTTTGCTTCGTATATTTTGAATTTCTGTCATTAGTTGCATGATGGTTTAAAATCATTATGTCCTCGACACTTTCATTATTATGAAATGGACTTTATCGCTGCTAATATTCTTTGCTCAGAAACCAACTTCAACTGATATTAATGTTCTTTTGACTAGTGTCAGTATAATATAGCTTTTTCCATTCTTTCATTTTTAAAGTATTTATTACTTTATACTTAAAATGTATTTCTTTTAGGGACCATACAGTTGGGTATTACTTTTTTTAAAAATGCAATTTTATAATCTTTGCCTTTGAATCCAGGTAATAAGACCATTTACATTTAATGTAGATTATTAATTATTAATTTGGGCCATTTAAATCTATCACCTTAATATTTGTTTTTTATTTTTCCATCCATTTTTTTATTCTCCTTTTCCTCTTTTTCTGCCTGTTTTTAGATTAGTCAAATTAAACAAATATGGGTTATGATTCCATTTTATCTCCTTTGGTGGTTTATTCATTATAATTCTGTTTAGTTATTTCAATCGTTACTTTAGGGTTTATAATTTATATCTTTGACTTATCACATGTTACTTTCAGTTTATACTATACCTTTTAATGTATACTATTAGAACCTTACAATAGACTTCCATTTCTCCTCTCCCAACTCTTGTGCTATTTTTCATTAATTTTACTTTTACAGATATTATAAACCTCATTTGCCTTTGTTATAATTTTTGTAGTCATTTATCTTTTAGAGAAATTTAAATAGAATAAAATCTTATATATTTGCCCATAAATTACTATTTGTAGTCCCTTTCTTTCTTTAACACTAATAGTATGGATTTTCAGGTAATAAATTCTTTCAGATTTCATATGTTTGGAAAAGTATTTCACCTTCACTTTCAAAAGATATTTTTGTTGAGTTTAGAAACTAGGTTTATCATTTTTATCTTTTAGTACCTTAATGATGCTCTTTCACTGACTTCAGTGACAGAAATCTGTCATCTTTATCTTTGTTCCTCCATACATAACATCCCCCCCCCCCCCCCCCCCCCCCCCCCCCGGCTACTTTTAAGATTTTGTCTTTATCACTGGCTTTGAACAGTTTAGTAATGTATGCTACGATGTTTAGGGCTTGGGATTAATTGAGCTTCTTGGATGTATGGGCTTATAGTTTTTATCATACTTGATAAGTTTTTGGTCATTATTTCTCCCAATATTTTTTTCTGCTCTCTCTCTCTTCCTAATTCTGGGGACTACAACTGCACTTATTATAGGCTACTTGAAGTTGTCCCACAGCTAACTGACATTGTGTTCATTTTTATTGTTGTTATTCTGGTTTACTCTGTGTTTATTTTGGATTGTTTATTTTGTTATGACTTTAAGTTTCCTGACCTTTTTTTCTCAGCAGTATCTAATCTGCTGTTATTCCAATCCAGCCTACTTTGCATCTCACAGATTGTTGTTTTCATCTCTGGAAGTTTATTTTGAGTCTTTTTTTTTTTTTTGTCTTAGGTAACTCTCCAAAATTTCTCAAACACACAGTGCAGTTATCATAGTGTTTTAATGACATTTTCTGCTTATTCTTTTTTTTTTAAAGATTTTATTTATTTATTTGACAGAGACAGACACAGCGAGAGAAGGAACACAAGCAAGGGGAGTGGGAGAGGGAGAAGCAGGCTTCCTGCTGAGCAGGGAGCCCGATGCGGGGCTCGCTGGATCCCAGGACCCTGGGACCATGACCTGAGCCTAAGGCAGACGCTTAACGACTGAGCCACCCAGGCACCCCTCTGCTTATTCTTAAAGATTGATTTTTCTTTCTTTTCTTTTTTTTAAGGATTTTATTTATTTATTTGACAGAGAGAGAGAGCAGGAGAGCATAGGCAGGGGAAATGGGAGAGGAAGAGGGAGAAGCGGACTCCTCGCCAAACAGGGAACACCGATGGGGGGCTTGATCCCAGAGTCCTGGAACCATGCATGACCTGCGCTGAAGGCAGACGATTAACTGACTGAGCCACCCAGACACCCAAGATTAATTTTTTCTTGATTGATTTTTCTCCTCATTTTGGCTTCTGTTTTCTGTTTCTTCGCATCTTCGTTATTTTTTTAACAGATGCCAGACATTGTAAATTTTACCTTATTGGATGCTGAATATTTTTGTGTTCTTATAAATTTTTTTTAGAGATTTTATTTTTTTATTTGACAGAGAGACACAGTGAGAGAGGGAACACAAGCAGGGGGAATGGAGAGGGAGAATCAGGCTTCCCGCGGAGCAGGGAGCCAGATATGGGGCTCGATCCCAGGACCCCGGGATCATGACCTGAGCCGGAGGCAGACACTTAACGACTGAGCCACCCAGGCGCCCCTCTTATAAATATTTTTGAACTTTGTTCTGTGACACAATTTAGTGACTTGGAAAGAATTTGAAAATTTGGGGTCACTTTTTAAGTTTTTTTGTTTGTTTTGTCTTTTGTTTTTTAGCTAGGAGCAGAGCAGTGCTAGATCTAGGGTAAGTATCCTTATAATTGAGGCAAGCTCCTTCTTAGTTCTCTACGCAATGCCTGTGAATCATGCTTTCCAGAATGTCTGCTGTCTCTAATCATTTCAGGTCGTCCTTTTTTTGGTTTGGGTTATTTTTCTCCATAAATGCACAGTTCAGTATGTAGCTGAATACTTTCAGAGGGCTACCTGCAGATACCTGGAGCTCTTTCTCTGTGCAGCTCTTTTCTCCCCAGTATACTGTCTTGAGAACTCTAGGCCCCTTAGTCTCCCTATATTCTCATTTCTGCTTTCCCCACTTGTAGAATCTGCCAGCTTCTGCCTGGGTTGACCTTCTCTGTAACACAGGCTGCAAACTCTTCATGGCAGTAAACTAGGGAAATCACTGAACTTACTTTTTTCTTGAATGTCTCCTGTCTCTCAGGGATCATTCTCTTATTGACTCCTGTCCCGTTTCTTGAAAGTTGTTTTTTCATTTTTTTCGTCATTTTTTAGTTGTTTCTATTAAGAGGGTAAGTCCGGTCCCTGTTAGTCTTTGTCAGCTGTAGTCACATTCGGTTTATGCTTTCTTAACAATATTTTTACTACTGTTTTAGTGAGGTTTAACAATATGCTAACAATAGTTATAAAATAATCTTTAATAGCTGTTAATTATAATATCAATGAAAACAGAAACAATATGGCACAGTATGTACCAAATAGGGGCACCTAGGAATGTAGCTTATTGTAGTGAAAAGATCATAGAAACATAATAGGAATATCTGGTCCTTGAATGAAACTTGCAATTGATTAGTTTGTCGTATTTTAAGCTTTCTGTTTATTCTTGATTTTCTTATTTGCAAAACAGATATTCTACAACTATACTATATTCTTCACAGAATTGTGAAATCATTGGGATGATGTGTATATATTACTTTGAAAAATGGACATCTTATGTACAAGATCTCTTTAAAAGTTTTATATTTTAATTTTATAAAATATTTATTACAAATCTTTTTTACAATATATAATCCATGTATATTTCTTACGTTGCTTATATAATTGGTTGGGAAAGCCCATAACAGGAAAACAGTACAAAGTCCAAATAGACTATAAAATCACCATATGACAAATATTACAAAATATTTGTATGTTTAATTCATTTGGAATTATTTAGATTTCTATTCTTTTTTTATACACATATATTTCTATCTTTTTTGATTCTGTCTACATAATTCAATAAGGATTTAAATTAAAGATGAAATAGGATGAAATAGCATTGGAAAAAGGAAAAAAGCCATATTTAAATGACAGACATTACTATAGCATTGATTCCAAACTGTGGGGCCTATTGCTTTTAAAAGCATAACTTCAAACACAATGCTAAATTTGTTTTAAATATAACTATGGAATTACTGAGAGGGATCTTTTCCCATTTATGTCAGAGATGAAAGATGATTTGTGATAATGCATAGCTATTTTCCTGTCATCATAATTGGACTTACTCGCTAAACTGAATTAACAACATAGATGATCAGGGAGCCTGCCCATTGATATCTAATTACACATATAACTAGTGATAAAAATTTTAGATCGCAGTTTGTGCTTTTAAAATACTTTTGCTTTTATAAAATGCCATATACCTTTATATATTCATATGAATATAATATTGTAAGATCATAGAATAAAATTTACTCTAATTTAGCAGACTAGTAGTATAATTCTGACTTGGTAAAACTTATTTATTAATTTGCTTAAATTGATACTAATGATAGAGATATATCAATTTAGGAACTTAATCTGTGAGTAAGACAAATCTGAATTCAGATGCTGGCTCTATTAGTAGGCTTGCCAGATAAAACAGATGATGCCCAGCTATATCTGAGTGTCAGATGAAGTATATATATATATATTTATATTTATATATTTTTTTGGTATATGTATGACCCACACAATATTTGGGACATACTCTCACTAAAATAATCAGTTTTATCTGAAATTAAAATGTATCTGGGCATCTTTTACTTTTATTTGCTAAATCAGGCAGCCCCATCCATCCATCATTATCATCTGAGTATTGATCTTCTTCATTCTCTGCATCTAGATCTGTGTCATTCTCTGGATCTGCATCATTCTCTCTAAAACTGGTTTTGTCTCGGTCATTTCAATACCTCTATAGATAATATCTTTAATACTTTGGTCTTTTAATTCCTTGATCTTTTTTCCTCCTAGGAATCTTGGACTCTATTACGTTAACCATCCTTTTACATGATTATATTCTAGACCTCATCATTCCAGATATAGGCACATCTTTCATAATTTTTAATTCTGTGAATTTCATCACCAACTAACACATCTTATTTTTTATTTCATATCATTGAAGACCCACAACTGCAGCATTAATTCTTTTTTACTCCATTGGGACCTACAACTCATTGATCTTTCCACCATTTCATTACCTTTATCCTTCATGATCACAATTCTCTCCTTATTCAATAGATTCCACAGTTCTTCATGGCAGTATAGAATTACTGTTAGATGCAGCCAGACTGCCTGGAATAAAAAGGCTTAAACCTTGCCTTCACCATTTACTAGCTATAGCCTTCAATAATTTACTTAATCTTTCTGCTTCAGTTTACTAATCTATAAAATGGAAATGATAACAGTTACACATGCCACGTAAGATTGTGAAGAAAAAATAATTTATATAATGTGCTCAGAACAGTTCCTTCTTGGCACATAGTACACACTATCGGGTTAGCTTTTGTTGTTATTGTCCTCAGTATTAACATTATCACCACTGGAAATGTCAAAATGCCTTTGTTCACACTCTCAAATTCTTGGTCCATCTCTTCCTTCACCTTTCTTGTCTACCAAAACCTCAATCCTATTTAAATCCAAATATACTCTGGACATGCCCTCACAAAGTATAGGGAAGAAAACCCAAAACAAACAGGCTGTTGGGTTTCACTTTAAATTAATAACTATGAATTTCAAATTGGCTTTTACTGTTGCCCAGAAATCCAATCACATGTTCAAATGCATTCCATCTCTTTCAAATCTCTCCTTTCTCACCAACCTTGAATACCTCTCCCTGCTCTTACATTCTTCTTCACCTAGGAAATGGGAGCCATCAGCAGAGAACTTCCAAAAACTCTCAGCCCCACAGTTCACATTGCCCAGCTTTCTGAGTCTGTCCACACTCCCCAGCTTCCTTCCTTTCACTCTGAATGGACTCTTACCATCACCTTGACCAATCTCCCCACCTTGACCACCACCCACCTGGACCAGTCTCCCCATTTGTGCACTCCTGTATGTTTGCATTTTGTTATCTAATAGGCATCTCAAAGTTAACATGTTGTAACCCACCCTGCTAATTTCTCCAGCAACCCCATCCTTAGAACAGTCCCTCAAGACACAGCATTTGTGTCCTCTCTTCTCACAGCACAAATCCTTTGCATGAGGCTCCGGAGAGCACCTGACATACCAAAAAGTTAATTTAGCTAGTCCTTAGTTTGACAATATGGACTAAGTAGATGATAAATAGTAGCACCTATCAAAAATTTTTTGGAAGAATTAAACCAATAATGCAAGAAAAGTGCTGACCACAGTGTGTAGTAAATATTCAATAAATGTTTGCAGCTATTTTGACTATTATTAATACTATTCCTTTTTCTGTTCCTCCTCCTCCTCCTCCAGCGTGTACTAATGTGGATAAACATACACATGTACCTGAATATAAGATACCGTGGGCATAAATGTTATCAGATGTGTATTCACACACAATAATACTATTTGCTCCAGTTCTGTAGAAGAGCAATTCCTTTTGGACTATTCTATGAGTTTAACTTGAGAGGTACCTAAAGAATCTCATCACTAGAAATCATGTTTTATAATGTTAAGAATTCAACTTGAGGGGCATCTGGCTGGCTCGGTTGGAGGAGCACATGACTCTTGATTTAGGGGTCATAAGTTCCAGCCCCACATTGGGTGTAGAGATTACTAAAATCAATAAATAAACTTAAAAAAAATTCAACTGGAGCCAGACCTCCTGAGCTTGAATTTTGCCTCCAATATGAATTTGTGTCTTACTTGAACTCTATGCCTCAGTTTTCTCATCTATAATATGGGAATTATTAGTACCTCCTCATAGGATTGTTCAATTTTTCCATATTTGTGTAGTTTTTAGTACGATTACTGAGATATTAATAACACTTTGTAAGTGTTCACTCTTGTTTTTATTATAATGAAGTGGTCTTCTCCATAAGAAGGTTCCAAGGCATAAATTCAAAAGATTGCATAATAGCTCATCTCCCTTGTAGGTGTTATGGTCTATGCATATGGGAAAAATTTTTTACAACTTCAAAAATGTAAATCATCGTGTGATTTTTTTGCCCCACGTCCTTTATGATTTTTTTTTTTTTGTATTTACATCTTTCTGGAATGAGACAGGATGATTTGAGTTGCACTTAAAGTGCAGGAAATATCATCAATATGTTTGTCAGTTTCATTTATTCATTAGAGAGCTATTAAGCACTAATTTTATGTTGTGCACTAAGTTTTCTGGTGGGGTTCAGTGGTGATTAAGCTAAAAAAATTTTCTGTTCTCTTTGAACTCATGAAGCAAGGAAGAGATCTTTTTCACATAAATTACTAGAAGCCCAACTATTCCTTTTCTTTTGGATACCTATGTTAGATTAAGGATCCAGCCGACTTCACAGCATCAGATGGTGCCAGTTTTTAGGCAGCACAGCAACGACGCTGGGATACATGGGCTCTCGGGTGCTAATTTGCTCAGGTTTCCTCCATGCAATTCTTGCGTAACTGGGAAAATCAAATTTGGTCTCCTTTCCACTGAAGTAGACACTGCTGCTAAGTGGAAATAAATTTGAAAAAGAGAAACCCTTCCCGGATGCTGGCCTGTCCCAGTTGGGTATTTTGCACCTTCCATAGTCAGGTTCCAAGTGGAACTAGAGATTATGCCTGGAAGCCTGAGACCAGTCGGCTGTCAGATGCCTGAAGCCAGCAGGTGGAGGCAGTCAAAATGAGGAAGGAGAGAATGACACTCAGCACCTAGCTGTTTACCAGGAACCAGTCATTCACTTTATAATCTAACTTTAAATATGCTTCCCAAATGGTTGTTGTTCAAAAAACTGAGGAAAACACCAGAACTAAAGAAATTGAAGAACATTTTGTTGATTCGGTAGCCAGAAGAAAATAAAGTTAGATTCTGATAAGATTTTGTAATAAAATAAGTGTAGGTTAGTTACACCTATTCTTAGTGACTATAGCACTGTGAAAGGAAAGAATATTCCAAACAATTTGATTTTATATTCGGAACATGTAATAAATCTCTTATTTTGCATATAAAGAGGCGTAATATTAGTACTAATTAAGAGCAAATGCTTATTCTCATTAAATAGATTTTGTACAAATACCTTAAAATATCACTTAGGAAGGGGTAACACATTATTGGCCTGTGGGGTAGCCCATAAGACTTGCTCTAGTCATGATGGAGAATATACACAGAAAAGCTTTAGAATATTAAATAAATCCCACTCTTGTCTTCTTTAGGGCAACTCACTACTATGTTTAATATTCAGAGGGCCGAGTTCTCAACTTCTGAGAAAAACTTTACATTGTTCCTAGTGGAAGACTTAGGTGCTAATTCTGCCAGAAATTTAAATGCTCGAGTTTTAGAGATTGTAGATTACTTTTTTATTTTTGAGAAAATAATTATGCATTATCTAGCAGCTAAGAGTCCCAGAAATTGGATAGTAGTGGCTTTGTAGTTCACATTCACAGGAAGACCCCATATAGCAGCCAGAAGTGTTCCTTAATAGCATTAGGAATCCCACCCATACCCATACATTCTCCTTCAGTAATCAGTGAGTTCAGTAGTGTTTGGTTTATTTTTATGACCCCCAAGTAGACCAAATATGCATGAGAAGTTGACCTTGGATTTGTCAGTGTATGAGTAAACCCACTGGTGTCCTCCCATGACATTTCTCAGTAGCAGCATCTCAAATGGTCACAGTCTCAAATACTTACACATGCATTTTTATATGGGTTTCCTTTCCTTTTTCTACTTAACTATTACTTGCAGGTAAAACTATGTTGTTTTTAATACTTTTTCTTTGAAAATAAGGAATGTTTTATTCTTAACATATTTTTATAAATGTAAATAGATATCTCAAATTTGATCATAGCTTGCTTGGCCAGATTTGCTAGATGAGAACTGCCTATTTTTACTTAAGTCCTCCTGTACTATGACTCATTTTTAACAATTCATGTTTTAGCTTACCATTTTCTCCTAAGAATTCAATGAGGAATTTTTTTTAAAGACTTTTCCATTCATAAGCTTATTCCCCTTTGTATAGGGGAATATTCACTTACAGTGCATATAGTTTTTCAAAAACTTTGGTCCTCTGTTTGTAGAGTATGAGGCATCTATTATTAATAAAATATTGGTAGTTTTTTTTTTTCTGAATTGTCTTGAGAGAATAATGTTCCATTACTCAGGAAAAAAAGTCTTTCAGAATGAGGTATTCTTAAAGAAAAATCATTATATACACATATGTTCATAAGATACACTATAAAATTTAGTAGTCCCATCACATGTAAGCTTCAGATATTGTTGCTTTAATGCATTCCCTCACTACTTTGATAAAAGCCTTAAGATGTTGCCACTAGTTCTTTGATGATTTCCTCTGATGTTACAGTACCTTTCTTTTTTTTCTCCAGAAAAATCTGTTTTGCATAAACATGAGAATTCAAGACAGTTTGAGTTAACGAGTAAAGAGATTCAAGTTTTAGCAACAAATGTACATATATTTGTGATCAGTTCTCTCACACATTATGGCCCTCTCTTTCAACGTAAGGGAAGTTTATTTTAGATTTCTGGAAAATATAAGCATTATCTTTAAAAGAAGCCCAAATAAGTTACTCAAGTTTATAGTTTTGAAGTTTATTCAGTCTTTTCCCCATTGAATTAATGAGAGTTATTAATAAAATTTAGAGGGAGAAGAGTCATATTGACTAAGATGTTGACTTACTCTTATTCATTTCTTTCATCATCCCTGCCTGACTTCTGAATGTGTCCTGAATTCTGTTGGATTCAGGAATGGATGGATATTTTTTTTAAATGTTTAGTTCTAGCTTCCAAATCCAAATCAGTTTGTGGTAATTACCTTTAACAAAAAAAGCCATTATGTCCCTAGTTAGGTTTTATATTCCTATAGAGATGAACTATTAGCAAATTAATAATGAACTTAGCTTTGTCCATTCAATTATGAAGTTCTGCTTTCAATTAGACAATAGTTAATACAGTATTATATACTTGAAATTTGCTGAGGGTATGTCTTAAGTGTTTTCACTATAAAACAGAGTTGACTATGTGAGGTGATGGATGTGTTAACTATTTGATCGTGGTAATTATTTCACTATATAAATATATCAAATCATTACATTGTACATTTTAAATATATACAATTATATTATTCTATTATTCCTCAATAAAACTGGAAAAAATAAAAAACTCCTAATAATCAGAATTAAATAATATTACTTAAAGAACTCCAAATTTACTTTTGATATCAGGTGGTGTCCATCTCATATCACTTCTTTTTATCAACATCTGGTCAAGTTGTCTACATTGTGAATGTTTCTCTGAGCCCATGTAACCCCTTTAGTTGTTCCTTCTTCATATGCAGTGCAATCCTTCTAGTGCTTGTGCTGTATTATATATATTTTTTGTAACCAAGCATGTTCATCTGTGGCTCTATTCTAGAAAAGAATGCCATTCTACCAACTCTCAGTGGTACCTGTGGGCTTGCATTTATCTCATTGTGCTAAAATGTCATTTTCCCTTTGCTACCTATACTCTGTGAATTGATAATATAGACATCTAAAACCTAACTATTGTGCCTGGCACTTTTACCTGTTTTTTCTTTTCTTTAAAATTAAGGTTACTAGGCACCACTTTCACTATTGTTCCTTCTAGTCACCCTATTGTGTCCCTCTAATACCTGATTTATAGCTTCATATCGGATTGCCAGCTGAAGGTGAACAGTTGTACGTCTACATATTGTGTGAGAGATACAGCTCTTGCCCCTTGTTTTTTGAAATGTCTGATCATGAATCTCTATCTTGTAGGAGTGAGAGTCACCAACAGTCATATTACGTGTGTGTGTGTGTGTGTGTGTGTGTTCTCTTTGTTTCAGAGCTGTTATCCAAAACAGGGGAGCATAAGAGAGAACACAAAACCTGTGAAATCCCTGGGTTTTTAGAAGCACAGCTTTGCCTACTTTGAACTGAAATCAGACAATGAAGTACAGTTTTCTACGTGATTAGCAAGATCTACACACAGGAGAAAAGAATTACTTCTGAGCACACCATTACTTGTCATACGTTTCAGATATACCAACATGGTTACTGACACTTACCAGCTCTCTTTTTCTCCTACTTAACATAGAAAGTTCTCAAGGCATTGAATTTTATAGTCTCCTAACTTTATAATTTCTGAAGTGTGTTACCTTTAAAAAAAAAATCACGGTATTCCACAATATACGCAAGCGACAGCACCTAGCACAAGTCCTGGCACTCGGTCCATATGCCCAAATTATTTGAATATAGAACTGATATTTGAAGAGTGTTTGGCTTATATTTGATGATAGTTAACCACTTTCACTAGCATTTTAAAAGCTGGTTATATTTTCATTTCTTTTTTTCTTTTTATATCTTCCTCCTTTTTCTTCATTAGATTATCAAAAAACGGAAGGAAGCATTATCATATGGGGAATGTAACCCATAGAAATGTTCTATGGAAAGATAAGGCAATCCACAGAGCTCACACCAGTGCAACTGGTGTGTTTACATGCTAGTCTAGACACACCCAGTTATTTGCAGTTTGAGAAATATTTCATTTAGCAGATTTAACAGATCCTTCTTGTTTAAATCTCACAACAGGAAATAGATACTCAAGCTATATGAACTAAGTATCTTGGGAAATTAAGTATTACCCTCCCTTGAGGGAAACCTCTACATAATAAAAACATATCCCATTCTAAATTTCCTAAGCCGTAGCAGTATATCTAATCTATCTCTCTGTCAAAATAAAAGTGAATGATCCAAGGTTAATTCTCTAACCATTTGGCATAATAATATTCTCGCAAACATGGAGTATGGCAAATCTGGGTTAAGTCATATTGCATGTGTTCCAAATGGCAAGGGTGCTGTTGGGAAGGTGGTTTGGAACACGTAGGATGGTTTTCACTGATCGTGATATTAGTGGCTAGATGTTGCGAATGTGTGACTCCATGTTTGTACTTGCTGGGTTCAGTGTCGTTGACCCAGGCACTCAAAGCTGACCACCACAACGCTGTGCAATTTCAGCATTATAATCGATTTTTTAATCTGGGGTGAGAAAATAAATAAAAATGGAATGCTTGAAATGCAATTGTAAACAAAAGTAATATTAAAATATCAGTCTTTCCATTTATAATTTTTTTGATTTATATGTCCTTGTAAAAATTTAAGGGAAAAGATATTTCAAAAGCTGTTTTGAGTATTTATTTTGGCGTCTCTCTTCTGAACCCATATGAACAAATATATAAGTATTTATTTTTTATTTTTTAAATTAGGAAATAAGAACAAATCATGTTGGCTACTTCCTAAGATACTATATATTAAAAAAAACCAAAACACTATTCCTGCCAATGCAATCATTTTCCTTGGGAGTTGTTGACACCCTTATTGAAGTCCTACGAGCCTCATTTTTCTTTGTTTTATTCCCATACCATAAAGCACCTACTACCAAAGTGAATTTAGATACCATTGACATTTCTGGTCACCAAGAGTAGGAGTTATCTCTGACAGAACATTTATACCTTGCTTTATTCTACTCTTTCTGTTCAGTTCACATCTAGATCTCTCCCCCCTTCCATTTCTTCTTATTTTACTTTGTCAGAATATAGCTTTATTATAGATAAAAATGTCAATGAAAATTATAAATTAAAACAAGAGATGTGCATTGATGATTCTTCTGTGTGCATGAGCATTTTTTTAAACCTCTAAAGGAATTAAAAAAAATACCTCAAAATGGAAACACAGAAAAATATTTCTACATTTTCTTCTTCCAAATCTCTGCTCTTATTACCCTTTCCAGATTTTCTTCCTTTAAACATAAGTGTATTATTACAATTATTTTAGTTTCTTCAGGAAAACTTTGTTTGCTTGTAGCAAAATATGTATTTGTGAAATAGCTCTCTCATATTTTTATGCTTCCCTGAAAGATGACAATTTCCCCCATGTAGATAGATCCTGAAAGGTGTTTTGGCAGAGATCTTGAGAACAAACGTAATACTGACAAACATACATACGCTTATACATAGGGTTTGTTTTTATTTTAGTTCTTATCTCTCCAAATCATGATGATCAAAATTATCATCTTCCTCTATCTGTCTATCTGTTTCCCCTCCTCCTCCTGTACTGAGTCTCTCTTCTTATTTGTATTTTTAGTGTAATAGCTCAGAATAAATCTCACAGCTTCTTATTGGGTGGATTGAACTTCTTAGGTGACATTATGGAAAAACACACCTTCACGGAAGAGTAATTCCCTGGGAAAAGTTGATATATTAAAGGCTATTAGGAGAATGTTATAGTTGTTGGCCCTAATAACAAATATCCCTGTTATCTCTTATCAACACATGGGAGGATTGCAGGTTAATTTCCTTTGAACTAAGCATGGCCCTTGATAGCTTCAGCCAATGAATGATAAACAGAAGTGAGTCATTTCCTGCAGAAACTTTAAGAACCTGTATATGGTTCTCCACATCTTGTTTCCCTGCCTCAGTGGTATTGAAAGCATATATGGACTTGGGGTCTCCATTATGCTGGGTCTTCTAGTAACTGTGGCACAGAGCTCTCCATTATTCCACACTGGACATGTAGAGTATGAAAGAGCATTTTGTTTCTAACATTCTGTTTTTTTTGGAGTTGCTTGTTTCAACAACATATCCCATCCTTCCCTGTCTGATAGAGAGCAACTGTACAATTTTGGCAGACTGTAGAGGACTTGTCATTTTTCCAATCTCTAGGGAGCTGCAATGTCAATCATGGGACATGCCATCTCACCATGACAGAGGAAGAAGCTTTATGCTTTTATTTATTTTATGGATAATACATTGTCTAGTCTGAGTATAACAGTGTTCAGATTAGATGGCAGCCTCCATAGAATATTTTTGATTTCTGGAATTTTATATATAATAATTCCTTCACAAATTTAAATATATCTTCCCTCTTTACCAAAAAGATTCATTACTTTCCAAATGCAAATGCTTTGGGGAGGGAGAGTATTTTAAGTCTTATCAGTCATTTATACCTTAGTGAATAAAATGTATAATGAATTAATTAGAGAGTCCTCTAAAAATAGTTTTAGATAGCAGCAAAATGGACAGATGATAAGGAATTGTAGTACCTATCTGGCAAAAGGGAAAAAGACATAGAGATTTCATGTTAAAGACAAATATTGCCTACTACATAATTTTCAGAAGGGCTGGCTCTTGTTTAATACCCTAGTGTATGCCAAGATCAAGATCAAACATCAACTCTAGGGAAATCTTAAAGCCTTTGGCATCATAGAAGAATTAAATTATATTAATGCCTTAAAGGTTTCCAGAGACTTCTTGTTCTTCAAAACTGAGTTGCTGGGGACAGAAAAACTTGGAAAAGTCATTTGATTCTCTTGATAAAATTTACCCATTTATCATGGAACAATGATTAAGTCCATGCACTTCTGCTGATACTGGTGGATTGATGAGATGATGTTTCTGAAGTTCACTGAGGTAGACGAAGAGTATTTTAAAATTAAAAAATAACTACTACGGCAATTGTATAATGATATGCATATTTTACTGCTGTCCCAATTTGACAGCACCACTTCTAAATACTTGGAGCAGAGACTGTTGGTGTTCTGTCTATACTTCCACATTCCAGTGTGGAATAATGGAGAGCTCTGTGCCACAGTTACTAAAAGACCCAGCATAATGGAGACCCCAAGTCCATATTTTGCGCCTGGTTCATTGTTAAGGACATAACAACTCTGACAGAATAAAACCTAAGTGCAATTTTATATTTTGAAAGTTTACAAATATTATACTTGCTAGTATGCTAATAAAATAGTAGAAATCTAGATAAGTTTCAATGTTAGTATTTTAGTCGGATTGACTCCTGTCTGTTAAATGGTCTGTAGTTCTTAAATAATATCAGAATTCAAGATAATTTGGTGTTTGTTAAAGTGCTATTCAGGCAAAGTCTGGAGTTATGACCTAAAAATATGGGATACTAACTTTCTAACTTTTGCACTTCCCCAAACTAGATAATGAAATCAGAATTTTAAATAACCAATGCCAATTATTTGCCAAGTGACTGAATTATAATATTAATCTCTCCAAAAGCATGGTTCTTATTTATGAGTGACATATAAATTTCAGTTCTACATACTCACAACTGATTTTGTTTGTTTTCTATGGTAATATTGATCTTGGACTTTCTTTCCAAACTTCTTGGGGGAGATATATCATTTCCTTTGATTTATTTGATTCCTTTTTAAGAGAGAAGCTAGGTTTCTTCAGTGTCTATCAAATTGGAAATTTTCTATAATGATTATCTTTAACTAAGCTACTTGTTGGGAAGAAAAAGTCATATTTATGAGCATAAATATCCTCAACATCCCAGGTGTATAGTTATAAAATCAATTTCCATTAAAAAGATTTTTACCTTTTATCTTCGAGACTTCTATGAAAGCAATCTGAATTAACAACAGGTGTGTTGTTTGTCCTTTTTGAAGGGCTAATATGCTCCCTTCTCCTCTGCTTTTTACCAACCTGTAGAGCTACTAAGTCCCTTTCCAAAAGTGTGTTAGCTGCCACTTGGCAAGCAGTAATTTTTTCCTATATGATCTGTTAATACTTTTAATGCAAACATTATTTAACTTAGACATTATACATTATTGATAACCTTAATGCTCCCCAGTATGTTTGACTTTAGAAACCCACCATCCTCTACTTTGATCACATTTCTTATTTCAATATCCTCTTTCCTACGAAAATCAGAGATAAGAAAACAATCCTTCATTCCTTATATCATTTTTTTGTTATTTTAAATCTTACCCCATTAAATTACTATTTTTCTGTCTTTCAACTATTTTAAACCGTGGGTGATTTATCTTTCAAATTCTATTAGATTTTAATCTCCTTGAGGGTAAGAACTGTGTTTCTCTTTGTATCTGAGTCCCTGATAAATGGTAGGCATTCAATAGAAACTTATTAACAAATGAATAAATACACAAATGTGGTATTCGTTTTGATGGGAAGGTTAATGTAAAGAATGTGAAGGCTTAGTATTTAATATAGACTGTCTACTGTGTGACAGCACCACTTCTAAATACTTGGAGCAGAGACTGTTGGTGTTCTGTCTATACTTCCACATACCCCTTACTGTTTCAGTGAATGACAGCTTGTCTTCCACCAGCCTGCATCTGGAGTTTTGTCAGAGTGCTGCCCTCATTGTGACAGAATCCACTTTGCTTGCTAGTGTAACTTGGGCAGGATGTGTCTTGTGTCTGGGAATTAATTTTCCTTGGAGGCAGCCTGCAAACAGTGATTGATAGATTTTGGGGGGATAACTATCCTAGATTCTTTACTCCCTGCCTAAGGTAAGTCAGAGATATGTAGTTTACATAATTTTCAGCGTCATAAAACTAAGACAGAATCACCACTAATAAAAGAAGAAAAAGTTATAATCCAATCCGGCAATAAACACATTTTCAGGTAAGAAGACAAAAAAAGAAAATAATCAAACATTTATAATGCAGTGGTGACAATTAACTACATATTATATGTTTTGTAGCTACAGACAAAAAGCCATTTTCCCAGTTTTTGTTTTGTCAAATTATAAAAAAAAATTTCTTTTCTTACAGAGGTTTTAATATTTATGTAATGAAATATGTTGGAGATTTCTTTGTTGACATATTACTCTGTGGGTTATAAAATAATCACTCACATTTTTCTAAATGATGTTTTGAAATTTTTATATTTTTATATTTAAATATTTAAGATCTTAAAATTAGATTTTTGGTGTATTAGAGGTAGGGGTCTCTCTCTCTCTCTCTCTCTACTTCTCTTTCC
The DNA here is from genome assembly GCF_002201575.2 of Neomonachus schauinslandi. NCBI lineage: Eukaryota > Metazoa > Chordata > Mammalia > Carnivora > Phocidae > Neomonachus > Neomonachus schauinslandi. Next base: position 72,403,652 of record NC_058414.1, on the reverse strand, counting down.
TTCTTTTTTCTCAACAAATTGTTAGTCACACCCTTAGAATATTTATTGAGGAATGTATCAAATTCCTACTAATGTAACATACCACCTTCAATATATACTAAATTTCTAAAAATGCAGAAGACTTGAGTTTTATGTCTATTATACACCAGCAGTAAACTGTTTTAGTTAGTGTAGTTTTATAATGTGTTCAATATCTTATTTTTCAAGTACTTTCTCACTATTTTTTTTAAATATCTTGCCTATGTTTTTCATTTATTATCCTTAGTAAATAATAATAAAAATACCCATAGAAAGCAACTAGAATTTTGATGGATATTATATTGAATTTATAAATATATTTGGTATTAAAATATATTGACATAACACCACAGAAATATGTGTAAACTTCCATCTGTTCACACATACACACAAGTACATTTTTTTCTTTCTTTCTTTCTTTCTTTCATGTTATAGAATAAATGTAGATTTTCTCAGTACAAATTATAGTGTGGGAACAAAGTTGAATCTTTGGCTTTTTAAGTTTACGCAGATAACTAATACATAAAATGAAACCTTTTAAAAAGTTTCATTTGTAAAGGCAGTAAGTAAGTAACCAGTACTCATGTCCCTTAAAAATACGGATCACACTAGAATATGAAAAAAAAAAAATTGCTAGAAATCTTATAAGCTGAATTATAGATCTTCCATCTACATAGGAAGATAAAATATTCTTGGACAAGGTGAAAATTATCCTGGAGTCAGTATGAGTGCAAAATCATATGTAAGGTAAATGTGACTACATGAAATATGGGAAATTTGATGGCCTTAAGCAAAACCTCAAAATCTATTAATACTCTAAACAAAACTGCAGTTCTTAAAACCTGAAAATTGGTGCAGGGCAGTTTGTTGAACAACTGTTAAATGTGAGATTTAACATGTTGCAATAGATGTGGGATCTTAGTCCATTTCGATAACAACCATGTACTGCTTGTGTATATTCTGGGAAGAAATGTTAATTACGGGGCAATAATGGGATCAACAAGAGCTTTTACTGTGGCCACATTACTGTGGAATAGTTTTGTTGGAGTGCTGTTTCTCAAATTGGTAGCATATTTCAGATAAAGAAAGGAAGTCCCCCTCTACTTGAAACTGCTGTGTCATTTCTTCTTCCTTAACTGAAATTCCAACCAAGTTTCAGGAAATGCCCTAATGAGCCACTTCTCTTTTCTCTTTCCTCAACTAAGTGGATTCCAACCAGCCCTAACTATTCATTATTCATGATCAGATCATTTACTCTGGTTGTCTTTTTTGGCATGGTGCTTATGTTATGGGAAGAGGGATTATAATTTGGTGCTGTTTGTAGAGGTGATAACACTGATAGAATCCAATCATTGCTGGTAGGTAACTAAACTGGCAGGTTAATTTTCTGTACTTTAAACAAACTATGAAGACAAGTCTAATCAATACTTATTTTACTTTGATATGTGTGGCTTGCTTGTAATTGCGGTTTCATCTTGCATGATCATTAGGTATCATGATATTAGAGTAGCTGAGCTGTGATTTGCTATAATTTAGGTAAAATATATCTGAAACTTTATTAATGTCTTACTTTTAATCAAGATGTAGAAATCACTGTTTTAGTTCATGATAACCAAAGCAATTTCTTCTTCCGGTTTAATATTCTTGGATATTTACTGAATTGTACCGATTTAACATTTTATTGCATCTTATATGTTATTCTATGAGTAAATGTTAATTTCTGTTTACATTTTAGCAATATATATTTTATTTGGCTTTTAATGGTAAGAAAATATGAGTTCTGTTCATAGCTGAATTAACACCACATAGTACTTTAGTGTATGTTATTTTTCCAGGGTTAAACATTATTCTAGTTTTTTAAATGAAGGTTTGGATCTGAAAAGTTTGTGTAGGAGATGTCAAATATCCAAAGCAATAACTTTTTATAGTAATAGTTTTCAATTGTTATAATTAGTAGAGTTGTGGTAGGGACTTGAAGATTATTTATATATCTGTATACGTACACACACACATACATCTATTTCTTACATATTTGTTTCTGTGAATTATAATCCCATACTTTCAATATTGCCTTAAAATGTTTCATTGGGAATAGACATTTTGAGAAAAAAATAAACCTGAAGTAATTTTTAATTCATTTCAGGTAGCTTAATTAGTAACTTATTTACTGGAAACTTCATTTAACATTGACACTAAAATAACCTTCACAATTCTTCCCTATTCAGAGACTGTGTCAACAAAGCAGAGTGAAACAGAATGAGAGTTTCTTATCAAAATTATTCAGACCATTCTGCTTCACTTCTATTTTAGATGAATCTAAGCATAGCTTTACATCTTCAAGTCACTTTTGAATGAATACTAAATCTTCCACTTTTTTGGTGGAAACTGCCTTGAATAGGCCAACTTTGTGATCTCCATTTTGAGAACAAAAAGTCTTTTTTCACTATTAAAACAAATGGAGTATATATAATTTCCATGTTGCCTATTTTTTTGTTTTGATTATTATTAATATTATTTTTTAACTTTTCAGTTTCATTACAAAGCAGTAGAACAGTTAAATGCATGAGTAGAGTATATTTTGTTGAACTGAAACTTGGAGCTGATGTCAAAAATGAAACAAGCTGAAAAACGTTTCTTAAGCGTCAGCTTAATTTTAATGACTCTGGCACAAGGTTTGTAATAAGTTCTAGATCACCAAAATAATCATGAGACATTTAAATCTGATGCAAATATCTAGCATAAGTGAAATTTTCGGAAACCGTAGTAATTAACAAGTGGGAGCAGAAAATAATTTTGAAAACAGTGGTTTGAATAGTCAAAAAGGAGAAATAGGAAAGGAGAAACTGAAAGAAATGAAATACTCTTACACAACTGTTTCAAGTAAACTAATGAAATATGATTCAAAGGGGATAATGATGGATATTGATAAAATAATAATCATAATTATACATGTGGAAATGCAATCATTCAACTCTTTGGAAATCAATGTACAAATCAAATTATCTGAAGTCAGTTAGACATGCCAGATTCTTATGGAGATAAATTTAACTCTTTTGGTAAGAAATACTGGATTTAAGCAGTGGAGTGATAGCAAATCTAAAGAGGTGATGTTTACTAATAGCAGATTGCAAATTTTATGCTATTTGGCAAACCAAACAAATGTAGAGTGCAACATATAGTTCCCACTCAGGTTTTACTAATTGTGTTTACTAAGATCAGGAAGAAGAGTCTCAAGCATAGAGCTGAGGATGTATGAGGAAAGCACGAAGAATCACAAGTGTCCTCAAAAACATAAGCTATGAGGAGAGAGCTTAACAATAGTCTTATAGAAAAAATGAGTAGCAAGAAACTAATGTATAAAAATATACCTTGTTTTATAGAGTTGTGAATTGCCAGCCAGTTAAGGAGTCTCTAGGTTGGGGTGCAAGTGTTTGGAGACATATCAAAGATTTGGCAGACATCACTTTGCCTGTGAGAGCTTAGTGGATACATAATTATGTGATTCCATTAAATTGTATTCACTGGAGCATGGGAAGTCTGGCCACTTACTCATCAGCAAAAAAAAAAAAAAAAAAAAAGGAGAAGAATGGTATGAGAATGTGTTACAGGTAGTTTATGTTAAACGTCAGAAAAATTGGGGGAATCTGTATTATTGAAAAGTGAAATAGCAAGGTAGGTTGTAGAATTTCTTCAGGTGGCCAGTTTAAAGACTAGATTGGTCAAGGAGAGAAAGCCCTTGTTACCGATGTTGTAATTGCTCTCAGGATACCATGGGAGGTTGGGCCTAATGATCTTAAAGATCCATTAGGTTGCTGTTTTTCTTTTTATCTCTTTAGGTTTGAAAGAATAAGTGAGGTTTCAAGAATAGAACTAAAAAAAGCAGTTGAAGGGAATGAATCTAGGAAGTAGAGATTGAGTTTTAATAAGGATTCCCATGCTCCCTGATGTTCATTCCTAAGAGTCACCATGGAAGAGTATCTACAAATCATTTCTTGCCTTTCCTGAAAGTCTCCTCCTCCACCCGCATACGAGGACACAATGTGATTCACTTTCTGGGTTTTTTTGACGGGCCAGAGAATCCTTCTATTCCTCCCTTTTGTTCCTTTCTTTAGTTCTTATTTCGTGAACATGTTTCCAATACAGAAGTTCATACGCATATGAACAAATTAAGTTCTGAAAGATATTCAGCTTGCTTAGATGTATTTCCATCCAAATAAGAATTTGAGCCAGGTCTCTCTATCTCTTCAGTCAGGTATTTCTCTGTGTCCTTTTGTCCCTTTGCCAAAAACTCATTCTATCCACCATCTTTCCCCACTCCCCCAAAATCTAGACCATACCTACTACTTTGAAAATCTGTCTATAGACAGGTAAATGCGCTCAGCTAGCGTCTGCAAGGAATATCTCAGCAGCTGTTTATAATCTCTGCTACCTTTGATCTTGTGCAGACTCAAAAGGATTTGAACCTACTGAACAATCTGAGGTCTGCAATAGAAATGTTGTCAGCAGCATTTTTTACCATCAGACTTTAAGTTCTGGTAAACTTTTAGGCTTCCTCTTAATTAATTTTATGCCCAAAGGGCATTGATCATTTAGTCATACTCGCAAATGTTTCTATTTAGACAATTGCCTTTTCACTTCTATAGCTTATGATTGTCCTTCACATATGCAAGGCTCTTTTCACATGATGGATGATTTGTTCTTTCCATCAGAATTATACCTACCATTCAAGATTTTTCCCATAAGTATAGTCAACCTTCTTTATCTCTGCTCTCAAATTGTAAAACATCTATTGTTGTTTTTATTGCAAACAAACATTTTTTTCTCTTAAAAGACTTTTGACATGTTGTGGACATGTAGGGATATAGTGTTTGGAAAACTCTGAGCATATCCACTCTTAGAGTAGGAACAAAGCAGTGGGTGAGTCTGCCCAGTGAGATGACCGATGACACCGTCTTCTGGAGAAGGTACGGAATATGCAATTTTGTCGTGAGCGATAACTTAGTTAATATCATGTAAGTTGATTAAGTTGAAGGTGTATAAGTAGAGGGGGATACCGGGTGTAACACTAGTTTCTAAGGATGCTAAGATGCCTAAGATAGGGTACCTGTCAATGAGCATTTGAGGTATCTCAACAATTAATCACACTGACAAGTTTTAAAAGTATATATGAATTCCCTGAGTTTGGGGGTTTGGGAAGTGTTCAAAGAACCCTTGAAAAATAATTAGCTATTCTTTAGGCAGGCAAAGGATAGGAGAAAGGCATCAGACAAAAAGACTAGCATGTGCAGAGTTGTGAAAAGCATGGCACATCCAGGGGTCTTTGATTAGAGCTTGCGATCATTGTGGGGAATAACATAAAGTAGGGCTGGAGAGTTAAGATGGGGGCAGACCATAACTATGCTTTTAAGTGTTTTAGGATTTTAACAAGAGGAGTAGCTTGATCTGATTGTGTTTTAGCTGAATACTCTGGCCATTTGGAACACAGTTTGGGGGGATAAAAGATTAGAGCCATTAGTTTTAGATTTTGTTTATACAGTGCCCCTGTTTCTGCTTTAAGAGAACAAGGACAAGTATGTGCCTCTGCATAATACTTTGCAAAGTGGTTGCACCTCTGGCAAGAACAGAAGGCAAATGCTTTGCTAAAAATACGATAGAACCTACTTCATAAGAAAATCAAAGGTGGTGGACCATGTCATTTTCCACTGTAGAAATAACCACTGAAATTGAACATGGATTAGCTCCCAAACCAGTGGGCCAAGCAAATATTTGCAAGTGATTCAGTGATTTCTTTGTGGTTGCTTGGTTTAGTGCTGATAGAACACACTGAAATGGGAAGTCAGAGTTCAGCATTTTCAGCTCACTACTAACTTGCCATGTGACTTTGAATAAGTCCGTGTGTGTGTGTGTTTGCTGAATATTCTAAGTTGAATTAATATCTGGTGTGGAGAGTGAAGGGCTAGGGCTGGGACTGAGTGTGAAGGACAAGGGGTCTGGTGGTGTTAAAGTTTAGGTCTCCTGTGCCTGAAGAGTAGTTCTGAATTCACTCCTGGGATATCAAACTTAGATTGGATGTGGGAACTCTAAGATTGGAAATCTAGGTCGTAACCCAAAGGGAGGACCTCTCTCCTTCCCCCTATGGGATCCTTGATCTCACATTTCTGACAGATTTTCAGAGCATGAAACATAACCATGGGCTACTATCTCATATATCTGGCCTTTTTTCTCCCTCAATATCCTTTCCTAAATACAGGCTCAGAGGACTCTGCCTTTAGGACAGAGTTCTCAGAGCAAAATGAAGTAGAGAATGAAGCAGCTCTGCATGATTCGGGAGGTAACTTAATTTGCCTTTCTTCACAGGTCATCTCTACTTTTCCATATTTTCTGAGGATGTAGTACCAATTCATTCACATTTCTATTTGTTTCAACATGAAATACTGGTTGTACTAAGTAGTATCTAAATTCACTTATATTCAGCCTTACTGAGCACACCTAGTAAAATGTATGACTAAACTTTTGAGCATTTGCTTAAGATGTATTTGTCTAAAGACAAAACAAACAAACAACAACAAAATAGCAAGCAAAGATATTCCAGAATATGCTAGAAGGAAAGAATTTATAAAATAAATGCATAAGCTAAAAAAGTAAGTTCTCTACTTGGGGATGAAAAGGAAACAGTGACTGTTAACTATTCCTGCTTGAGTAGCAGTCATCTTAGAAGAGTTTTCATGAATATCAAAAGCAGCTATATTACCTGAAGTCTTCTCTTCTCCAGTTGATAAAAGTTAGCACTGGCTGGACTCTCATCAGGTACAAAAGGCTTTGCACATATCAATTCATTTGAACCTGAAAATACCCTTGAGGCAAGTGCTCTTATCTCCATTGTTCAGAAGAGAAAAGTGAGATTTTTTGGAAGATAGGTAAAGTTCCCAAGGTAACCAGTGAGTAAGCGATGGGGCAGCGACTTGGTTCTAGATCTGCATGGTGCTTAGACCTAGGTAAACTATATAATCTTTTTTTTTTTGTCGCTTTTAGATTTAAACTTTATCTTTGTTGTTCTATTTCATTCATTTTGAACAAGATCCCACCTTTATTGCAGAGAATGGGAAACAGTTCAAGGGAGAAAGGTTGGGGGAAATCAGAAACCATGCTATGCTAAAAATGGTTTCCAGGATTACACATGGATAACGAGGTCTTTGACTGTATTAGATTTGCAAAAATAGCAGTTGCAGAGGTAACAAGGGACCAGAATAGATGGCTCTATTTCATAAAAGAAAGAGGCAAAGTGAAAAGACTCATTAATGTTGAAGCAGTAGATGGATAACCAGTGACAAATATCAAGTAGATTTCCTTCAGTTTGGTCAGAGAAAGGTCATTGATTATTTTTGGTTAAACTGGTTCACAGAGGCCAGGTCTCTACTAAAAAAGGGAATTAATTGCTTCCATTTCCCACTAATTGCCTCAACATTTCCCTTTGCTTTGTCATTGGAGATTTGGTCAGAGAGGCAAAAAGTCAAAAGTCAGAGTGTGATGGAATCTACATAAAAAGGGAATCTGAGGAGACCAAATTATGGCATTTGGTGTAATAATTATAATGATACTTAGCATTTTTCCCTGGGAGTGCTGTGGATTTTTAGAGACCTTTTCAATCTTTAATCAGACCGTAGGGCACATTTAAGAGAGTTCACTGTTTTTATTTCCATCTAGAGGATAAGGCATCACAGAGAGATGAACTGACCTCGGGCAAGTCTCCTGAGATGTTAATCCTGTATGTTGGATTGCACCCCCCTATGTTGAGTTTTAGCTAGAAGCCTGGGCTCTTCCCAGAAGTATCATTCATTCATGCTTCTTCAGAGTCTAAAGACTTTTGTGCACATTATCATCTGAGATTACTAGCTCTATCAATGACAGAAAAATCACCTAAGAAAACAGCATGAAATCGTCTTGATGTCACAACTATTGCTTAGTTTTCAGCTTATTAATTGGCGCTCCAGCCATTTTCAACTAACAAGACATTCTACTTTGTATTTGATGACTCAGCCAGTCTTTGAAATCCTGCCCAGCTCCAAGTCCTCTGGAATAGGTGAATTTTGTATTCCAGACATTGTGTTTTATTGTTCTGAAACCCAAAGTGGCAATATAGAAAGGGGAAAGAACATGAGCTCTGGATACGATAAGTCAGTGTTTACTTGTACTACCTTCAGAGGCCCAATAGACAAATGTTTCCCTTTAGGAAGTCCCAAATCTTCAATATCAACTACTCTTCTTTCTGGAAGAACCAGAAATATGTTGTTCTTAATTAGATAGTTATTACACTATAGGTCACTTAGAAACATGACATATTAGAATGAGCAGAAGTTTTAAAGATGGTTAGGTTTCAAAACCAGCTCTGTCATAACCAGTTGTTTGATTCCAGACAGGTCATGTAATTTGATTGAGACTCAATTTCTTCATGTGGAAACCTGATATACCTCATTGGGTTTCAAGGTTATAAGTGAGAAAATGGTGGTAAAGCACCTTGCTTAATGCCAGCGTGGAATGAGGACCTAGAGACCTCAGTCATGTGCTTATTAGTGTTGTTATTAGAAATTATAAAGATATAAAATGATACAACTATTAATTGGGGCAAGACTTAAAAAACATAAGATGCTGGTGTAAAAGAAGTCTAGTACTCTATAGAGATACTTTATTTGAATAAGATGCTCTCACAGTTATGGTGACCTTGAGCTGGACCTTCTTCCTCTGGTTGGATGCCTCTCCTCTCCATGGCAAGTCTTCCTTACTCTATCCTATTGAAAGTTCTTTGTTCCCATTGCCATTTCATAATCAGAACAATTCTGGGAATTGAGTAGTATTATTGTATTATTGTACCCACTGTACAGGTAAGGGTATTTATGTACTGGGAAGACACTGAGCGGCCCAAAGGCACACAGCTTGTCAGTGGGGAGCCAGGCTTGAAGTCAGGTGGGCTGATTCCAAAACCTGTAATTTCAACTGCTGTTCTAACAGTGCTTTTGAAACATCAGACTGCAGTTGTAGCTGTCATTTGTGCAAGCTGAGACATTGCCTTCACCTCCATTTTTAAATTAATTAAGGGGCTTCTTAAAGCTTATCCTTCTTCTGACAAAAGTGGCTATTCACACTAAAATGGAAAACCAGTCGATAGTGAGATCTATGTCACTAACCCTACTTTGGTTTCTGAGTGTTTTAATTTAATCTCAAAAAGTATAACTAGCCCAATCCCTTGTCAGGACACATGTCTCAGCCCTCTAACCAAAAAATATTAGGAGCTGGGCCTATGGGTCCTTCCTGCTTCCATGGTGCTTTTCTCTCGTCTGCCTTTCCTCCTGTCCCCTTCCGTAGCTCTCAGGCAGGCCCAATGAGACTTTTCTCCCTGGCGCCGAAGCTGAAGACCAACTCCGAAGAGAGCCCTAATTGTCAAACTAGTTGCTCACAACATTTTTGACTTGTTTCTCTTAAACAGTGTAACCTAATAAAACTCCTTTAAGATATATAAACAAGGCCTACCTACTAACACAAGAAGAGCTAAGACTATGTATACATGGGAAACCTGGTTTGACTGTTTTGATTAACTTGACTGCTCCAGTCAGTGAAAAAGTACTCACCAGTGAAGCAAACCATTCTGACAGATTTTTTTGGCCCACTGTGACTGCTTGTTTGACTGGCTTGCCTGTCAGGTTGAAGTGGTCAGATTGACTGGAGACAGTCTAACTGGGAAATTTAATTCTGGAGGACGTGGGTGTCTGTATACCAGAATCTACTTTAAATAACTTTATTTGAAATCTGTACCTATTTTCCTGGGACCGGCAAGAGAAGTTTGGAAGTGACACATTGCAGCACTTGACTTTCTAGAGTGAGATGTCTTGTCGCTTGCTAGAGCTGGCAATACATTTATAGGCTACAAAACAACCACATTTTTCCCTATGCACATATAGAGTTCAAGAGGATTGAAACTCTACCCTAACTTGGCCAAGTCTTAATAAGGCATCATACCCTCTTACTCTTCTGAAGGGTTGATGATAGATATGTGACAGCAAATGACTTCTCAGATATCAGGATACCAATTCGGTCATCAGTGACTTGTGGTAAGGGCCACGTTGACCCTGCCACTTATAGTAGTTTTTCTAAGAAGAAGAATTTATAAGAGAAAGAAAAAAGATCAGAATAAAACACCAAACAAAACCCTTGGTGAGATGCAAGAGAATCCGGTTGACATTATAACTTGAGCTGCTTTTTGAAAGCAAGCCCCTTTATATATCTATGCTTGTGTTCTGTTTGGAAATTTACTTTGAAATGAGCTCCCAGGTTTGGGCAAGACAACACCATAAGGATGGAAGGAATAATTTATTCTCACATGATAGTGTTGGATTTTATGGGGAGAACACATCAAGGTTATTGTCTGCTGTAAGCATATTTTTATATGGTCTGGTTTATGTTGGTTGAGTATCCTAATGTGTTTACATTAGGAATTTGAAATATCCTGTTATTGTTTGAAAGACTTTTTCATGTGCTGCTCTTTAACACTCCTAAAATTCTAGCTTTACTCATGGACATGGAAATGTTCAGGAAATATTCAGAACTTTGATGCTACCTCATGTACTTCTACTAAATATATTTAATAATAAGATTAGATAGAAGTTAGGGCTACAGTGTTAGTAAGGACTTTAAAGTTATGACACTTTTCCTGAAATAGTTTGCTTAATAGTCATATTTTCCCTTGTGTTAGAGTCACTTGGTGTATCGTTCTATTTTTTAAAATTTTGTGATTAATGGACGGAAAGGAAGCTTACTTTAGTTTTGCTTTCAAAGTTTATACTTTCTAGTCATTTTATGATTAAATGTTTTTAGCAATAAAGCACTTTGATCTGAGTAAAAGAACAAGATCAAATCTCACAGTTTAAAGAATGCTATAGAGAGGCCACTGGGATATATATTTAAATTTTATATGTTCTCTATATTATAGAATCATTATTAATTATGGTTCAATGATCATCTTGATGCTTCAGAGTTTTTACACATTTAGGATTATTTCCTTAGGCTATGCAAATGTATTGCACACATTTACTTCCTTGGTAGTAAGTCATGTGGGTACCTGTTGCATTGTTCCCTCCTCAGCACTAGGTATTAAGAATTAAGACATATTTGTTAAGTTGAAAGGCAAAAAGCTTTGTTTTAATAATTACTTCTAATGAGGAATAGAGACTCAGTAGTGAGACCAGTGAGGATTTGAACTTTTGCTTTGCTTCGCTTCAGAGTTCCTTAACCTAGCCTCTATCTTCACTTTCTCCCATGGAGAGAATTAGGCTGCTCACCTCAGTGCCTTGCTCTGAGGATTACCTGAGACAAGGCAATCAAAGCTCTGTGCCTGACACAAAGCAATACTTACTTACTCACTATACTTATTACCAATTTATGCCATTATTGTCATTATGATTATTCGTATAATTTTTAACTTTGAAGAGAGTACAATGTAAGCATATGTGGATTAATTTTTTAACTGTGCCACTTCTATAACTTGGTTAACCTCTCTGAGCCTTAGTTCATCAATAACATGCATAAAATAAGGGATTAGAATCATAAGGGACCAAATATGAGATCATAAAAGGGATCAATGGATAAGAACGTGGTCTGTTAATAATAAAATATTGTATAAAATACAGTACACTGTGTCCTATTAATTCTATTTACTATTGTCCTTGGATTCCATGGCAGTTGTCTGCTTACCCTATAATCTTGTGGCTGCATACTTAAAAATTCAGTTTCAATGGCAGAGAAGACTCACATAAACTGTGACAATGATGGTGAGTTATTAAATGGTGGAAATACTTAGAAACCAAATTATCTATGCGATATATCACTGTTTTTTTGTTTAGTCTCATGGAAACATCATATTCAAAGTTAACAGATGTCCACCATTTTGTCATTGTAATATATTCTACAAGCAGTAAGGAAGAAAATTAAGACCATGTTTGATGCTGCAATTTTTGGAGATAATTTCCCATTGAGAAGAGGATGTATGGTTGATAGTATACTTTACCAATATATCTTTTATGGTAGAATTTTTGCCACCACCAAGCAAGTGATCCATGTTAAGAAGCAGGGACATTTATGGGGATGTCAGGTGGTTTCCTTAAGCAGAGAGGTAGTGAGTAACTGACAGGAAAAATGAAAATGTGAAAGTTGACAGAGGCAGATTATGGAGTACCTTGTTCAGTGGATTTCAGAGGATGATCCAGTGTCCAAAACTGGGGTCTCCACCTTCCAGCTTTCTTGCTCTCTTACTCCTTATACTTTCTCTTTGGTCTGATTGAGTCTTTTTTTAAATTTTATTTTATTATGTTATGTTAATCACCATACATTACATCATTAGTTTTTGATGTAGTGTTCCATGATTCATCGTTTGCGTATAACACCCAGTGCTCCATTCAGTACGTGCCCTCCTTAATACCCATCACCAGGCTAACCCATCCCCCCACCTCCCTCCCCTCTAGAACCCTCAGTTTGTTTCTCAGAGTCCATAGTCTCTCATGGTTTGTCTCCCCCTCTGATTTCCCCCCCTTCATTTATCCCTTCCTACTATCTTTTTTTTTAACATATAATATTTTATTTGTTTCAGAGGTACAGGTCTGTAATTCATCAGTCTTACACAGTTCACAGTGCTCACCATAGCACATACCCTCCCCAATGTCTATCACCCAGCCACCCCATCCCTCCCACCCCCCACCACTCCAGCAACCCTCAGGTTGTTTCCTGAGATTAAGAATTCCTCATATCGTGAGATCATATGATACATGTACTGATACTCTGACTATTTCGCTTAGCATAATACCCTCTAGTTCCATCCATGTTGTTGCAAATGGCAAGATTTTGTTGTTTTTTTGATGGATGCATAATATTCCATTGTGTGTGTGTGTGTGTGTGTGTGTGTGTGTGTGTGTGTGTACCACATCTTCTTTATCCATTCATCTGTTGATGGACATCTTGGCTCTTTCCATAGTTTGGCTATTGTGGACATTGCTGCTATAAACATTGGAATGCACGTACCCCTTCGGATCACTACATTTGTGTCTTTGGGGTAAATACCCAGTGGTCTGATTGAGTCTTAATCCACTGACTACTCCATCTTCTCACCTTTGGGCCTTTGTTTCCTCCCTGTTCAGCCTTTACTCTAATTTCAATCAGTTCTCACTGGTAACACTTCTTGCCCCATTGTCCTGTTATTATGGACCATCCTTGACCAGCTCAGCCTCTCAGCTGCACCTTAATCCTTAATTTTATCACACCTTCAAAATCCCTTTGTAATGTAAGGTTACATATCCACAGGTTCTGTGGATTAGGATATGGACGCCTTTGGTGAGGGAAGCATTATTTTACCGATCACAGAATAATTGAAAATAATTGGTAAAAGCTTAAAAAGACTAAAACAATATATTTTCTAATTATATATATTTTTTCTTTTTAAATTTCAATAAAAAAGTTTTATTTTAATTGATTTGTCTGCTCAAATTAGAATGGAAATAGAATCCTGGATCTTCATCTCTGAAATTACGGTAAATATTTTCTGCATATTTCAAAGCTACAATATTAACTAGCATTTTGAGTTTTTTGTTATTTCTCAAAAGCAATTGACACACAAAAAAAGGTCTTACAAAGAAGTTTTCTGTTATTTCAACTCTTGCCAACTTTTTATGTGCATTTGTTTATTTCTTAAATTTATCCCTCAGAGCAAGAAGTTTAAAGAGATTAAATAGAATAGTCATGATATTTATTTAGAATGAGCCAAGCTGAGAATAATATTTTCTGCCTTCCTCACCTCCTCCCTCCCCATCCAACTGTTCTCTATCATGAAAAGGAGTTAGAGGTTTTCAGGAAAGAAACATTTAAGTAACAGTAAAGATGATATAAGGAAACTTTCTGGGGAAGAGGACTAGGACTCTTCAGAACAGTGCACATTTAATACACAGATCTAAAGACAAAAGTGGAACAAAACATCTTTTAAAAAAAAGGAAGCACTCATCTAAAGTTAATATTTCTTGATGGTAGATTTCAACTGTAGCGTTGTCCCATACTGTATGGAGAAGCCGTTATCTTGCACCATGTGATGGTTATAAGACAGACAAAGTGAAACACAAAAACAAAATCATGAGTGAGCCAAGTCAAACTTAACTAATCATGGGGAAGCAACTCCAGAGGTTTTTCCACCAGGGTGGAGTCAGCTGGTGGATACTTGTATACAGATATAGGACACAGCTTTTTCTAATAATGGAGGCTGGAGTTAATTTTTATTATCTTCACGAGCTGGTAATAAATACTTTGTAGTTGAAAGAATACCCTACTTGCAATCAAAAGACAAAAAGTGGAGTTCACTTTTTCGCCTGTGTGATTGTGAGCAAGTCCGATAACCCGTTTGAGCTTCAGTGTCTTCATCATTGGAATGAAGACAAAAGTCCTTCCTCAAACCATTGTATTGTTGGATTCCACGTGTGATGGTAGCTACTATTATATGGTATTCTGGGGCTTTCAATTAGTCCATGAGGTCCTATGATCAGTCTTCTTGATAAATTAATGTTTCATGGCTATGTACTTTCTGTAACTATAAAAAATTTGCGACAGACGTATGTTTCTTCGATTCAAAAGGAACATTGTTCTTCAGTGACAAGGGGAAGGTGAAACTGTGTGCAACAGCTCTGTAACTGAAGGCCTTTCCTACATGAAGGCACGATGACTGGGGGAATTTGATTAATGTAGATTAAGTAATAACAGATGCATTTGAAACACAGACAGCCAGACATCATCCTATTTACTAGTTAAGTAAAACAAAATGTAGATTTTACCCTTTTTTTCTAGAAATACTAGTAATAACTGTAAAAACTGAGTGATAGAAATGTACTTATAATACAAAGCCATTTTCTGCAGTTTGTCAATCAAAATGAATAATTTCAAAGTCTCATTTTCAATTAGATTATTTTAATATTTAACTACCTAAAATGCCCCAATCATATTCTTTAGAAAATGGTTAGACTAGAATACCACAGTTTTAATGATGACATTTTATTATCATAAAAATGACTTCATTAATTGATGATCATAGATCAACTCATAAAGTAGATAAGGGACATAAAAAGTTTTCAAGCCTGAGATAGTATAAAACCATTAGAATTGTTTAGAATTTTTTTCAGGAATAAACCTCTGCGATCCTTTTATTCTCACAAAAAAAATGTATGAATTTCTTTGTTATAAATTCAACTACCTTAAGTAGCCTGTGAGTTTTTTTACAACAAGGTCTGTATAAGTTGACAATATATTGATATTATCCCAAATCTAACCATTAAGATATATTAAGAATGAAAAATATAATGCCTTTGTAACAGAATGATGCAAATGATGGCAAGTATTATAAGGAGGTTTGGAATTTGTCCCAGGTGTTCTTATTGATGGTTTTGGATCTATTTTAGAACATGTAAAATTAAAAATAAATGCACTGATGACTTTCCAAGATATTTGAAACAAGACCTCTTAAAGAAGTCACTCTTGTTTCTCCTTTATTCTCTGAATCCTTGAAAGAACATTTACAACTTCATAATGAAAATGATTTAAGGTCACTAGACTGAGGATGAGAAAAAGTGTGTTTAACCATTACATGAGAGCTTTGTTTTAAGTTGAAAGTAACTGTGAAGTATAAAGTATCATCTAAACACAATTGTTGCTTTCTGAAGCAAAGAGGACTTGTAGAAGTCCTTTTAATAAATATTAATGTTTAAGCTTTAATGTAGTCAGTTAAACTTTTTAAAAAAGAAATTTAAGACATTTTACTGAATCTAGCTGAAACAACTAACTTGTATATTTCTACATTACAGAAGACAATTTAATTGTATGAGAAACTTCTGAAAGCTTTGGAGAAGAGTATTAACTCATTTAAATACAGCTAAAAGCACTACATACAAATATGTCTAATATCAAAATATGTTACAACTGAATCATTCCTTCTTATTAAAAAAAAACACATCTTGCATTCATTCAGTTGGTCTGTTGAATCAGAAAGGACATTTCCTCATGTCATTACTTCCCCAAGAGATAACATATTGCTCAATATGAATTTTGATTTTTAATACATTATAGTTTCTGAAAATAAAATGAAGTTAAATATTGTGCTGAAGTTTTGAAAAATAATTGTGAAGGCCCATTCAAGTTCTTTTATTTATGATATTGTAAGATTAAATAATATTATTTATGTAAAACATATAGCATAGTACTTTCTTCAGGCTGTTCACTCAATAAACAAAAAGAATACAAAATCTATTATCCAAAAACCTAGGGCTAGATGTGTTTTAGAATTCTCAGTATTTCAGATATTGAAAGATAATGTAGCACATATAGAGAAGCCCAAGACAGCATGCCATACTCAAACACATTAATGTATCTGCAGCAAAGCCTACGAATATCTACTATAAGTGAGATAAAGATAGATTATAAATAACCTTACTTTATTTCAGATCTGATTTTGCCACCAAATAGGTTTGCACCAAACTTAAAACAAAAACAAAAACAAACTTCTGATTTTCAGAGTTTTTGGATTCTGGAATTACAGTTAAAAGGTTGAGGACTGATAAAGAGAGTTGTAATGCCCTTGGATTGGGAAAATAATTCTAAATCTATATCAAAGGGTTGAATATATAACTCTGGAAATAGGAAAAACTAAATTAATTAAGGGGGATTTATTCCACTGTATAACACATACAAACTTCAAGTGAACACTTTGCAAAACATGTGAAAAGTGTAAGACTGTTGAATCACAGACCTGTACCTCTGAAACAAATAATACATTATATGTTTAAAAAAAAGAAGATAGTAGGAAGGGATAAATGAAGGGGGGGAAATTGGATGGGGAGACGAACCATGAGAGACTATGGGCTCTGAGAAACAAACTGGGGGTTCTAGAGGGGAGGGGGGGAGGGGGATGGGTGAGCCTGGTGATGGGTATTAAAGAGGGCATGTATTGAATGAAGCACTGGGTGTTATACGCAAACAATGAATCATGGAACACTACATCAAAAACTAATGATGTAATGTATGGTGATTAACATAACATAATAAAATTAAAAAAAAATCAATGGGATCTGGGGAAAAGCTAGAGTTTAGAATCAGAATTGATTGCCTGATGTGTAATTAGAGCTTGGGCATCCACCATGTTCAGTTCTAGGCCCTCTCATCTTGTAATTCTGTGCATCCTCCCCAAATCATCTCATCAGTTACCATCTAAGTGTAAATGTCAAGCTAGTTTTATCCACAGTCCATACTTCTGAGTTGGCTGCCATGTATCTGGCTGCCTACTTCACACCTTCAAAACATCACAAACTCAGTGTGTTCAAAACCAAACTTATGATTCTTTGTCCCTCCCAAAACCCCCGTCCTCTCTGTGAAGGGCATCACAATCCATTCAGTCACTTAAGCCAGAAACTCAGGTGCCATTTCTAAACATTTCTGAAATCCAGCTACTTGCTTCCATGTGATTACCTCACCCTTATCCCATGATCCTAGTTCAGGCAACCCATTTTTCTTTCCTGAACTCTCCTTTTACCTCGCTAGGACTCATCCAACTGAACTGCTAGTGTCCCCTTCCCTGTGATAAGGAAAATAAGACACCTTTATACACCTAAAAGCATTGCATGGACTGGCCCAACTGGCCTCCTCTGTCCCAGATCACACTGTAATCACTCTGCTCCAGTCCTTTCATTCCTCTCAAGCATTTTTCTCATCTTCCTTCCTCCCATCATGGTCTTTGCACATGCTGTTCCATCTCCCTGGAATGCATTCTTTATACTCTTGCTCTAGTTACTTCCTTTTCATCTTCCAGATCCAGCCCTACCATCCCTTCCTTAGGTAAACCATCCCTAATTTCTATCTGGATAATTTCTGTCCACATGCTCATAGTCTTGTGTATCTCTCTCTCCTATTCTTACAGCATTTGAGAATTTACAGTCATTCGTGTGATTGTTTGACTAAAATCTTGTCTCTTCCACCTGTCCATAAGCTGCATAAGGAGAGGGACTATGTTTCACTTTGCTCACCACTGTTACATAAATGGTTACTGTATAGAGGCACACATATTCATTTGAATAACTTGCTTCCCTTTTATCTAGGTCTGTCTGCTTGTTTTTGAGATACCTTTTACTTCCACAAAATTTATCAATTGTGTTACAATTACATGTTTAGTTATCTATCTCTCTCAATAGACTGTGAAGCCTTTGAAGACTGGGTTATGTCTGTTTTGTTCAGAATTATATCCCCAGAACATATTATAGTAGCATAAAATCTGATGTGTAGGAGGCACTCAAAAAAATATCTGTAGAATCAGTGAATGCTAAACCTGTGAGTGCAGGGTCAAATGTATTTTAAAGTATTATGGCTCAAGTTATCTCCATGTTTCATATTAACTTATTTTGGTCATTGATGATATTGCCAGTTGACTATAGTGTGTGCATGGCCTGTTGTGTTCTTTTAAAGCCAACATGAGGTGGTCAGTCTCTGATGTGATTCTTAATTGATATTTATGGCTCAAAAATTCCAAATACACATGCTCTTAAGAAACAGATCAGAATAATTATTGCTGATTATTATTGCTGATATTTGTTCTAAATCTTTTAAAGGTATAATATGATAATTTTCCTGAGGTGCTAGCATAAACAAAACAAATCAATGCAAGTATAGATGGAGCTAGACTGAGTTGTAAGGGAAGCTTAGACTTCATAGTGTAAATATGAGTGCTCATGGAGTGCAAGCATTTTTACTGCTAGAACACTACTGAATTAAAAAAAAAAACTCTGCTTAATAATATTCATGCCTCTTTAAAGTCTCTTAATTGTGGGTCTCTTCTCAAAGACGTACCATTGGAATTATCCAAATTCAAATGATTGGGACTGAAAGACTATGTTACAATCACATTTTATATTATTATCCATTAAATAGCTTTGGATTATATAATACTCAGCTGAAATATGCTGACACTTATTCAAAAATCTAAGTAAAACTTTTGATGAACCGGGCCCTACTTTGTTCAGTAGTTATATCTTAATCAGACAAGCTCGACTGTATAATTTTAGGTTTAGTCAAGATGAGATTTATGGGTATATCATATCCAAAGACTGCTGCAAAGAAAGTAAGATTTGAAGAAATGAGTTATTAATCTTTACTATATAACATTAACAAATGTCATGTGGCTTTTATGAGTAAGTACCTAGAGGTAGTAGATTCATAAGTCCCCCAAAATAGATTTCTTCTTATATACCTCTGATGCTAGGAACATAATGAATAGTCACCTATTATTCACTTATGATGTCCAAGCTTTTACTTCATTTATTAAATTTAAGTTTAGTACAAAATTAACAAAATTGAATAAGGACTGTCATGTTGTAGTGAATGGGATTGTCTGTCTTGCTTTTCGATAGGGGTATGTGAATGTGTACATACATGCAAATGTGTGTGTATGTGTGTGTTTGGTGACAATGTACATATTTTTCTTTACTATCATGAGGTACTATATTTACTATAAATCTATTTATTGCTGAATATATTTCTGTTTCTGTTCTTGCAAATAGTCTAAACCTGCTTATTAGGTAGGTGCCCATGTTTGCTTGATTGATTAGTTTGGCTAGTCAAATTAATGGTGATAAAAAGTCTTGTTACTGAGATAATTGCTTGTGTGATGTTTGCCATCACTTTTTAGTTTTGAGTTTCAAAAGGCCAGTACCCAGAAGGTGTTTTATCTCCTCCCAGGTCCTGTGCCCTCAGTTTAGATAAGTGGTCTCCAGGTGGATAGTGACATGTGGGTCATAGACCTGCTTTCTAGAGAGGAATGACTTTCCCTTGGGACTAGCTTTAACAAAGAGCAAACTCTCATTAAATGTTAAACTCTCAGTAAATGTTGAAAGAATTAGCTGAGGGCTTTTATCATCATCTTATGGTTTCTCTATAAAAAGATAACTTTTTAAAAGAAGCTTATATGTATGTGGGAATCATGTTTATAAGTTTTTTTGTGATGTACAGCACTATTAAGGAGATATGATACAAGCAGACAATCTTAGAGAATCACAGGGTTTGTTGGAGTCCTTCAAAGATTTTTTTGGTGCAACTACCTACTTGCTTCTAAAATTTCTTTGTACATTATGTTCTCTCTGTTGTTATCCACTGGATGGGATATGAAACCCATACAAGAACTAGGTCAAAAGACTACAGTATAGAACACTGAAAAGTAAATTGGAGGAATGAACTCATGTATCTAGGAGCATAATTTGAAAGCCACTGTGTGAAAATAAGAATGACTCCACGTGGGGGCATAGAGAGTTCTTCTAGCCAGCACTGCATGGCTGGCCCACATTACTCCACAGTCTTCTACCTACCAGGAGATCTTAGATGCAAATGCAAATAGCATCACTTAATAACATTTTGTTAATCTTAATTAATTTCTAACAAAACCTTTGCTGATGTGTAAAATTGAACCCTCCCAAGGCTGATTTAAATTCTGAGACTTCAAAAAATTTTATCAGACATCAGTTACCCTAAATAATTTCTTCTTGTTTCACCTGCTATTGTCAGAGAATGATAGCTGACTTTTTTCTATGACATTTGGCTGCTTTCTCGCGGACCTCTATCAATTCTCTCAGGATTCCTGCATCTGTTCTAGTCTGCAAACAAATAGAAAAAGGAAAAAAAAAATGCACACACAGATACATACATTTTGCATTTGTGATGTGATTCCCCAGTCATTGTTTCCTGCAACCAGGAGAATGCATTTTTTTGCTTCCTGACCAACTCCTTCCCGTTAGCTTATTGTATTTGCAGGAGTTTGTGTGATTCTCATTTTTTAAAAATAGTTTGCCCATTAAGCACATTGCCCTAGTTCTCTTATTAGTGGATCTAAGCATTTTTATAGCTCACTAATACATTATTTCTAATTTCTTAAAAGACCACATCCCTTTATTAGAACATGGGAATCTAAACTACCTTTAAAACATTTAAAAAAAATAGACATTTTAAACTAAGTTTTTCATTTTTTTAAATTCCAAATGATGGAACTTTATTTTTTAATAGCATAATTTCCATCTAAAGGTTAGTTTGAGACAATTGTTGTTGGAGTGAAGATTTTACCAGGTGAGTCTGGATTAGTCTATCTGAAGGTGGAGTCAGTGGTGTAAGTTGCTCTGGAGGCTGAGTGCTATCTAAGGGTCCAGTCAGGTTTGTACAAGGTTATGTATTTGGGCTTTTCACTGGAGCTGATTCATATTATGCTTTGGGCCTTTGATCAGAAATAAACATAGTGAATGTTATGGTGCATTGCCTAGATGATCCCCTTCACAACTAGCCACTCTTCCACCTACCTGATCCTGCTCTCCTCACCCTACTATGGCTAAGGTCTGAAATCACCCCCCAACAAACCTCCTGCAGGCATGTCTCAGAGTATATTTCCTGGGTAACCCAACTTAAGACAATTTTCTAAAAATATGGGCATATGAAGAATTTCATTGCGTATTTTACAAAAACTCCTATTGGGATTTTGTTCAATATTTTGTTCAAGTCCTCCATGAAAAAATCCAGTTTATAAATTCTCAGATATTTGTAAAGATATTTGTCTTTCCTCAGAACTGGTATGATCTAATTACTTAATAAGAAATATGACCCATATGGAAACAACACTTATTTATAGATCAAAAATACTCAAATGTCTGCAATATCACAAGGTTCCACCTTATATATAATATATATGTAATACATATAAATTTAATATATATATTTATGTAATATATATATTAAATTTTCCCTTTTCCTTGGCTGCCAGGATGCTCATGGATAAGTTTTTGTACTCAACTGAAATATTAATCTTCAGCCTACATTTCCTGGTGTAAATCATCTCTTACCACATTCACACTTCATATTTATTTGTAACATTTTGGAAAATGGGGAAACTATAAGTACATTCTTTTAAGTGAAATAAAATGGATTTCTGCATATAGACATTAGACTTAACGTGACCATTGTTATGTTTAGTTTGCAATAGCAGCATATCAGAGTGATAATGTTCAAGCATGGTACTGAGTTCTGGGGATGTGATTTACTTATTTGTTTTCATAAGAAAAATTTCCTTACATTTGGATGGTCTCAATTTCTTTGACAGTCGAATGAACCAAATCACAGTCTACAGCTGCTCCAGCTTTCTAGGTGAAGACTTTGACATTCTGGTTTTGGTTTACCAGCTCTTCTAGTAGATTCCCCAAGTTCTCTGTGGTCACCATAGTTATTCAAACACTGTACTTCAATGACTCATTCATTCATTCATTGAACACATGTGGACACATTTTTAATCACCTGCTGGGTGCCATTCTCTGGGTTATGAACAGGATGTATGGCAGGAAAGAGGTCAGCAAGAGAAACACAGTCCTTGCCCTTAGAGATCTCGTATTTTTCTTGCCTGTCCAAACTCTGACTAGACCACAACTCTATGAAAGCAGGTATTGTGCTGATTTTCCTTCTACCTTCGGTGTCCCACTTGACGCATATACGCTTGGCACTCAATATTTCTTGAATAAGTGGATAAATGAACAATGGCAACCTATCATTTCATCTACTTCATCTCACAAAATACTGGGACCTTCAGTAAGAGAAATCCGATAGTTTTATGGCTGTGTCTTCAGATGCCAAGCAATTTAAAAGTATTTTAAAATAGGCTGCACCAGGGGCACCTGGGTGGCTAAGTCGGTTAAGCATCTGCCTTCAGCTCAGGTCCTGGGATCCAGCCCCATGGGCTCCCTGCTCAGCAGGGAGTCTGCTTCTCCCTCTCCCACTCCCCCTGCTTGTGCGCACTCTCTGTCAAATAAATAAATAAATAAATAAATAAATAAATAAATAAATAAATAAATAAAATCTTTAAAAAATAGGCTGCACATGGTTTAGCTGCTGCTTAAAACTTAGATGTCTCATTGTTCTGATAATCAGCTCATGATTGGAGATGATGTAGGTTTTCTGGGGAGTAGTTTTTTCACATTCCATTGAATCTTTCCTGCTCCACTAAGCTTTTAGTCCCTTATGCTTACTCTACAAATGTTCTATAGATGGGGTCTCAGATGGTCCTCACTTTTGCCTGCTAACCCATTGTAATTCTCTTTTAAAAAAAAAAAAAACCTCAATAATTTAGGCAGAATTAGAGTTGATCCCATTTTATATTTTACTCCAACTCTGTATAGAATGGTCTACAGAGGAGATGGTCTTGTTTTGAGAAAGGAAACGTATTCGTGTGAGTTCTTTTTCACAACTAACATTAGTAATTGTCTCCCAACTTTTTTTTTTTTTTTAACGAATACCTCTTTATTTGGCTGCAGATGTAGAGGCTTTTTTAAAAAAAATAATTTATTTGAAAGAGAGTGGGAGAGAGAGCAAGAGAAAGCACAAGCAGGGGGAACAGCAGAGGGAGAGGGAGAAGCAGGCTCCCCACTGAGCAGGGAGCCCAATGTGGGCTCCATCCCAGGACCCTAAGATCATGACCTGAGCCCAAGGCATAAGCTTAGTCAACTGAACCACCCAGGCGCCCCTGACTCCCAACTTCTTGTCTTCTTTCTTGTTTTCTTTGATCTTTTGCACTTGAGATTTCCCTCCCTTTGACCCTGTGCAAGGCCATTTCTTTCCAACACCTGATTTATAACCACTTTCTTTTATAATTCGTTTTAAAAATCCACTCCTTTTTGTGGCATTTTTAATTCATTGTATACACCACTGAGCTTTTCCTTTGTACTCCAGTCATTTCAATTATTTACTCAAGAGCCAATATTGCATAGTGTTTAGGAAGGCAGGCTCTGTATTCCAGCTCCATCCCTTACTAGCTGAGTGATAAGAGACATGTTATTAAACCTCTCTGTCTCTGCGGCTTCATCTACATAGTGCAGTGGGGATAGTAATGATACTTCCCTCCTAAGGCTGTAACAAAGATTAAAGGAAATAATGAATGTAAATATCCTGGTACTTGTTGCATATTATTATTATCATTATTGTTTTTACTGTGGTTGATATTAATACTGCCCAACTAGATCATAAGCCTGGAGAGCCCTGGGATCACATTTACGATGTCTCTTGATGTAACACCAAATGTAATAAGTACTCTAATGAAAGCTCTTAGAGTCAATGGATGAAAAGTAAAAAATGAATTAATGAATGTTGTAAATTCTGATTCAACATACTTTTCTTAGAACAAGAGGCATTTTTTGTTTGTAGGGATACATGTTCCTTAGTCTTCGGTTACATTGTGTGATTTGTAAATCTGAAGATGCTATTTATAATGTATATTTTGTAAATGTATACAGATTAAGAAGGATTAACTAAAACTGTAAGATAATCTAAATAGCTACCCTAGAAAAATGATCACTGGCATTTTAATGAAATGTTATTTTACAACTGTAAAGCTCATAGCAATATAATTAGTAATATGTGTAATCTTTATTACCAATCTTAATCTTTTTTATATGACTGAAAAATTATTTTATGGTAGTACAATTAAAATAATGCTAAAAATGTCAGCATAACAGAATTAAACTAAAGTAACTACTACAATATTATACCCCAAACCAGCTAATTTAAATGCAAAATACTTTGTAAAGGCTATTTATCTGGGCTAATGCATGTTAAAGGATTTAAGGAGTAGTTTGTGTAGCTGAAATAAAAGGAAAAATAAGCACTGTACAGCAATCTTTACTATTGTTTAACATGAGGGAAATATTAAATAGGTTTATATATAGACCACTTGAGGAAAATGTATTAGAAGCCACATCACAGCATAGTAAATATAAAGAGGACTGGCAGGCAATACTACTTTCAAAGTCTTTTAAAGGAAAAGCTTGACATACATGCTTAAAATTGCACTTATGCACTTAATGTAATATTGTTAACTGTGATAACTAACCAGAATTTTAAGGCTATATTTTGAAAAGGGATTTCAAAATACTGGACAGTTGTTTAGTTGGCACATGACGGCGGTTACATTTTTCTCTGAGTGCTTCCTTCAATTTATAATAATCTACACAATTATTATTAAGTGAGACTACAGAAAGGCTTAAAAGTGAGATTATGTATGTATGTATGTTTGTATCTATGTAATCTCGAGACCCAACATGGGACTCAAACTCACAACCCCAAGATCAAGATCAAGCCCGGGGCTCCTAAAAATAAGATTTTTAAAAACAAAAATAGGGTGTGCCTGGGTGGCTCAGTCGGTTAAGCATCTGACTCTTGATTTTGGCTCAGGTCATAATCTTAGGGTCATGGGATGGAGCACAGAGTGGGTTCCACACTCTGCAGGGAGTCTGCTTGAGAGTCTCTCCCTCTCCCTCTCTGTCTGCACCTCCCCCCCACCCCCGTGGGCGCTCGCGCTCTTTCTCTCTCTCAAATAAATCTTTTTAAAAAATAAATTAAAAATAAGTCTAGCATAGAAATTTTTTTAAAATATGGAAAAAATTACTTAGATTTTCACTACCCATAAAGTATCATACTTAATATTTGGGGTATGTATATTTCTAGTTTCTGCTCATCATGGATAATTTTTTAAAAAAATAATAAAAAATAGTTGTGATTATGTTCCATGGAATATTTATATGTAATATAAAAAAATCCAAGAAATATATATGATATGAAAATTACTATATTTTCATTGTATTATTTTAAGCTTCTTTTTCTAGAACCTCAAAAAGTATTGTTGCTTATATATTTATTCCAAATTTTGGTTCACTTACATGTTTTTGAGAGCTATGTTTTTTTCTTTTTTTAAGATTTTATTTATTTATATATTTGACAGAGAGAGACAGAGAGAGCGCACAAGCAGGAGGAGCAGTAGAGGGAGAGGGAGAAGCAGGCTCCCCGCTGAGCAAGGAGCCCAATGCAGGACTTGATCCCAGGACCCTGGATCATGACCTGAGCCCAAGACAGACTGAGAGCTATTCTTAAAAACTTGGTTAGTTTTAGTAAGTTTATTTTTAGTAAGTTTAAATTACTTCTTTCGGTTTTTAGTTTTTAGTATTTTTATTTGTTTTAAATATTGTTTTAAATATTTTATATGTTCCTTAGTCTTCAGTTATTTGTTTTAAATATATATTTTATTTTAGAAGGTTTAAATCACTTTTTAGAAACTATCATCCATTAGTATCATACGTAAATTATGACAGAAGCATAAACCATCAATGCGAGAGAAGTAGATGTTGTAATGTGTCTATTGTCATAATTAAGTCGTTTAAAGTGGAACTCTGATTCACCAGATGGTACTACACATTGTATTCATTTGGTTTTTATTCCGTAGGCCTCGGCACATCTGGAAAGTCCGGCAAAGTCCCAGCTACAGAAAGTGCAGAGACAA
Source organism: Neomonachus schauinslandi (assembly GCF_002201575.2). Lineage (NCBI taxonomy): Eukaryota > Metazoa > Chordata > Mammalia > Carnivora > Phocidae > Neomonachus > Neomonachus schauinslandi. The sequence continues at coordinate 72,377,233 of NC_058414.1, read as the reverse complement.
CAAGTAAAACCCTTCATGACCCTTGACTACCAGATTGTCAACCAGACTCTTAAACGGTCACACCCCCCACCACCAGGCAGTGCACTTCTGGTGCAGCACGGAGAGCCATCTGCCGAGAGTGACACTGGCCTGACTGGAAATCCACTCACCAGGTTACTAACGCTTGGGAAAGAAGATGACAATGTGGAATGGCATGTATGTCTAATAGCTACTTATGAAAACATATAATCCGGTTTTGAAAAAAAATTTAAAGAGATTAAAGTCTACATTTTGATACTCAACATTCCAAATGCAAATGCACTTAACAAAAGGGATGTCTTAATGTATTCATTTGTAATAGTTACTTACGCACATATTGATTCCTATGCATAATAAAATATAACAATTCATTTCTCAATACCTCATTTCAGTTGTGTATCAATGTGAGTCAAAATGGGCTCTAACGGTAATTTATGTTAGGAAGATTTAGCTTTGTAAGGATTTTCTGGTGTGTATTTAGTTAAAATATTTATCGATAGCTGTATTATCTTAAATACCCATTAAAATAAAACAGGAAGAAGTTGTTTAAATAGCAGTCAGTATGTGCTCTAAAATAAGACTAAAAATCTTACTGCACTTAATGTTGTATGGAATTACATTTGGATTTCTTACTATTAATTATTTATTCATTCATTTCTATTTTCAACAAATACTTGTCCACCGTTGACTAAATAACAGGAATTTAGAGGTGCCAGGGATACAAAATGAGTAAGAATGTGTACCTTCATGGAGTTTATATTTATCATGACCTGCTTATGAATGAACCTTCGAAAAGTACTGAAGAATGAATTGAACTGGCAAACCACCGGAACCGGGGAAAAGACTTCCTTTAATATCTCAGTGAAGAAAAACAACATTCATAGCTGAGCTTTCTATTCATTTCCTCTTCTTTTTTTCTCCATTTTATTTGTTAGATGGGCCATGGTCCTGTGATCTCCCACATTTAATCTCCCAATCTACATTCCTGATGATTATTACTGATTTCAGGTCGCTGCTCTTTAGTTATGAAGTCTGTAGTCTCCAGTCACCAAAGAATAATGCTCAGTGTCCCATTATGTGAATTCCAAATGGTAGAGGAAGATTTCGTTTTTTGCAAATTTCACGTTCATCTGGAAAAGGGAAAATAATAAGTTTCTGGTAGACTGTTTAATAAAATATGAAACAGCCACAGAACAGGACTCATTGAAATCTAAAGCTGAGCATAAGTCTCCACATGGATATTTACTGATACTTCTCTGTAGTGACTATATAAAGAATTAAAAAAAAAATGAATGTAGAGCTAGTTTCTCTATTCACTCTATGAAGGGCATAAAAATATATGTAGGATGAAAATCATCTGTATAGTAAATATTAGAACTCAACCAATACAATTTATCTTACAACCACCTTCTTCCAAAGTTCATTTCATTGTGTGGAAGATTGATTTCTAAAGGAAAAAACAAATCCCAAAGGATATGCATATGCCAGTCAGTTCCAGGCAAAACCCAGAAAATGATCTTATTATGTATCTTATGAAATATGTTTTCTAAAAAATAAGAAAGGATGAGTAACATGTATCAGTGTTCTTAGTTTTTCTTAGTAAATGTTTTTATTCCCTAGGCACACAGCTTACCTTTTCTTTTATAATAATTTTTTACATAATAAAGGAAATTTATGTGATTTTAGTGGTCTTGTAGGTGGTGCCCATCAAAGGGAGTGGCAGAAAATGGGTGAAAGGCCCAAAAGGTGCAGCGCTCTGGGGCGATGTGCACATTGGCTACAGAATTTTTTTTTCTATTTTTTAAACCATTGTACCTTCGACTGTGTATATAAAGTTTCTTCTTTCATTAATGTCTATTTAATCATAATTTTATTCAGTGTGTGTAGTTTTAATCAGTGATGTTCTCTTGGAAGTCCACTTATCATGTGAACATTTTCACATACTGCCACCATTCACAGTCTTATTATCTTTCACAGCTAAGATGTATCCTATGTCATTGCCATTTTCTAATATTCTTTGATTCAGGCTCGGAGTCCATGTCACAGAGCAGCAATGTGCAGTCTTCAGAGTCAGACTGCATTGGGTTAGAACCACCACTTACTAGCCATGCGGTCTCAGTCCTTAACCTCTCTTCCCAGCATTCCTACGACTAGAAGAGTTGTTTTGATGTTTGCATTTTTAAAGGTCCTAACACAAAGGCAGAGTGGGGGCTCAGGAGATGGGGCTTTTGCCATTCTTTGGTGTTTCTTTCTCCTAAGCTTAACTTCCTGGGACATCCGAGAACATTTTATTAATTCAAAGAAGACCTCAGATATCACAGCTACTACAGAGTAAGTCTGTGAGAGCATCCTCAGATTCAGGATTTGGGGGTTGGTATCAGGAGTAACTTGGTGATTAATGGTCTCTGAGACAGTGAAATATAAAATCAAAAGAAGCATTTTATAGCCTGGGCCTTTCCAGGATAAAATTTGTACTCATGGCACACAGGACCCTTCCATACTTAACCCTTGCCTCCTGACCCAGACTTATCATTCAGTTGCCCCATGGCACTCTGCTTCAGCATGTGGGTTCACTAGTGCTTCTCACGGTGGCCAGGTTCTCTATTCTTATGTCCTTTCTTTATCATCTACTCATTCAGTCTCCACCATTTGTTGAGATAATTCTAACTCACTCTTCAAAATTCATTTCAGGTTTCTTCCCTAAGGTGATTTTATTCGTGGTTCCCTGTGTAGATGAGTGCTTATTCTCTGACTTTTCATAATAACATCTGTATCCTGTGGATAAAAATTGCATTTATTGCAGCATTTTCATAGCACATGCTATGTTTTAATTATTCATTGTCTTGTTTTCTTATCTGCTGTACCTCCTAGGAGCTATAAGTTGAAGGGAAAAGGACAAAAGTTAGCAAATAATTATAATATTATGTAGAAAGGACAATGGTACAGATAGGAGCATGAAAGTGCTCTTCTTATTCAGAAATGTCAATAGTAGAACCTAGAGAAAGTGACTAGTGGGGCATTTACACAGACGAGGTAGCATGAGTGGAGAATAAAGATGGGGAACAGCAGAAAATGAAGTGATCAGAAAAAGAGAGGCCGGTGGTAGCAAAAGGTGACATCAGAGGTGTAGGCAATAGACAAATCACAGAAAGGCTGGCACTCCATGTTAAGCAATTTCAAATCCTGGAAAGGTTTAAATGCAGGGGCTGGAGTGACATGATCAGATTTGACTGTGATATCATTCTGTCTGCTATGGAGGAGAGGAATCCTGGAGCGAGAGGGCCAGGTGGGAGGTTATTTCTATAATGCAGTGAAAGATGATGAGACCCTCTATTAGAACATGCTAGAGTTGAGGTATCTGGGAGACCACCATATAGAGAGGCCAGTGACAGCTAGAGATTTTTGCCTTGAGGAGAGTAATCTAGACTGGAAGAAGAGATTTGAGAATTGTCAGCATGGAGGGGGGCGGAATACTTAAAAGTTCACATGAGAAAGAGAGCTCCTGATGATCATGAATATAATAAGGAGAGCAGAGAACCAAGGATGGATTGAGCCATCAGCAATATTTAGCAGGTGGTCAGAGAGGAGGGACTATAAAGGTAAAATAAAAAGATAGCCAGTGTGTTGTCATTAAAGCCAAAGAGTTAAAGAAGGAGGGACTGAACTATACACTCAAGTGTAGCAGCCAAGTCTAGTAAAATAAGGGCTGATAAATATCTATTGAATTTGGCTGTTCAGCAGTCAAGGAAAGTAACAACAAAAGGAATTTCAGTAGGATGGTTGGCAGAAACCATTCTTCCACCTTGCTTTCAGAGTTGACAGGAGGTGGAGAGGTTGAAACCTGGGATGTTTGGGATGACCGGGCCGAAAGCTAATAAGGAAAAAACAGAGAGTCTGAAAATTGTTTTGTTGATTTGCAACAGGGTCTAGATTGGATTTAAAAGGAAGATTGTGTTTTGATGAGATCGTGGAATTTAAGATTTTAGAAATGGAGTGGTTTAGAGGATGACAAGACTCAAGGCCTGGCCTAAAGAACAGGTGAAGAGAAGGCTAAATTCAGATTTATGATTTTGAGAGAAATGAGTTAAAATATTCAACTACAATTGTTGATTTACTTTTCTATAGAATTCTGACAGGTTGTTGCTGTAGATATTTTTAAGTGCATATCAATTTATGATCATTTGATATTATTTTTCCTTTAAAATTTTATCTTGACTCTTACATGGCCTAAAGTAACATTGCTACTGTGATTTCCATTTAGTTATATTTGTGGTACATTTTTTACTTTATTTTCAGCTTTCTCTCTTGTTTTATTTTAACTATTACAATACCTTTTAAAAATCCAACTTGAGAGATAGTTTCTTGAGCCGAGTGTTAGCTCATTTACGTTCTTGTTATTACTATTAGGATTTATTTTTTTTTAATGTTTTCAAATTACAGTAGTTTGTTTCATTATTTGTCATTTTTTTCTATCCTCCATTGAACAGGTTGTTTTTCTCTCTCTCTTTTTTTTTAAGATTTTATTTATTTATTTGACAGAGAGAGAGAGACAGCGAGAGCAGGAACACAAGCAGAGGGGGAGTGGGAGAGGGAGAAGCAGGCTTCCTGTGGAGCAGGGAGCCTGATGTGGGGCTCTATCCCAGGACTCTGGGATCATGACCTGAGCCGAAGGCAGATGCTTAAGGACTGAGCCACCACCCAGGCGCCCCTCTCTTTTTTTTGTTCTCTAACTTTTTAAGATGCAATAGTTACATCTTTTTCTCTATCTATATCATTGTTCAGCAAGATCTATGTCACACCCTTAAGTAAAAATCTTCCTGAGTATGGTCTTATCTCCTTGTTCTCACCTATCTCCCTGTATTAGGATTTATAGTATCGCTCTCTCTCTCTCTGTGTCTATTTATATTCTTGTTTAGGCCAGAAAAATTTTACTTTTATTTACTCATTTTTTTTTTAAGATTTATTTATTTATTTTGAAGAGTGAGAGGGAGAGAGCATGCACGCAAGGGGAGGGGCAGAGGGAGAGGGAGAAGGAGAGAAGCAGACTCCCTGCTGAGCAGGGAGCCCCACATGGGGCTTGATATCAAGACCCTGAGATCATGACCTGAGCTGAAATCAAGAGATGGACCCTTAACTGACTGAGCCACCCAGTCGCCCCTATTTACTCATTTTCTTATATTTTATATCAATTTCATAGTTTTATTTTTCATCTAACTGGAGTACCTCCTGGAAGAGTTTTTCAAAGGACTTTTTGCCTTAAAACTTCTGGGTTTTTATGCCTTAGAACAATTTTATTTCACACATATACTTAAAGGATATCTTATTGGTTATAAATGTCTAGGTTCAAAGTTCTTTACCTTTAATACTTCCATTTTTATCCCATTGTCTTCTTGCACTCAGTGTTGTTGAAAATTTTCATGGTTGGTCTTTTGTAGATCTTTATTTTTAAGCTTTTCAAATTTTATAAATGTTTTTTCTTTGCCCTCGAACCTCATACTTTGCATACCTATTATCTCCATTTTGATTTTAGTCAAAATAATTTGTCCTTTCTTGTATTTCATCTTCATTTATCATTTTGAAGATACTTATTCTGCTGATTTGTAATTCTTCTTTTGTCTAATATGTTATTTCTGTTTCATCTGATATAAAATGTTGTGGTTATTGTCTTTTTAAAAATAACAACTGGATTCTTAGGTGATTAGTTCTGAAGATTCCTGGAAGCTGTGAAGCAAGATTTTGAATGGATTTTAGATCTTAAAGTCAATTTAGGATGATGGAGGGACCGATGTCTTCAATAGATTAGGGGCAAAGACTGTCATGTAGGTGGATGAGAGAAATGAGGGATCGCAGTGTTAGAGAAGAAAAGAAGAGCCTCCAAGGAGGTTGAGTTTTCACAAGTAGGAAAGATAGGATTCTTAATGAAATAAGAGAAACCTAAGCATATTTGTTGACAACAGGAGAAAACTAAAGATGCAGGAGAGTGGGTCACTTATGATGCAAGTTTCCAGGAAGAAAGGGGATAAATGATATATATATAGTTTTTGTTGAAACTACTACAAGTACTCCAAAGAAAAGCAGTTACCATAAACTCTGTTTAGCATCCTCTTTCCTCAGGTCTTCTTTACATCTGTTCAGTACAAATTTATTGTGCATGGAATGATAAATTTGAATGAGAAAAATATCATGAAATTAAATTTTGAGTTTAGTAACAATCAAGAATATATTTTAAAACTTCCATAGACTGTACTAAACAAAAGAAAATAAAATATGCATACTTACTATCCTAGATCCTTTCAGGATCTCTCGATGCACATGGACTAATGTCTAACGTCCAGACCACATGTGAAATCTAAAAACAAAACAAACGAACAAACAAACAAAAAAGCCGAATCAGACCTATAAATACAGAGAACAAACTGATGGTTGACAGAGGGAATAGGGGTGGAGAATGGGCAAAATGGATGAAGGGGAGTGCAAAGTATAGGCTTTCAGCTATAGAATGAATAAGTCATGGAACTAAGAGGCACAGCATAGGGAAAGGTTTCAATTGTCCTTCATAGTGCTGTATAGTGACAGATGGTAACTACACTTGCGGTGAGCGTAGCATAACATATGGACTCGTCAAATCACTACGCTGTACACCTGAAACTAATGTAACATTGTGTGTCAACTACACTCAAATTTTTTTTTTTAAGGATTTTATTTATTTTTTAGAGAGCGAGCGAGAGAGAAACAGCATGAGAGGGGAGAGGGTCAGAGGGAGAAGCAGGCTCCCCGCTGAGCGGGGAGCCCGATGTGGGACTCGATCCCAGGACCCTGGGATCATGACCTGAGCTGAAGGCAGACGCTTAACCATCTGAGCCACTCAGGCGCCCAACTACACTCAAATTTAAAAATTAACATTAATTAATTAATTAAAAAAATCCAGACCATTTTCAAGAGCTGCGCTCTTGAAGATGGTACTCACTAGCCCATATGCGGCTCTTTAAATTTAATTTTAAATTCATTCAAATTCAATAAAATCTTTAAAAATTCAATGAGATCAAAAATTTAGTTCCTGAGCCCAGGAATTTAAATAAAAACTTGAGAAGAAGAGATTTAATGCCTCAGTTAAACTAGCTATACTTCAAGTGCTCAGTCACCATAAGTGCTTAGTTGCTACCGTATTGAACAGTGCAGATACAAGACATTTCTATGCTTGCAGAAATTTTTGTTCGACACCACTGGCCTAGAGGGTTTTACAACCTAGAGGGCACACTTTTCAACTTAATCTCAAAACTGTCTCTTGCCTCATTCCCATTCACCAACATTCTTTCTCCAACATTCATCTTCCTACCTTAGGGTCTTTGTAATTTTTGCTTCCTTTCCAAGAACTATTCTTCGCCATGGTATTCATGTCTTTGTTCAAATTTCAGTAAGTCCTTCTCTGACCATTTTCCAAAATAACACTCATTCCCATCAAGCTCTCTTCCTACCTGCTTTAATTTCTTCAGACCACTGTTTGTTATTAAGCTGTTTATTGTCTGTTTCCTCATTAGCGTTATCACTCCAAGAGGGCAGAGACTTTGTGCTGTTTGCTTTTATAGCTCCAGTACTTACAACAAGGTCTTGTGATAAGTATTGCTCAGCAAATATTTGTTAAATTAATATTGAAAAGTGTTCCAATTTTTTGGCATATCAACTTTAGGAGTATCTTAATAGAAGTCTGAATATTTAATTCTCTAAGGTTCTCAGAAATGTTGCTTTAGAAGATAACATTAACAGAATCGTAAAATATTTTCATATGTCTCTCCGAGTTTACTCCTAGTTGTTTCTGCATATGTTAGGAAATTCAGAGAACTACAATTGTATAAATTCAGCATTCTCATTATCTTTGAGTTTACACCATATTTTAAAATTGCACTAAAGAGAATATAATGGGAGAGAGGAGAGCTAGAGCCAGAGAGAGAAAGAGGGGGCAAGCATGGTATTTTTAAAACACAAGCCTTTATTTATTTATTTTTGGTTTGATGAGAAACTTTTTTTTGTTGTTTCAAGTTTTTATTTAAATTCTAGTTAGTTAACATATAGTGTACTATTGGTTTCAGGAACAGAATTTAGTGATTCATCACTTACCTAAAACACCCAGTGCTCATCACAAGTGCCCTCCTTAATCCCCATCCCCCATTTAGCCCATTCTCTCATCCACTTCCCTCCAGCAACCCTCAGTTTGTTCTTGGCAGTTACAAGTATCTTATGGTTTGTCTCCCTCTTTTTTTTTTTTTTTTTTAAGTACAAGCTTTTAAAATCTTCTCCAGCTAAAGTACAGGAGGGAAGGAAGGCTATTTTAGAAAGGAATTGAGAAAGGGAGTAAAAAGCTGACTTAAGTTAGGACTTTAGGGCCAGATTTCCAGAATTTCAATCCTGCCTTTGTCACTCACCAGTTTTGTAATCTGGAATGAGCTATTGAGCACTTTTTTTTCCCTCTCAGTTTCCTCATCTGTACAATGGAGGTAATGATAGTATCCACTTCATAGAGTTGTTGTGAAGATTAAATGAGCTGATGTATGCAAAGCACAGAGAAAGTGCCTGGCATATCCTCCCACACTATATGTTTGCTTTTGTTACTATTTTAGGTGTCAGTGATTATTGTTGTTGTTGATATTGCTATTATTATCATTAGCCATTAGGGAAAGCTGGATAATATGTTTCCATGTAGTTTGTATCCATGTGGACCAATTGGCTGGTTTGACCACTGCTATTTGAATATCCACCTGTAAGATGCAATCAAAACATTTGTAGGAAGTCATCTCTCTACATGTTAAGTACATGGGCTCTGGCTTGAGGCACTTCATGATAACCACTCTATTTATAGAGATACTGATTTCCAAGGGACTAGCCCAGGGTGATTGCCCAGCCATCACCTGCCAGCTGGTGGAAGCAAATGCATGGAAAAACAACACAGATCAAAGAGTGGCAGGATTTCTTCATTTTAAGTTCTAAAGTAGTCTGGGTTTTGATATACATATAACCTTAATTTAAATATTCTTTAAAACTTTTAAAGATTGCTAAATTTTTTCTCTCTGAATTCAGGCTGAAGCACAACTCTTATCATTATGCACAGTATTCTAAATGTATTATATTTTGCTAGATGGAAGACGTAATTGAGGATATAATCGATATGGAGTCAAGTTTTAAAGAGGAAGGAACAGACTCTCCTCTGCTAATGCAAAGAACAGTAAGTGTTTCCAGACCTGAGGAGGTCAATGAGATTGAAATAAATAATGGCATCTGATGATAAAAAAAAGAAATTTAATTGATTAGTAAATGGTGTCTTCTCCTACATTTTGAACCAGACACAAGATAACAGATGAATATTAGGAAATATTATTGGTGCAGAAAAAAGATTATGTAATGTTACTGAGGAAGATGATAGGGCTTGTGATATTCCATCTATCTATCTACCCATCTATCTATCTAGTCCTTATAAACATCCATCTAATTATATATCTAATTTGCTATAGCATTTTTTGTGAGTGATTCAATCTTCAGATTTCCTGAAACACAGCATATAATCAAAACATTCTCATAAGCTAATGCCTAAGTTTTGACAATTTTACCACAACTAACAACAATCAGATTCAGAGGCTCTAAACCTTGTAGAGACAAGAAAAAATATTACAACAACAAAAAATATGACTTTACTTTAGATCCAATAACCAGAGATCAAAGATGAACTTAAGAAAAGCAGAACAGGCCTCACCCTACTTTAAGGCATGTAGAGACATTATGTTGCAATCAACACAAATTCCTGGAATGATATGCAATGAAGGGATGGTATCTTATCTCCTGTTTGATTGCTGTTGTCTTCTCATTATTCATTTATTAATCACTAAAAATGTTATTTGTAAAGGGCGTGCAAGGTCTTTTCACCTACTTTGAAGGGTTACTGTTGGTTGGTGTGTTTATAGTTTTGGACCTTTTAGAAAAATGAGAAAATATAAGGAAGACTGTGATTGAGTTGTTATTTTAAACATTTCATTTAAAGAAAATGAATTCTGACTATATTGTGTAGTATATCAATGTATATATATTGTGTAGTAAATCAATGAGCTGGAATATGTTAATGATGAACATTTAAATTTACGACCTTAAGAAAAAATTGAAGAAAGTACCCCTTTTTTTCTTTTCTCTTTCTTTTTTTCCCCAGACAGAATATTTAGAGAAAAGTATCTCTTTCCTCCTTTTCTCCTTTTCTCTGGTATGCAGGACCCCCTAGAACAGGTCACTAATACTGGCATTATCTGAGAAAGGTCAAATGAGGTTTAAAACCTAGTCTTTTTGCAGGTTTTATTTTTATTTTATTTTATTTTTTAGGATGGACTGACAATTCTTTCTACCTCTTCTCTCTTCAGATTTCAGGCAGCATAGTTACATGAAATCTGACTAATTCTCTAGATAAATATATTACTAATGATAATTTCTGTCTAATTTCACAGCATGAAGTTACTATTTTCTTAACTAGTATTCAACTTCTGGGTTTGAGGAAATGATACTAATTTCCTGAAATCTTTTCTTTGTATGTAGTACTCATTAAAAGTGAATACTGAAACATTTTCTTTGTCAAATTAGCTTACTTGTTTTGCAGAGGCTGCATAGAATGGCTTACTCAGTGCAAATTGGTGGCAATAACTATCTGGAATTTGCTTTAGATAGCTAGGATGTACTTTTAAAAAGATAGATACCACTGGCCTACCCGCACTTATACAAAGAAATATCTGTGTTGACCAATCAGCAATCATTGATAAATCTAGATCTATATATAAAACCAAAGAGTTCAATTAACCAAATATATTTATTCCATATGTATTATGTACAAAGCATAATACATGTACCATAGGAAACTAAAGTTGAGTAAGACGCAATTCACAAGTCAAGAGATCATATGATAGTGGGGCAGTGACAGAGGTGCCCCTGAGGGGCAGGGAGGGAGAGTGTGGATCTGTGTTAAACCCAGGTTCTAATCTAGATGTTGTGCAAGTCACTTAACCTCTCTGCTTTCTTCTGCATTACAAGAGTAATTAAAAATTTTTATCTCCAAGGTTGTTTTTATGTGAACTCTTAGTATACCTCATGTGTACATTTGAAATACTAGTCAGAGAGTTGCTCTGGGGTTCAAGTGAAGGGGAAACCATATTACATTGAGATTTTTTGGAAGTGCTTTAGGAAAAGATGATGTCTGAAATATAGTTATGAAGGATAGTTAAGATTTTAAGAGGTAGCCATGAACACAGAAAAGTAGCAAGTTAAGAGAGCAACATAAGAAAAAGCAAGAGGTGAGAAAAAAGAGAATGTTTAAGAATGGCTGGTAGAACAGAGATGGGAAACTCTGAAGGATTTTTATAGTTCATGTGGATAAAAATAAAGACCTGTTGGATTCAGAGGAATGCTTTGAGTGAGAGTATTAGCGAGTGAACTTTTGGTGCAGATGGTAGAATCTGGCTCATCTGGAGCTTAAGCATGAAAGTAATTTGTTGGTTCATGTCATGTGTAAATTCCTAAGTACTATCGCATGCGGGCAGCCCTCTGAAACTTTGCCTTTGTTTTCTTCTGTGCTGGCTTTATTCCCAGCTGTTGAGCAAACACTACCATAGCCTATTCCTAGCTATGCACACATAGTTCCTTCTTGTGAACCCAGTTTTTTTTTTTTTTTTTCAGACATCTACTTCTTCACAAGGAAGAGAAGTTTCTGATTAATTTAAGCCAATCTTGGTGGCCCCACTTCCCCTGGCAGAGGGTTTTAAGAATGGGCTTGTGTTGCAATTTTGACATGTTGAGCAGCTCGCTGGGAATTTTCTTGTCTTTAAAGTAGACCCAAGAAAGAGAAGGTTTTTGCCTCTCTGTGATGTTGTAGGACAATGTGACTGATGTAGTCATTTTATTGCCCAGAAGCTAAATAAACTAAGGAAAACCAAACGAAACAAAGGGAGAAGAAAAGCCAAAAGAAATGCTACTTATATGCCCCTGGAGAATTCTTTACCTGTGGATTTCACCTTATGTAAAATTTTTTCCCCCTTTATTTTATAAGCTAAGTGTGTCAGGATTTTCTGATTGCTATAGCCAAATTCATCCTAACGGATACATTCAGTCAGACTTGGCAACCTAAGAGAAGGAGAGCATCCTTTTCCCCTTTGTTTCAGTTAAATCCCTGGGATGATTCTTATTGGAGCAATGTCTGTTGTATGTCTATCCCTAAGTCAATTTCTCTGGGTCTTGGGCCCACCCTCGAGCTGTGGATTGAGCAGCCCCACACAACAAATTACCTAGACTAAGAGTGAGAATGAGAACAGGAGTTGTTACCAAAATAAATGTCAGTGAATTCTAATGAGGCTAAACCAACAGATGTCCCTATGGTAAACTTCAAAAGTGAGATATTTATCAATTAGCAATAATTATTATTAATTTCTCACCTATTACTTGAAACTCACTTTTCTACGTATTTTACATATAATTTCTCTAGTTCTCCTAGAATGCTGTAGAATCTCAGGGGCCATCGATTGAGGGTGCTGTTAATCACTTTAGCAGGCTCTGGCTGTGGCATAAGAGACAGAGACAGTGAGAGGGGGAAGACAAGCAGAGGGAGTGGGAGAGGGAGAAGCAGGCTCCCTGCTGAGCAGGGAGCCCGATGCGGAGCTCGATCCCAGGACCCTGGGATCATGACCTGAGCTGAAGACAGATGCTTAATGACTGAGCCACTCAGGCGCCCCATCTTTTATGCTTCTAATAGACATTTCAAACTTAATATGACCAACAGAAAGTTTTTGTCCGCCCCCCCCCCAACTACCCAAATCTACTTTTGGTTCATGTAGAACCCCTACTCCAAAAGAGTCATCTTTCTTCTCTCTCTTACTCCCACACCTCCACATCTATCAGTACATTCTAACGAGCATCCGAGATTTCCCGAATCTCACAGCTTCTTATCAGCTTCTCTACTAAAACACCATCATCTCTCACTTGAACTTCAGAAACAGAATCCAGCCTAACTTCCCTGTCACTTCTTGCCCCCTTACAGCTGTTCACACCATAGCCAGAATGATCTGCACAAAGCAAAAATCAGATCCTGTTTCTCCTTGCTTAACCTTCTGTTAACTTCCTAAAATCCTCAGAATATAATCCAGACATCTTACCATTGTCAGCATTTCCCTTTAACTTTAGGCTCTGGTCTCAATAGCCTTCTTCCTGCTCCTTGAACATGACATGCATACTATCATCCTAAGACCATTGAACTTCCTTTTTTGTCCCAGAACTTTGCATCGCTGCCCCTTTATGTTTCCAACCTTTAGTCAATATCATCTTGTCAGAGAGGCCTTCCACAATCAGCCTAGTTAAAAGACCCCATCTCATCACTCCCTAAATCACTATCTTATTTTGATGACCTCTGACACTTATGATCAGAATTATTACTTTATTTACCTATTTATGGTGTGCTTCCACCCCTAGAATGTAAACTCCTTGAAGTTAACAATTTTATCTGGGTCCCTGGAACCTAGAGCTGTGACCTGTTCATTATTTTATCCTTGGCACCTAGCACAACGCCTAGCACATCATAGGTGTTTGGCAAATGCATGTGAAATACTTCAAAATACACACATTGTATTGAAAAAAGTATTCCCATTATACATTAATATTTAATAATTTTTTTAACAGACCAAGGCAGTAGCACCAAGGATTACAACCATAGTAACAGCTACCGTGCCTCGGGTACTTGCTATGTGACAAGGCTTGTGCAGAATGCTTTTTGTGAAAAATTGCATTGATCATCACAACAAACCCATGGGAGAGAGACTAGTATTACCTGTTATCACTTTATAAATGAGGAAAGGGGCTTAGAAGGGATCATAACCTGAGCCGAAGACAGATGCTACTGCACTTCTAGAAGTTCAGTAATTTGTTCCAGTTACGGCAGTTCGTGAATGGCAGGGGAGGGCTTGAATCCAGGCCTGTAGGGTACCAGATGCAACAGCAATCCTATCCACCCTCCTGTGCCATCAGCCTCAAAAGGGAGCTGTTTTCTAGTACTGTAGAATCCTAAGAGTTGAGGGGACCTCAGACTGATCGGATTCCCTACCACACACGTGCAGGTTGATTGCTTAGCCCGTGAGTTTAGATCTGTGTCCCTATAATTTCCACCCAGTGGTCTTGGTTTGACCCCTTCCTTTCCGAGACGTGGTAGTGCATAGTAACTCATTTCTTTTATCATAGATAGCTATTTTTTCAATCAGGTGTCTGTAAATGCTGGTGGCATTTGGCAATCTCAGTAAACTGTTATAGTTCAAGACTGTTCCAGAGATGAGGACTGAGTAAATATTAACAGCCCCTTGCGCTTGGTTGGAACTTGAGAGGACTGCATAACATCACAAGCAAGCTTTTGTCAATCACAATCTAGACCAGATTAGTCTTAAAGTCCAAGGAAGAGCCAAAGTCCACCTTGGCACCAAGTTTTCTGCCCAGTCCTCTCAGCTATTGTTTGCCAGTTTTTAAGGAAAAGAAAATGATGAAGTAGAAAGCGAAAAACATTGCTCTCGGGAAGGTTAGAGACACTTCAGAGTTAAAACTGGTGAGCGAGGGAATTTTGGAATTCTTTCAATGTTTGGATATGAAGCCACCTTAAATACTGAATATAAACTTTATAAAGTAATAGTCAATAAAACAAGGTATGTAAAAATTGAGCTTTGAAATGCGTAATACATAATCTGCTGTACTGACAAGCTTGTTTACTTACAAGATAGTTTTTGGTGCTCTGGATACAGTAAAAATACTGTTATAGTTTCTTTAGTAAAAAAAATTGTTAAAAATGTTTTACTGGGACTTTTCTATCAAAAAGTGAGGGTTCCACTGGTTATTTATTGCAGTGTTTACATTAAATCAATAGCTGTTTTTATTAATTTAGTACTAAATAGATCATATGCATATAAAGTGTATGATGCAAAAGTATTTATAAGTTACCATCTCTATTTTGTGTTTTATCTTTTCTACTTAAGTTATAAGCCAGCTGGTCAAGGACAAGGGACCTTCTACACCCGCCCAACACATTATTTTTATTCACTCATAATAGAACAAAAATAATAATAACTCAGTGGGACTTCCCTATTCAATGTTTGTCATTCAAACCTCGTAGCCCTGCTTTTGCAAATAAAATAAAGAGGGAGATCCATGGTGTGTGTCTTAACACTGGAAAAATCTAGTTTACTACATTTAAATGAACAAATACCCCAAAGGAAAGCAAATAATCTTTTAAATGCCAGTTTTTTATGTATGCATACATTGTGTGGTATATGTTCCCTACAGTGCTCTCTCTCTTTATGCCTGATGTTTCTCTTCTTTTTATGTCTACAGTTATTCTAATAATCTCATACTCACTTTTACCATATTAGTTCCACAGTGAGTGTCTTCACAGAAAAGAAAAATAGAAGATCCAAACAACTCAAAGTTTTCCCTCAGTTTCCCATGAAACTTACACTAAATATATGATATAGATACATAGATATCACACATAAACATATATACGTAAGGGCATATGAAGTTTTTTGCTTTTAGTGTTTATACTGAAAAATTGCTTGAAAATATATAACTATATGTATTTTCTTTCCTCTTTTGTATTTATAATGAGATTATCTGGAAGAAGGATATATCACACACACAGACCACACATACACATAGACACACATACACAATATACATATATAATACATCTATACACATACATTATACATACACACACACACACGTCTCCAGAAAATTCTCAGGGTTTTAGATAAGTAATTAATTTTCATGAACATGGTAAGTAATATATACTATTGTACTCTCCTTGCTGAGTGAATATAAATGAAGAGGAGTAAAACAATAAATATAAACTAAATTATTAAATTTATGGTTGAGTTTATTAGTCCTATATGTTTTGGTGAAGAGAAAAATAAACTGGGCTGGCATGAAAGACAGTGTTGGAGAAGGTTTGGACTTTAAGTTGAGCCTTAGAGAGTAGGCTGAATTTTGATACTTGACTAAAACTGAGAAAAAAAAAAATAGTCCAGTGGCTTCCAACTTTTTTGCATATTCAAATCATTTCTTACCATTAAAAGTGTTAAGGCAAGGACCTTTCCAGAATAGGGTAGGTAGTAAGGAATCCAGCCTTTGTTTCAGATAGACCCAGGATTAAATCCCAGGCCCACTATTTATATAACTGTTTGATCTTGAGATAATTACTTAATTTTTCAATTTTGAGTATTTTCTATTTAAAATGGGAAATATGATACCTCATAGAGTTGTTATGAAGATTACTTGAGATAATGTTATTTGTTATTATTATGGAATATACTAGCTTAATATCCGGCACATAATAAATACTCAACTGCCTATGACATAGTATATGTGTTAGGATAATATTTGTATTTTACTATCTTTTTAAAAAAAAATTACCAATATATAGACTCATATGTTCCTTGTGGCAACACTCTTTCCCTCCCTCCCATTGGAGTCTGAAATCTATTTTGGAAGCCATGCCATGGTATATGTGTACATGGTGACAAGAAATATTTTATAACTTGAGAGTCGTGGCAAATAATGTTGACTAGATAATGAGGGGCCATTTAATGAGATTTTTGAAAGCTAGACACAAGAGTTTGACCTTAATATGGGAGTTGGAGGGGAGAGATTTTTGATTTTTGATTTTTGGGGTGGGGGAGATCAGAAGGTAGCTGTATTTTTAAAACATGAGTTGGTCTGAGAAGGGCAGTTGGGAATTAATTGAGAGGGATGGAGGGATAGTAGATGGAGGGATATAATTTACGTTTAGGACCCTGAATGAGGACAGAGAAGAAAATATAAACTGATCCATGATTTAAAAGAAAAAAAATCATACTGGGTGATAGATTGGACATAGTATATGAAGAGGGAAGAGGCCAAAATCATCAGGAAAACATATGTGAAATTTAGGTCAGATTAATGATGTTGTCCTTTATTATATTTAGCCTGATAAGAATAAATGGATATATGAGCACTTTCATAGTTTATTTAGATGTTTCTACAATATATTTGGACCTAGATTTTATTTTCTTTTTTTTTTAAAGATTTTGTTTATTTATTCATGAGAGACAGAGAGAGAGAGAGAGAGAAGCAGAGGGAGAAGCAGGCTCCCAAGGAGAAGGGAGCCTGATGCGGGGCTCGATCCCAGGACCCTGAGATCATGACCTGAGCCGAAGGCAGACGCTTAACCATCTGAGCCACCCAGGTGCCCCCAGATTTTATTTTCTCATAGGGCAGCATGATTTTAACAATAGGCAAATCTATATTTTTCTAGGGTTATGGAAATTTATTATTTTCTCAAACACTAAGAACTTTATCATAAATGGGTTTGAATTTTATGAGACTTTTTCTGAATCTATGGATCTGATCATAGATGTCTTTTTCTCTTTTAACATCATAAAATACGTTTATGGGAAACCCAACATTTTTAGGGCAAAATATCTTGTTTACATTCTCTTGGATTCATATTGCTAGTACTATTTTTTTTATTGAGGTATAGTTGACACCCAATGTTACATTAATTTCAGGTATACAACGTAGCAATGGCACAACTCTGTATGTTATGCTATGCTCACCACAACTGTAACTACCGTCATTACAAATACCATTGACTGTATTCCCTCTGCTGTGCTTTTCATCCCCATGATTTACTCATTCCATACCTGGAAGCCTGCACTACCCTTCATTTAGCCAATAATATTTTGCTTCAGAGTTACAGTCATGAGTGAAATGGGCCTATAATTTTCCTTTCTCATAATGTCTCCGTATGGTTTCAGACTCAATGAATTAGGACATACTCTCTCTTATCTCTATTGTCTGACAATGTTGGTACAAAATTAGGATGATATATTTCTTGAAAATGTAACACTTTTACCCATAAAACCATCTAGTCCAGATATTTTCTTGTGCAACAGGTTCGAAGTTTGTTTTTATTTCTTCAGTAATCATAAGACTGTTCAAGCTATTAATTATGTCTTCAGTCAGTTCTACTAAATAATATCTTTCTAGAAATTCATGCTTTTTGTCCAAGTGTTCACAATCATTGGAAAATTATTATGGGTAACACAGCTTATTATCTTCTTATTGTGGTGAAATGTGTGTAGCAAAAAATTTGCCATTGTAAACATTTTAAGTGTACAATTCAGTGGCATTAGGCAGATTCATAATGTGCAGCCATCATGCTATCCATTTCCAGAGCTTTTTCATCATCTGTAATAGAAACTCTACACATAGTAAACAAATTGCTAACCCTTTCCTCCTGCCCTGAGCCCCTAGTAACTTCTATTCTACTTTTTGTCTGTATGAATTTGACTATTAAAAGGTACCTTTTGTGGGGTGGCTGGGTGGCTCAGTCGTTAAGCGTCTGCCTTCGGCTCAGGTCGTGATCCCAGGGTCCTGGGATCGAGCCCCGCATTGTTCCGCGGGAAGCCTCCTTCCCCCTCTCCCCTGCTTGTGTTCCCTCTCTCACTGTGTCTCTCTCTGTCAAATAAATAAATAAAATCTTAAAAAAAAAAAATAAAAGGTACTTTTTGTAAGTGGAATAATACAATATTTGTCCTTTTCTGTCAGGCGTATTTCATTTAGCATAATATTTTTAAGATTCATCCATGTTGTAGCATGTATCAGAATTTTATTCTTTCTTAAGGCTTTATAATATTCCAGTATATTATTTTTGTTTTTCCCTTCATCCACTGAAGGTCATTTTGTTTGTTTTTCCTTCATCTGTTGATGGTCATTTAGGTCATTTCCACCTTTTGGCTTCTATGAATAATGCTGCTATGAACCTTAGTGTCTTAAATATCTGTTTACGTCTCTGCTTTTTTTTTAATTTTAATTTAATTTAATTTAATTCAATTTTTTATTATTATGTTAATCACCATACATTACATCATTAGTTTTTGATGTAGTGTTCCATGATTCATTGTTTGCATATAACACCCAGTGCTCCATGCAGAACGTGCCCTTTTTAATACCCATCACCAGGCTAACCCATCCCCCCACCCCCTCCCCTCTAGAACCCTCAGTTTGTTTTCTCAGAGTCCATAGTCTCTCATGGTTCATCTCCCCCTCCGATTTCCCCCCTTTCATTCTTCCCCTCCTGCTATCTACTTCTTCTTCTTTTTTTTTAAAATTTAACATATAATGTATTATTTGTTTAATTTAAATTTATTAAATTTAAATTTAAAATTTAATAAATTTAAATTTAAATTTAACATATAATGTATGTTTTTAAAAACATAGGTTTTTTTTTTAACATATAATGTATTATTTGTTTCAGAGGTACAGGTCTGTGATTCAACAGTCTTACACAATTCACAGTACTCACCATAGCACATACCCTCCCCAGCGTCTATCACCCAGCTGCCCATCCCTCCCACCCCCCACCACTCCAGCAACCCTCAGTTTGTTTCCTGAGATTAAGAATTCCTCCTATCAGTGAGGTCATATGATACATGTCTTTCTCTGATTGACTTATTTTGCTCAGCATAATAAGTCTCTGCTTTTAATTCTTTTTGGTAAAAACTTAGAGGTAGAAGTGCTGGCCACGTGGTAGTTTTATGTTTAACGTTTTGAGTAACTGTCATACTGTTTTCCACAACAACTGCATCACTTCACATTCCCAGCAGCAATCACCAAGGTTCCAATTTTCGCATCCCTACCAACACTTGTTATTTTCCTTTCTCTTGACAATAGTCATCTTAATGAATGTGGAGTGGTATCACATTGTGGTTTTGATTTATATTTCCCTAATGACTAGTGATGTTGAACATCTTTTCATGTACTTATCGGCCTTTTGTAGATCTTTGGAGAAATGCCTATTCAAATCCTTTGCCCATTTTTTAATTGGGTGGCGTGTTGTTGCTGTAGTTGTTGTTGAGTTGTTAGAGTTTTTTAAAAAAATATAGTCTGGATATTAATCTCTTAGTTATATGATTTGCAAATAGTTTCAGTATTATGCTTAGGGATTATCTTTTCACTCTCTTGATAGTGTGCTTTGATGTACAAAGCTTTAAATTTTGATGAAGTCTAAATTCTATTTTTTTGGTCGCCTGTGATTTTAGTGTCATAGTAAAAAAAATCATCACTGAACTCATTATCAAGATTTTCCCCTATCTTTTTTCCTAGAACTTTCATAGTTTTAGTTCTTATGTTTAGATCTTTGATCCATTTCAAGTTAATTTTTGTATATCATATAAGATAAGGGTCTAACTTTGTTCTTTTGCATGTGGAATCTACTTTCCCCAACACCATTTTTTGAAAAGACTGTCCTTTCCCTATTGAATGGTCTTGGCACCTTTGTCAAAATAATTTGACTGTATATTTGAGGGCTTATTTCTGCACTATGTCTGAAATAGTGCAGAAATTCCACTCCATTGGTCTATGTCTGCTATTATGCAAAACACTGTTTTGATTATTGCCACTTTGTTGTAAGTTTTAAAATCTGGAAGTGTGAGTCCTCCACTTGTGTTCTTTTTCAAGTTTGTTTTTGCTATTTGGGGACCCTCGAAATTCTATATGAATTTTGGAATGGATTTTTCTTTTACTGCAGAAAGTGCTTTTGAGAGTCAATTGAATCTGTAGATCACTTTGGGTACTGTTGTCATCTTAACAATATTAAGTCTTCTGATCAATGAATATGTGGTCTCTTTCCATTTATTCATGTCTTCTTTAATTTCCTTTAGCAATATTTTTTAGTTTTCAGCGTATAAGCCTTTTGGCTCCTTGGGTAAATGTATTACTAAATATTTTATTCTTTTTGATGTTATTGTAAATAGGATTGGTTTCTTAATTTCTTTTTCAGATTCTTTATTGTTAGTGTATAAAAGATGCAATTGACTTTTGTGTGTTGGTTTTATACCTGGCAACTTTGCTGAATTCCTTTTTTGGCTCTAATAGCTGTGTGTGTGTATATGTGTGTGTAATTTCAGGTTTTTCTAACTATAAGATCATGTCATCTATGAACATGATCATTTTACTCATTCTTCTCCAATTTGGGTGACTTTTGTTTCTTTTTCTTGCCTAATTGCTCTGGCTAGAATTTCTAATACTGTGTTGAATAGAAGTGATGAAAGCAGACATCCTTGTCTTGCTTGTTTTTACATCTCAACTTGTACTCTTAGTACACTTCCTTTCACTTGAAATAGTATTTATTTATTCTTAGTTCTTTTTACTAAGTCTTGCCAGAAACATGTCATTCTTGTTAATTAAAAAAAAAAAAAACTTCTGTGGATCTACTTTTATTTTTTTTTCAATAATTTATGCTCTTATTTTATTATCTATTCTACTTTCTTTGGGCTTATTTGGTTATTTTTCTAGCTTCTTGAGAATGATACTTAATTTATCAAATTTCAATTTTTTATCTATTTTTCTCATATTACTTTTTAAAGGTATAAATTTCCTTGAAAGTATTGTTTTGGCATATCCCAGAAGTTTTTTTATGTGTATTTTTAGTATCTTTTACTTTTTTCTAAATTCCAGCATGATGTTGTCTTTACCCTTGAATTATTTAGAAATTTCCAAGCATTTTAGAAATCAAGTGTCAATGAAATACACGGAAGATATTTTTTGATGAGTTCATAATCGATATTTGTGTAAGTCCCATGTGTTCTCGAGAAAATTGTATATTCTCTAATTTTTGGATATGGAAGTGTACAGTGTCTATTAGGCCAAGCTTTTAGTTTTATTATTCAAATATTCTATAACATTATTGATTATTGTTGTCTGCTTGACATTTTGAAGAAATGTCAAAATTTCCCACTACATTGGTGGATTTATCAATTTTGCCTTATAGTTCAAAACATTTTGCTTCACATATTTTGAGGTTATTTTATTACATGAATGTGTGCTTATAATTATAATGCATTTTTGGAGAATTTAACTCTTTGTTAGTATATAGAGACTGTGTCTATCCCTAATACATTTTCTAATTTTAAAATCTATTTTCTCTGATATTTATATAGCTATGTCAGTTTTCTATGGTTATCATTTGCTGGCTATATCTTTTTCCATCCTTTAATTTTCAATCTTTGGTGTCCTTTTACTATGCAGGTGTGTCTCTTATGCTGTCTAATCCAAACAGTCAGCCTTTTTTGCTGAGAGGTTTGACCTGTTTACATTGATATGTTTTCACCTGTTTCTCTCATCTTACTTATTATTTAAGTGTGCCCATTTTTCTCCTTAGTACTTTTTAACCACT
Organism: Neomonachus schauinslandi; assembly: GCF_002201575.2. Lineage (NCBI taxonomy): Eukaryota > Metazoa > Chordata > Mammalia > Carnivora > Phocidae > Neomonachus > Neomonachus schauinslandi. The sequence continues at coordinate 72,354,957 of NC_058414.1, read as the reverse complement.
TTTATACCCTTTGGTTTCCTTCACTCCACCTCAATCATACTAATATTATTTAGACTTTAATACTGAGTTATATCATTATATATTTCACTTTACTTTTTACCTTGGTTCCCCTCATCTTTGTTAGACTACAACCACTTATTAAGATATTTGATCATTTTTATTTCATATATATTTTTATTTATTTATTTATTTGAGAGAGAGACTGAGATAGAGAGCATGAGAAGGGGGGAGGGTCAGAGAGAGAAGCAGACTCCCCGCTGAGCAGGGAGCCGGATGTGGGATTCGATCCCGGGACTCCAGGATCATGACCTGAGCCGAAGGCAGTCGCTTAACCAACTGAGCCACCCAGGCGCCCCTATTTCATATTTTTGAAGCGTATCCTTTAAGTATCTGCTTCTATTTAGGTACTTCATCCAAAACTGTTTTCAGTATTAGTTTTTCCAGGTAAACATCCTTAAGTATTTAATGACTTTAGGAATATTTTTATTGTGGCCTCATTTGTGAATGACACTTGGGCTGGATATAAAACTTGTGTTTTAAGTTATTTTCTTTCAACATTTAAAAAACACTGATTCACTTTCCTCTTTCATTCAATTTTGCTATTGAAAACTCTTATGTTAATCAGATTCTTGTTCCTTTGGACATAATCTTACCTTTTTTTCTTTAGGCTTTTAGATTTTCCTTTTTGTCATTGTATATTCTAAAATTTCACTATAATATGTCTGGGTGTAGGTTCTTCTTATCTATCTTCTTTCACATTCTACAGGCCTTTTGATTTTTTTAAATAAAAATAAAATCATAATGAAATAAGATGAAATAAAATAATAGAATTTAGTTAATTCTCAGAAATGTATCTCCATTATTTCTTAAAATATTTTCTTTCTTCTAGTTTTATTTCTCTTTCTCTCTGCAACTCCTAATATCTGTATTGTAGTTCTAATAACTCTATCCTCCATACTGATTAGATTTCCTTTCATATGTTCTATTTCTGGGTCCTTTTCTTCATCCTCCTGAAGGATTACTTCAATTTGGTTTTATAGTTTACTAATTCCATTATTCCTTTCTCACTGTGTTCATGATGCTACTTTTCCATTTTATATTTTCAAGTACTATATTTTCAAATCTCTTGTTTCTGCTTATTCACTTTGGCCATTTATATGTTTATTTGTTCTCATTTTATATCATAAATTATTACAAACATCTTTTTTTTTAGGATGAACATCAAGCTAATTTAAGAAAATTGGTTTCATGTGATCTTCCTTTTTTAAAAAAAAATTTTTGCTTCTGATGTTATTTTTCACTTTGCATGTTGTTTTACTTTTGAAATAAGTCATTTTCCTCAAATGTTTTGATATTTTGACTGGTTTGCTTGTTTTCTTCAGGGAATATCAGCTACTGTGAAAGGCAGTGGGAAGGTCAGAGCCTAGTCTACTTCAGTCTCTATAATCTCAGTAGTGGAGCTGTGACTAAAATTTAGGGTGGAGAACCCTAGACAACAAGAACCACTGGCAATCACTCCTTACCTCAAAGCAAATTCTGAGATCAGGAGTTCATGCTTTTTACCAGAAAGAAGTACTGTCTTGAGGAGTATGTTCTACCTTTTGAAAAGATTTTATGATAAATTCTTTATTATATGTCTTTAAAATTTGTGATTTCGTTGTTAATATTCATATGTTCCCCTATTGTCACGTCAAAGGTTTTGCTTTACTGAAAAAGTGATGTTTTTAAAACCAGAATAATAAATAGTTCTTCATAAAATATCTATCCAGTTTCCTACTAATCTACAAAATAAACACATTACCTAAGTAGCTTATACCTTTAAGAAAAGTAGATATAATTTTGCTTTGTAAGCCTTTTCAAGGGTGTATGTAATCTTCAAATTTTCACTAACATTATACTCACATATTTTAATGGAGGAAAGGCACTATAGATAACAGGAAGTGTAGTACATACTTTGAAACTGAAACCAATTTTCTAATGATATTCAAAAAGTGATTAGACATTTACATGAAATAAAGTAGTACCTACAGCATAAAATTAAATAGGATATTAATCATTATGCTTTAGGGCATAAATTAAACAATAATCAAGGTCAGAAGAAAATGTAATATACCTATAGTTAAGCAGGATTAGATTCATTATCAGAATTCCAGCACCATTTCTATATTAGGTATGGTCTGACCAAGTAATATGGACCAAGAGTAATGTTATAGTTAGGAACCTATCACTTTATTGTTACAGTATATATGTAATATAGCTCCTTTTCTTCTTAAACATTTTTGCAATTTGCCACTGCTGCATTGAAATCCATCTGAATTCAAGCTCTTCAGAGAAAAGTGCCCTTTCTCTAAGTCCTTCCCTCTTCCCCCTCACTCCCTATCTTTTTGTTCAACACATCCATTATGTTTCTCAAAGACACAGAGGAAATGTACAATTCAGGCTGGTGATGCCTCAGCTTATAACCAATAAGATTTTCAAAAAAGGTCTTGGAAACTTTTTACTTTTACAGTATGACTAAATGACTCACACTTTAGGGAAATACTTGCTTTTAGGATTTCTTCCTAATTGTATTGTTCTGATATCCAATTTTATCAACTTTGTCCTTATTTTCAGATGAGGAAATTGAAAAGGAATAAATACTCAACTTAAGGGTTCCCTTCCAAGATTTATGAAGTAAAAATACATTTTAAAACAATGACTTTGTATAAAATAAAGATGGGGAGTCTTAATAGAGTAAATAATGAAAAGAACCAATATATAAAAATATATCAGAATAACATATTCAGTCTATGATGTCCTTATTAATATGCATATTCACATTTATTAGCCTGATTTCCACTGTATTTTTCAAGTTCTTTTTCCTCTGAAATACACAATATTTATTACATGTAGTTTAATGGATTATTATGTCAGAATTAATTTTGGTCTTATAATGTTTTTTCTTCACATTTATTTTCAGTGCGATTTTGTAAGTATCAAAAATTTCCCCCAGTTTGAATTGGAGTTTTATAAAAAATGGAAATAAGGAGTTAAGAATCTCTGTAATAATCTGGTTATAACTTTGATTATTTGTATTGTTTCTAGTCCTTAAGAAAAGAAAAAATTACTACTTATTCAGTTCTTATTTTACTGCCCAGAAATGGATTAAAGATACTTAGAATGGAAATATTTTAAATGTTCAAATCCTACATTTTAAATGTGGCTTGCTCTGGAATAATGAATATTAACTTGAATTATGAATATTATTTAAATTAAATTTTCTTAGGAAGTCAAATCAATAAGCATATTTTAAATAATAAATTTGTACAATTTTGAATTGTGTTATAAAGCCTCTTAGTTTTCTGAAAAATTATTCTCAAGAAGCACATTAGGAATTGCAGTGTTTCTATAATTAGATGTACCCTATATCCACTAGAGGCAAAAGTAGTTTTAGACTACTTTTGGTTGGGATATTTATAATAATCTAGCACATTAAGTGTGTGATGAGAAAAAGTATGCCTTCCAGGAAGGAAAGAAAGTCTCTCACTTAATTAACAGTGTAAAACACCTCTTGACTGTGAGTTGCTGGTAGCACTGATAGTATTAAGAAGGCTTCCAAAATGTTCAACCATTATACTTAATTTATGATATGCAATGAACTTTCCAGCTTTGCTAATATGTATATTGATTTTGTCCAAGTGATTTTTTAAATCTTACTCATTTATAACTAGGTAATGTGCAGATCAAACTTCCATAACTTCGTAAATATTAATCAGAATTTTCTTTCATGAGTGAATTAATTTCTCTTTTTGCTCAAATATAAATAGCTTTTTTTCAACCTATCCACAAGATCCCATAATGATTTTGAAAAGTCAATGCATACTCACTCTTGTTTAAAATTAAAATGCTGTATATAACAAATTATTATTAATAAAATGGCAAGTTTAAAATATGCATCTAAATATATCAATGTCTACAGAATGTTTGATTCATCTTTTCTTCTTTTTATTTCTAAAGTTATCTGGAAGTATTTTGGATGTGTATAGTGGTGAGCAGGGAATTTCACCAGTTAATATGGGCCTCACAAGTCCTTCCTGTCCAAGTAATCTGCCAATGAAAAGAGAAATTACAGGTAATGTTGCTTTTATAGTTTTATCCCTTTTTAAGTCAACTACTTAAGTTATGAGTGACATATATTACCAAGCTAAATAGAATTTTAAAAATGTTATCAAGATAATCGGTTAAAATGGGAGAAATGTAGATAGTAAATCCTCCCTTTTTTTTCTATGACAACCAAGCAGCAAATTAATATAACTTACAATTCAACTGAATTGATTATTTTAGGAACTGGGCAAATATACACTTATGCTCTACACATATATATGACAACTTGACTAAGTTTTTCACTTAACATTGGTTCATTTTGATATTGAACTGATGCAATTTATTAAATTGGTTACAGAATAATAGATTAATTGATCAGGGAAAAATAGTCTTTTCTGTATGTGGAATTTGATATAAAACAGACTGTCCCCCTTTTAGCTTGTTTTATGAATTTCATGATAAACTCACATTTAACTTTCTCAAGTAGGTTTAAAAAAAAAGAACCCTCAATTTTCAGTAGTTCATTTCAAAGTTCTTACAACTCAAAAGAATTGTAAGGGCACTGTCAAATTCCTCCATTATATAGATGAAGAAATCAAGGGTCAGAGTAGTTACTTTCACAATTGTACAGCTGAGTTGAAGAAGATATGCATCAAAATAAGGATTTCCTGATTTACAGAGTCCCATGTTAGTTCCTCCATAAGAATAAAATAAAATTCAGTTGAAATTTCTGTAACAAGTTTTTAGTTTGGGGCCCAAACATCGATCTTTAATAATTATTACATAGTTGACATTAACATTTTTGTAAGTGCAATATGTCCATTCTTGGAGTCTAGCCAATAACTCAAAAATATCTATGCATACAAATTATTTAGACTAAAATGAATTAATATAGTTTTAAATAAACAAATTTAAATAAATGTATTCCTATGTTACCTATTTTAAAAACTAGAATAATGCAAAGAACACTGCATTAATTATTTATTGCTATATAACAAATTATCCCCAAACTTAACAACTTGAAATAATAAACATTTATTCTCATATATCATCTCTATGGGTCAGATATCCAGAGATGGCTTAGAAAATTGGTTCCCTCAGTCTTTCATTAAGGTTGCAGTCAAGATGTTGTCCAGGGGTACACATTTGACACAAGGCAGCCTAGAGGATGCACTCCCAAAACAGTTCAGTTGCAGGTCTTGCAAGTTAGTGCTGTTTGTTGGCAAGAGGTTTTGGTTCTTTACCGCATGAACCTCTCCATGGGGCTGATCAAATGTCCTTATGACATGACAACTGGTGATCCAAGAGACACTAAAATGGTAGCTGTACATGTCTTTTATGACCTAGTCTTGGAAGCCACACTAGTCATTTTCATAGTATTCTGTTGGTGTCCCAGGTCAGCCCTATTTAATGTGCAAAGGAACTACCAAGGGTGTGAATATCATGAGAATCATGGTAGGCCATTTTGGAGACTGACCATCACAAATGCTTGCAAACCATGTAGTACATAGAGTAAAGTGTCATTTCCTGGAAGTGTTTGATAGGAATACTTGAGAATTGTAGCTAGTTCCAACTCCAGGGACATAGAAATCATAGTTATTTATGAAAAATTTTAGTTGTAAAAATTAGGCTGAAATAATTTTGAATAATCTTAAAATTTTAAAATAATAATAATGATTGAGCAGTTTAATATTTGCTATGCACTGTACCTCTTTTCATCATCACAATGATTATCAGATAGGTATTATATTATGCCAATTTTACAGATGAGGAGCTGAGACACAGAGAACTTCGGTAATAGATCACATGGCTATTAAATGGAAAGCTAGAATATAAATCCAGGTTTTACTATTCAAAGCCTAAAAGGTTTGCCATTGCCTCTTACTTAAAGTGTGCTCTGCTCTAAATTTCTAAATATTTGCATAAAAATATTATTATGCCATTTGGAGCAAATAATATTGTATTTTCACCTAATCTTTCTGAATTACGTTGACTAGAGAGGTTGTAAAGTAGAACTAAGTACTATTTAAATTATCTTCCTTTTGATCAGAAACAGATACACGAGCTTTGGCAAAAGAGAGACAAAAAAAGGACAACCACAACCTCAGTGAGTATATTTTCCTTTTTTCTAAAAAAAAAAAAATTAATGCAGGAGGAAATGCATGGAGGTTAAAATATGTGGTCTTTTATTGTCACTTCATAAGTATAATGGGGTCACATAACCAAAATAGCCAAAATGAATAGTATATGTTCACTAGTTGAGCTATTTTGGGAAATTTAAATGATGTGAACTCTCAGGAGAGCTACATATTTTTAGGAAGTGAAACATCTCAAATTGTCTCCTTGATCACTCTGTCTCTCTCAGGCAGGCTGAGTGTGACAGAGATGAGTGCATTTAGTTATATTTGAACTCTGTTGTGACTCATTGACTCAAAGGTTTAAAGAGATAAAAGTGGCTTTAGAAAATGTACACCACTTATAAAGCAAGAAACTACTCCATGGTCTCATCTTTCTGTGTCAGTCTGCTCCTCCCTTCCTAATGATAAGTTATCTGAAAGAGATTGCTGAATTCTACCTCTGCAAAAAAATGTCCTGGTTGCCTTCCTAGGGGGTCAGTTTGACTCTGATAACGGGTACATGAGATGGAGAAATACAAGCGAGGGAAGTAGGTTAGCAGCAATGTTGAGCTTGATAGTGTTTGGTCATGTCTCAAGTGCTTAACTGCCTCAAGTGAGCTTGACTAAGTGAGTGTGAAGCCTTTCTGTTTTGGAAGGCCAATCAAAAAATGAGAAAAGAATAAAATAGAATAAACATAAAACTTTAAAGCTCTAAAACAAACCAGGAATTTTCTTACATGTGGTTAGCTGAAATTGATTCTACACGGACCTGTGGACCCCACGTCTGTCTGTTCATATTGTACCTGCCTGCATCACAGACTGATCAGAGTTTGTTGACTGTAAGATTGCGAGGGAAGAACTGACAAGTGGTTCTAACTGTCTGCAGGGTCATCGTGGAGACGGAAATGATCTCACTCTGAGAGCCCTTAGCTGTAGAGCAGATTGGCTTTGGTCCAGATTGTGAGACAAGTAGAACATGAGTAGGGGGAGCTCGTTGTTGATAAAAAGGATTAATACAGCAAGGAACCATGGGCTTCTCTCTTCATTTTAAACCTGTTAACTCATTATGACTCTCCTTGCTCTTCTCTTCTCTACATCTCCAGTTTAAATAACAGGTCATTTAGCCTAGGGGTGGGCCTACTGGTGTCAAGGTCCTCACTCAGGATGAGGGACACAGGGAGTGGCCTGTGCAGGCTCTGGAAGTGGGCTCAGGGCATTTGGGAGGATATTCCTGATGCGAGTTACTCAGAGTGTAGTTTGACTCTGTGACTGACTTGCTCAGTGGGGAAGGAAGGGTTTGGTGAGAGAAGGCAAAAGTGGCTTCTTTTAAGTATAGGTCCAGGATAGAGACCTCTCTCACCCTGATCTCGGGACAGGAATGAATGAATATATCAAGACTGTGAAGAGTGAAACACACATGACATATAATAACTTGGTAATTTCTTAAAACTTGACTCCTTTACAAATAACTAGTACTGGATATGAAAACATTGAGGAACCAAAGTTCTCATTATAATTAGCTGTTAAAAATTTATCAAGCACAATCTAAGAAGAGTAGAGTAGGAACTTCTGACATTTTACATAAGGTATACTTAAATAATAGATTTTAAAGAAATATTATAGGACTAAACCAGTTCCCTATTTCGAGGTAAAACTGTGAACATCCTTCATAGCTATTCTTCATCTTATATTTAAAAGTCTGTTTTATAATATAGGAGCGAGTACGTGTGAACATAGAATTATTAATAATTCTTACTGTGAAATATGGATGTATTTCTATCAGCTTTACCTTTGTTTATTTTCTTTTCAGTTTTTTAATGTGGTGTCATTGTTTTTTGAATTACATGCATAGGGAAAACAGGATTGGCAAAGAGGGAAAATAAACTCCCTCAAGAATCAATTATATTCTAATTTTAGAATAATCCCAATATATTATTACTGAAGGTCAAATCCATTCATGGTAAATTGCTTTGTAGAGTCAATTGTTATTCTTTCATGACTTTCCTTGTTTCTGGTAGCAGATCTTAATTTTTAGCTTGTGTTAAGTATTTTCAAATATTTTTGATATATGATTTTCTTCTTCTTCATGACCTTTTTCTTCCTTTGTTTCCCTGGAAAGCTTTAAAAATGTTACCTATTGAAAAAAAAATACTGTATAGAAGCATATGTTGTGGTTCTTGATTCTAGGAATACAGAGTCGACTGTAAGACTACACTACTCCGTAAGACTGTTTTCTCATAGGTGTCAATATAGGAAATTCTACTTATTTGTATATCTGACATTTATTGAACATTTATTAGATGCATAAAATTTTCAAAAGCAATGAATTTATGGAAATGAAAACAGAGAAAACAGTTCTGAATAAGAATTTATACCGGTAGTTCTCAAAATGTAGGCTCTAAATAAACAGCATCAACATGACCTGGGAATTTGTCAGAAATGCAGATCCTTGGGCCCCAACTCATGTATGCCAAAGGTTGAAAGCCACTACTCGATATATTATTGAAAATTTTTATTTTTTATTTTTTTATAGATTTTTATTTATTTTTTGACAGAGAGAGAGAGACAGCGAGAGAGGGAACACAAGCAGGGGGAGTGGGAGAGGGAGAAGCAGGCCTCCCTGCTGAGCAAGCAGCCCGATGCGGGGCTCGATCCCAGGACCCTTGGACCGTGACCTGAGCCGAAGGCAGACGCCAAAGGGCTGAGCCACCGAGGTGCCCCGAAAATTTTTAAATTAGAAAAAAATATTTACAGTCTAATCAAATTTATTTAATACCTCCTATATGCCAAGCCCTCTGAGGATAGAAAACTGAGGAATAAATGGCCCCTGCCCTCAAGGAGGTCACAGTCTAGTTGGGCACACACACCCACCATCTGCCAAACGTTGTCTTAGGCCTTTGGGGATTTTATGAGAAGAGTGAAGCACGGTGGAGACCTCAAAAGATTATGATCCTGATGGGCAAAATGCATATGTGTGAAATGATAATCCATTAGGATAAATATATATAAATATATATGTATTTCAGTATGAGTAAATATTATAGCATTTCAAAAAGTGAAAAAAAAAGTTGTTTTGAGAGAAAATGTTTTTAAAGCATTGCCAATAATAGAATCACAATTCTAATACAGTCATTTTTACTTTTAGATTGAAATATATTTGAATTTTTATTTTATTTTTGAGTACTCTTTTGATTATATGGAAATTTTTTCACTCACTGTTTTTTTAAAGATTATTAAGAAAGTTTACAGCTGACCAAAAATGAATTGTGCTTTAATGAGAATAATCAATAATATTTCTCTTTTAATAGTTGAAAGAAGAAGAAGGTATAATATTAATTACCGAATCAAGGAGCTTGGCACTCTTATTCCAAAATCTAATGATCCGTGAGTTCAACAATCATTTCTATAATAATATTATGGTTTGAATACCCTCCAACATGGGTGGGAGGGGAAGGGGGAGAGAAGAACCAATTGCTAAGAAACTAAGTAGCTTATGGTAAAGGTAAAGCTAACTGCTGCTCTTATTGTCCTATTCAAGACTGATAGTTATTAAGCATCAAGGTTGTTACTAACATTTGCTCTTCTGAGATATAGGAAATAAGGAAATTATTTCTTCTCAGTTCATAGCAGGTCTTTCTATATGGCACCAATATTGGCAAATTTAGTGGTAGTATCAAATGTTGTCTATGACACTTACTGGTATACTTAATTTATGGTTATAGCAATTCTTCCCATGTGAGATTTATGTGTACATTAACATTGAATTGTTGGGTTTTCAGAGGTCCCAAAATTCTGGAGACATGCAAGTACAAAATGGAATTATAAAAGCATGCTGATTTTAGTGCATTAACATTAATTTATTAATGTTAATGCAATAATCAGTTATTGTAATTAAATTTTCAGCCATGTTTTGGTATCGTACATACTCAAAGTCAGTTAAACAAGATGTTTGAAGTTGTAAATTTCAGGAAAGAATCGATTAATCAAAGCATCAAGTTAGAATGTTGAATGTTTCCCCAAAACATAAAAATAAGATTTGTTGCATTAATAATGACTTGAAAAATGTTTTATTCAAACTGAGAACCGGCCTCTCCAAATACTAGTGATCATCTATTATCAGAAACAGCGATGTTTGATAAAGTGATATTAGTGAAATTTAGAAATATTCTCCCTGAATCCAAATGTGCCAATTCACTTGGACAATTTAATAATTTGTAGTAGAAGGGAAGGTAGTATTTATCCTCATGGGCATATTAGATGGAATGGCAGAAAGAGCTCTGGATGGAGACTCTGAAGAACTCAGTCATAGTGTAGTTGTCATTTGATAACTCTTCAAATCCTTTAAAGTCTCTAAGCATGCAACTCTTTTTTTTTAAAAGATTTTATTTATTTATTTGACAGAGAGGGAGAGATAGCAAGAGCAGGAACACAAGCAGGGGGAGTGGGAGAGGGAGAAACAGGCTTTCCGGTGAGCAGGGAGCCTGATGCGGGGCTCGATCCCAGGACCCTGGGATCATGACCTGAGCCGAAGGCAGTCGCTTAATGACTGAGCCACCCAGGCGCCCCTAAGCATGCAACTCTTTAACATTAGCAGAAGAGAATACCCATTGTCCCCATAGGAACTTTTTTTCTTTAGCCCTTAACATATATACACGCACATTTATTCACCAAACATTTGATGTAAAGCCAAAGCTTTTCTGTTTGAATATGTGTTTCAACTTTTCTTTCTTACATAAACTGCACTAAAATACATAGTCTATTTTAATTTCTTTAAAACAAAAACTCACACAACCTAAATATAGACTTTTTAAATGTTTATACCCTTATTTTTGACAGCATGTATTTTTTAAAGATTTTATTTATTTATTTGACAGAGAGAGACACAGTGAGAGAGGGAACACAAGCAGGGGGAGTGGGAGAGGGAGAAGCAGGCTTCCTGCTGGGCAGGGAGCCTGATGCTATGTGGGGCTTGATCCCAGGACCCTGGGATCATGACCTGAGCCGAAGACAGACGTTTAACCATCTGAGCCACCCAGGTGCCCCTGTGACAGCATATTTTTTAGCAACCCACCTTTACTGACATTTTAATTGAGTTTTTCCAAAGCTTTTAATACAGTCTTCCTAAAAACAGTTAACTATTTTTATAAATACTTTCTTTTTTGGCATTCATATTTCATTAGCTAATTTAATTATAGGTAATTCATTACCTATAATTTAATTATATTATCATCACAGTAATTACAATGGGCATTAATTTAACCTCTCAGTAAGTACATGGCACCACACTGACAACAGAAATACTTGGATGTATCAGAGGGTAGCCCATTGCTCTCTATTACCTATTTTGTCCTGACAACAGTCAGTGAGTGTCACAAAGGGAATGGAGAACATTAATTAACCTTGAAAGTGATTGGATAAAGGTCAGTTAAGAGAGGTTCTCTTGGGGCACCTGGATGTCTCAGTCGGTTAAGCGTCTGCCTTCGGTTCAAGTCATGATCTCAGGGTCCTGGGATCGAGCCCCGTGCCGGGCTCCCTGCTAAACAGGGAGCCTGCTTCTCCCTCTCCCTTTGCCTGCCTTTCGGCTGGCTTGTGCTCTCTCTCTCTCTCTGTCAAATAAATAAATAAAATCTTTAAAAAAAAAGAGAGAGAGGTTCTCTTGTAAGTGGTGGAGCTAACCCACGGTGTCAAGGCACGGTTATATGCAGAAGGCAGATGAAACTTTAAGACTGGACTCTGAAGCCCAACTGACCATGTTCAGATGTCACTATGCCTATAAGGCACCAACTGTATGGTTGGGTTTTTATAAACATAAAACCAAATAGTATATATGAGAATACTGTACAAACGATAAAGCTTATGTGAGGGATTATTATTCTATATTTTATAGAAACTTTAGTTATAAAAAGGCTCCTTTCTACTTCTAACTCACTGTCTGGAACAGAGAATGGCAACCTTTTCCTGTAAGGGACCAGATAGTAAATATTTCAAGCTTTGTGGGCCACATAGTCTGTGGCAATTTTCTAACTGTGTTACTGTAGCATGAAAGCAGACATAGGCAATATGTACATGAATGAACATGGCTGTGTCCACTGAAACTTTATTGATAAAAATAGACTGTAGGTCATAGTTTGTCTGTCCCTGATCTAGAATATAGAAAATCAATTTATCAGAGAATCATATCCAAAAGAGACTATCATTGGGAAAAGTTTATTGTAAACATTCTTAAGTGTTTTTCTCTTCTTTATGGATCTCAGAAAGAGGTATCATTACTTGTTTTAATTGTATTATGTTCTATGTATGGGAATGATATTTACTTTGGGTCTAATTGAAAACACATTAATTCATTAGATGTTGAAGATATCTGTATGTGGCTCTGCACACATAGCACAGATAGAAGAGATGCTTCACTGCCGGCCGCAGCATTCCAGACATCCAACACCAATTCTGTTTCAATACATCTCATCCCTTGGCTTGCTGTGACCTCACCTATTAACTTAGTACTTTTCTTTAGGGTCCACTAATGTGAGTCCCATGGGTGAATTCAGAACATAGCCTCTTTAAAACTTGGATCCATGGGGGGGCGCCTGGGTGGTTCAGTCGGTTGAGCACCTGACTCTTGATTTCGGCTCAAGAAATTGGTTAAGGAGAAACCTCATATATTAAAATGGCTTTAAAATAGAACGAACTTTAAAAAATTTAGTGCCAATGATGTCAGATAGAAATGGTCAGAAGACCCATTGTCTGGTCTCTACCACCATTTTGAAGGTTTATTTTAATAAACAGCACCTTAAACTTCAAAGCTGACCAGAGGTTAACCTTTCCATAATATTTCTTCTGTCCTTCAAGTGTTTTTTTTTTTTTTCCCATGAGAAAAATTAAACAAAATGAGGGCCAAAAGGCTCCTGCGGCAGCTTAGAGTTTTAATTCAGGAGTTCAATACCTTTTTGAGTTACAAGTACCTTCTTAGTTTAATGACAAAAGTAGCCTCTTTTTCCATAGCCTTCTCATCACCCGAGAAGTGAGTGGAATGAGACCAACCGCTATGATGGCCCTAGAGGAGCTGACAAAACATTTGCACCCTTTAGACAGACTCTAGTAATGGGTTGGTGCTTTTCAGTAGAAAATGGCTTAGCCAGGCCCTAGTAAGCATATTCACCTGCCGGTAGAAAATATATCTTCCTCTATTTGTTACAGCTAATGGAAGTATCATCTAACCTGAACTTCCAGTGAGGCATATGCAAGTGAGATTTTTTATAAACTATATTTTCCCACTTCTGATCACTTAATAAATAAATATTAATTTCAATGTATCTCACATAGATCATATAAACCAAAAGTACATAAAGTGTAATTTTTAAAAAAGATTTCCTACATGCTGGGGCTCCTGGGTGGCTCAGTTGGTTAAGCGTCAGACTCTTGATTTCCACTCAGGTCATGATCTCAGGGTCCTGGACTCCAGCCCCGGGGTGGGGGGGGGTGCTCCGTGCTTAGCAGGGAGTCTGTTTGAGAATTCTCTCTTACCCTCGCCCTCTGCCCCTCCCCCACCCTGCTCATTCTCTCTCTCTCAAATTAATAAATCTTTATAAAAAATTTCCTACGTGCTTACTGTATGCTGTATTAAAATAAATCTCTAAACTGAAAATTCATCAAGGTTTTCTGCAACTCTGATTAACTTTTAGCAATTAGTTTGGCCGCATTCTCCACATGCATTATTAATTCTTATGTAGGATTAAATTCATTGATGTTACAATCGGTAGCCTGTTTCATAATTCCAGATTTATCACTTCTCCTGACTTAAAAATAAGTTTTAATGAAATATTTTTTCTATGCTCTAGAAAGATTATCTGGTAATGTTTAATTGTATTTACTTGTCTTAAACTTATTTAAAAATAGGCATCCAGTTTTTAAAACAAGTATTGATGTCTTTTGTGCAGAAAAATTTGCCTAATGATTCTAGAAAGTTTTGCTCTATTGCTTAAAGTAGATGTTGCCGAACTCTGATTTGTTTCACAATCACTCAGGATCACCATTCAGAAGGCACCTTATTTTTTTTTTTCTTAGAAGCATAAAAGCAACCTTATTAGAAAGTAGGTTAAAAGACTGGTACATTTGAAATGATCTTAAAAAATTTAGGCTTAAGTCCTCAGTAATGTACATTTCCTAGTTCATTAATGCAGAAATACCGCACATAGATTTTAATCTCAGAGTTAATAATAAAAGCAATTTTCACTAAAAATATAAAAACTGTAATGGTAGAATCATGATATTGCGTTTAGCTCTCCCACAAAAAGTCACTTTATTACTTTCTTTTGACACTTATTTTCATTCTGGGATTAATTTTACTATATAAGGGCTTCTTAACTATTCTATTAAAATTTCTATTCAGAAGCAATAATATCTAAGAGTGAATAATAGTCATGTAAATCATTATTTCATATTAATGTAAAAGATTTTGTAAGTTCTTATGAATTCTGCTGACATGCACAATTGTGAAAAGGTTATCTCTCCGTTCTATAGTGATATGCGCTGGAACAAAGGAACCATTCTAAAAGCATCAGTGGAGTACATCAAGTGGCTACAAAAAGAACAACAGAGAGCTCGAGAATTAGAACACAGACAGAAGAAATTAGAGCAGGCTAACAGGCGGCTTCTACTCCGGATTCAGGTTTTTATAAAAATGTTGCCATGAACCACATTGCTTATATATGACTTACCCATCATCAGTTTTATTCATTGTCTCATTTATTTTTTTCTTATTAACAATAATTTTCCTTTCAAAGGATAATTTTATTGCCTTTTAGAAGCTCACAAATTGGGTTGTTTTCAGTTAGACTTTGATTAGAAGTCCAGGATCAAGGCGGCTTTAAAAATAGAATGACAACAACTAATTGCAAAACGCGGAAAATAGAACCAGTTTGATAAACACACAATGTTATCTGAGCCAAAAAATAATAATAAATAAAACATTTGTTTCTCTATGTAATATTGGACACTAAATTCTTCTCTCTCCCTTTTATTTCTTTAGTAACATTGCTATGGATTTCATTGCCGCAAGGCATATTATACCAATATATATTAAGTCACTCCTCATCTGTTCATGTGACACAAAATATCAAAATATGGGTTTTCATAACTCTCAAGATTTTTTTTATGTGAACATGCTTATTGCCAGGTAAAGCACTACTCTGTTCCATGAAATGGTCCTATAGTGAGAAATTAATCAGGAAGAATAAGTGAAATATTTTCCACTATCTCCAAATGACTATATTGTAATCCGAGCCACTATGGAACCATTATATGTTATGTATTCCTTTAAAGAGCAATGAGAAGAGAATTTTTTTAAATCTGTATAGTTTTCTCAGGGTTATTTTTCAGGCGTTAGAATTATACTAGGTTCCATTACTTGCAAAGAATATTATAATATGTATTACTCTTCATTTTGAATGCTTGTTAATATTTTGTTTCTATTTCTGGTTTATTTTCTAGAGTTAAGTCCACTTGCAAAATCATTATTTAATTATTCTTGTTCAAAATTGCAGGAACTAGAAATACAGGCTCGTGCTCATGGTCTGCCAGCACTGGCTTCACTTGGCACAGTTGATTTGGGTGTTCATGTCACCAAACAACAGACCCATCTTGGGCAGAATTCAGTAGACTATTGCCAACAACTGACTTTGTCTCAGGGGACCAGCCCTGAGCTCTGTGATCAAGCTATGGCCTTCTCTGATCCTTTGTCACATTTCACAGATTTATCATTTAGTGCCGCTTTGAAAGAGGAACAAAGATTGAATGACATGCTACTGGATGACACAATATCTCCATTTGGAACAGATCCTCTGCTATCTGCCACTTCCCCTGCAGTTTCCAAAGAAAGCAGTAGGAGAAGTAGTTTTAGCTCCGATGATGGTAATGAGTTATAAAAAACAAACAGACTCAATTCATCAACTGGGAAGTAATTCTATGCTGGTGCTATGCAAGTATGTTCTGTTTCATATATTGCTTTGGCTTAATTTTTCCAAAAGGAATAGACTGTTCACAAAAAACCGATTAGAAATGACAGAAAAATTCACAGGAAGAAGAAACATGGTGTTGAAGAATTACTGAGAACTAAAAAGGATTTTTTTCCTCTTTGACTAAGACATCCAAATCTACTTAAATTATGTTTTCCTGGAAAGAGGTACAACATAGGAAATAGCTCTCTACTAATGTTGTAAAAGTAGCGATGTGGTGATGTACAATTGGAACCAACTGACTTCAAGGAGTAAACCTACTGAAATATACAAACCTTTTTTCACTAATTCGCTTCCAACTCTTCTATTCAAGTCTTACATTAGTCATCAAGTATCAAGATCAACAGATCTGATAGTCCATGGACTTTCTCCACTGTCTGGGGGACATGTTGTTGAAAGTTTAAACTTGATAGAGGAAATAGTTAAAAGATACAGTATCTGTCACTTCTAATTGAAAAGTGAATTTACAGTAAACATTAGAATTTTCCACAATAAAATACCAAAAATTTATAAAACCTTTGCTTTCTAAAACGAGACCATAATCCCTTTTGTCAGTTCAATTACATTAATTCTAAGAGTATCTTTGCATATTTATGGAGACATGCTGTGTTCAAAAAAGGAAAACATTGAATACTTTCCTCAAGAATATGAGCTAAAATTTTACTCCTTCACACAAACATACACTTACACACAGGCACACAATGTACTAGTACATGTCCTTTTTACTTTCCTTCACTTTCATGATTTTTCTAATCAGCATCAGAAATCATATTCCAAATCTTCTTTTCTTCATCCAAAAGAGATATTTGATAATCAATTTCAAAAAAATAAATTTACAATTAAAAAAAACCCTACTAGGACAATTTCTCAGCTAGCTAAAATTTATCGCTATCTCTAAAAATGGATGTAAATTAATTAGGTGATACAGTTTTGCTCCAAATTGACAAAATATAGATACTTTGTTTGCCAACTGACAAAATCATTAGTAAAACAGAAACTCTTTCTTATTATATTGAGCTCTGAGTGGAGGATAAAGCTCCATTCCCATAAGTACTTAGAGTAGCCTATGACCTTTGCTAGCTTTGTTAGCATTTATTAAAAATATAACTATAATGCTCTACTCAAAATTTTCTTTCTCAAGAAAGAAAGCTCAGGCTTGGGATTAGGAACTGACTTACCAAGAAGGTTGCTCTGTGCTAGACCTCCATGAGTGATCATCTGATCAATGAGTATTTATGGAGGGATACTCAAACTTCAGTGAATCCTGTGAAAATGTAGAACAGATGAGCAAGATATGGTCTTACTCCTCAGGGAGTAACAAGTCTACATGAGAAACAACAACAAAAGATAGAAGACACATAGAATTAAACTCTACATGGTACAGTATAAGCTGTAAATACAGAAGGTCAGAGAAAATGGAAATGAATGAAGAAGGTTGGAGAATCACAAAAGTTTATGGGAAGGTAGAATGTAACTTCTTTTAAAAGCATAAATTTGGTGAAAGGGGGGGCATATTAGGGAATAATATCAACCAAATGACAAAAGTGAGAATAAGTTGAGGAAGTATCTTCATGGAACATTCATTAGAAAGATCTGGCCACCCTGGAAGATACCATGTTTGAAGTCCTGGAAAATAATATTGGCAACAGGTTGTGGAAGACCTTGAATGGTACGATGAAATGATATGGTAGAAATTGAATTTTTTTTACTAGGAGGGAGAAGCCTAAAAATTAAAATGCTACTGTACATTACTAAAGTAATTCAGAGGTAATCTTCCTTGAATATTAACTTTGGGATAAATTTTTGAAAGGGTACTTTAGGTATTACTCATAGGAAAATATGTCATCACAAAATTTGAGACATAATGCTAATGAAAGTGGGAAAATATTAAATTCTTATGGTCTAGTAATTATCTCAGGCTTAGCTTGCAGCATTAGCTCAGAGTTTGGAGAATTAAAATAATTTTTATTGTTTGACATGGAAAAATTAATTCTAAATTTATAGGACTAGTCATTAAAGACAGATAAATTCCTCTGAAATACGCCATGTGAAAAAGAGCAATAAGATACACTTCAAGAATTTTCGAGAGAACATTATATACTTTTAACTTTATGATAAAATTCCACTTTATTATCTGGGTTGATAGTTTAATATAACAATACAAATCATAGAGAAGGAATATATGTTTGAATCCATGCAAAACACATTCTAGACAGAGACTGATTTCTGTTTTCATTTTATCCATTATTTTCATTTCTTCATATTTTGAGAAGACCTACACTGATGATGTCATTACTCTGTCATTCTTTTACATTCTGTTAAAATACTACTACTCAGCCCTGAAACTCATTCCTCATAATCTTAGCTAATGTAAGGGCTTGACACAGGTGGTAGAGTCTGGACAAAAGAGATCTGGGAAAGGTACTACTAATATTTGCTGCTACTTTCAGATTATAATAGCTATCAGGGGATTGTAAAATGGGTAATGGGTTTTTAAAGACAGAGTAAAGAGTGGTGCTGTGTCACGGTCAACTGAAACAGATTAAAAAATTAATTTTAGTCAGTAGTTCTTAACTTTTTAAGGTATTGAGAATCTAGGGAAAGTTAGAGACTCCTCAGAAAAATACAGAATTGTATATATAGCCCCAAATTTGCATGGACCAAGAAGTTTTAGGGACCTCCTAAATGTCTTTTTGGACGCCAGGTGAAGAATTCCTCTATCAGCTCTGTTACTTTAATGGAAAGCATTGTAGCTGTATATCTATCAGGAGCTCAGTGGGTAGTTAATGTCATATACAGTGATGGAGGAGGGAGCCCTATTTATCTGTATGTCACTCTCCCAACCCTAAGAGTGTTGAGGTTGCCTAGGAAAGTGAAAATATACCAAACACTAGACTATTCACAAAGGAAATTGTTTACTTGTAAAGTAGTCCCCCTTCAGGCATCTCCTGTTGTTTATATACCTCCTGTTATATACTCATGTTATATATTCATGGGTCAGTTTCTCTATGATTATTGGATATTAAAATATCTGCCAGTAGCAGTTTAAAATAATGCATATGTATATCAAGATAAAAATATGTAAATTCAAAAGTAAATTATGTGAGTATCTAAGAATCAAGAGAGATCCTTGAGAAAATTGATGGATGTCTAGAATATTTTTGTAGAAATGAGACTTATAACAGTAAAAGAGGTATATTGCTTATCAAACAATTTTGTCACAAAAAGCATCAGCTATCACTGGACTATTAATATGCAATTAACCAAGTTTTGTTCATTCAAAGGATTAATGCATAATTGTAATTATAATAAACTTTGTTTAAAATAAGATAAAAGTTTTATTTTACTTTTAGCTATCTAAGATAATGTCCCATCCAATCTTTTACCCCTATTTATTATAAAATATTGGCTATCTTTTTGTGGATTCACATTAAGCAGCCTTTCCAATTCCAAATTATCTTGAAATAACAAGTACCTCCTTTGAGTACCTCTTCATATTTTTTTCTTTTTAGTGTCCTTTCCCATAACTGGAAAATTTATATATACAGAACACATTTCCTCTGTTTACAGACATGGTATCAGTGACTATAGCCTTCTTTACATGGGTACAAAAGTTCTAAATAATAAATACCCAGATGAAGCTGGGGACGTTGAGAAATAGCCTTCCTCTTTTTTTTTTAACTCATTTTTTTCCACTCACATGACTGTAAATAAAATATTTAATAGCTCTTACTTTAAAAAAATTAGGTACGAGTTTCTTTATTTGGCATGCTCATTTACCTTTATGTCAGGGGAGAAGTTAGATTTCCCAATGTTAAGAAGAATGTATTTCTTTGTTTTGATAGATTGAGGCATATTGGAATTTTCTTATACTTCACAGTATCTTGAAAATATTTTTTTGCTGGTCTGATACTGTGGAATTTTGATGTTTAAATAAATAAATGTCATAACTAGAAGTGTTTCAGTGTTTTTACAGTATCTCTAGGCTGATATTTACTGATCTTATAATATCTAAGATGAGATGAAAACTGGAATCAATTAATCATCTTGCTGTGTTATCAGCACTAGATCAACCATCTGGGTTTCTTGAAAACACCTGAAGGATTGAATTTTACTTGAGGCTTGATAATGGCAGAGCCTATATATGCTACATGGAATGACATCATTCGCCCTTCCAGTGCCCTGTATGTTGATAAGTATAAGATGTCAACTTGAATTAGTGTAAGTTACATATACAGAGATTTCATTAAATGTATTTAACAAATACTAAACACATTTAGAGTGTTGCTGATCTAATGTGTCAGATGACCTTCCTGTAATCATTATTCATTGCATGTACCAACATTTTATCATTTGTATAATATTTAGTTTGTAAATAAGGAACCTATTCAAAAACTGATAAAAATAGTTTTCTCAAAATTTTTCTGTGTTACTTTTTTTTTTCTGTGACATTCATAGAGAATTTGAGTGTATAGGAGATTATCAAAAAATAGTTCTTTTGTTTAAAGAAAAAGCAACCTCTTACTGGATGCAACTAATTTAATGATGAAATACTACTCTCTGCTGCTGTATACATAAAAGGGAACATTTTGTCTTCTTCTTGTGAAGGGATTTATGTATGTATTTCTACATATCCAAATTATTTCTCTTAACCCTCAGTAAAATGTCTTTTTCCTACATTTATTCAACAGGCTTCAAGAATAAAGTCAAAGATTTTTGTGTTTGCAATGCTGCTTCTCCTATTCCTGCACTACCATTTTATTGCAAAAATTCTATATTTTCAACTTTGCTTTTTCCACAGAAATAAATTTTATCTCTATGTTACCTAAAGCTGGTGGTTAGGGGCGCCTGGGTGTCTCAGTCGTTGGGCATCTGCCTTCGGCTCAAGTCATGATCTCAGGGTCCTGGGATCGAGCCCCGCCCGTATCGGGCTCCCTGCTCCGCGGGAAGCCTGCTTCTCCCTCTCCCACTCCCCCTGCTTGTGTTCCCTCTCTCTCTGTCTCTCTCTCTGTCAAATAAATACATAAAATCTTAAAAAAAAAAAAAAGCTGGTGGCTATATATAACCAAAAAAATGAGAAAAAATGCAAAAGAAATGGTAATCATTTTGCTGAAAGAATTATATACGATCAGAAGGTTCCACATTATATTATTCTTTAATACATGACTACTAAAGTTTAAAAGCTAACTAAATTCAAGGATCTTATCTAACAGCATTGTAGTTGCTTATGGCGTAACAATGTAGTTAAAAATCTTTGACTTTAATAGTGTTTTATATATACGAATAGCTAAAGTAATGTTCCTATAACTTTAGTCTAACATTGCTTAGATCAAGAAAACATTGCTAGTCTAATAAGACCATAGAATTTCTAATTATTGCTATTTTTCATTTTTATATAACAACGTAATGTGTCTTATTTTCTAGGAAAATGAAGAAAACTGGTGTGTACACATTTTTTAAAAAAGAATTGTGCACATTCTTTAAAAAAAGTACCAATATTTTCTTTGTATATATTAAATGAAAGCACAGACTTATTAAATGCTTTAATATACTTTTTGTTCTGCCTTTGTCTATAGACTGCACTGGAAAATACAAAATGTGGGTTAATCATCTGAAAGGATACTTAACAGCCCCAAGACTTCACAACTGACAACTGCTCACCACACAGTCCATGCTGAAAAGAGTGATCCAGTATTTCCCTGTTAGTGAAAATAATAGTTACATTCTTTATTATAGTCTGCTGCCATCTGCTTTTCCATGCTGTTATGGTTTTGACTTATGGAAAATATTTATCAAACTGTTGCAAATTTGCTAACAGGCATAATTGTAGCAGTGTAATCACTAAGAAATGCTGCAAAATCTTTTAATATACTAGATGGTCCCCAGATAATCTAGGGTAAATAGAATACTGTATTTTAATACGTAAAAGATTTTAAAGCTGCTAATTGGTATTGAATAGACCTATCCCTTGATAATGAAATTAATCAGGATTTCAGTTAAATGTTAAGACACTCTAATATTTAATACCATGTTTATGAATTTTCATCTACATACCTGCTTCAAAAATAATCAAACAGGATAGCTCTGAGTTGACTATAGAAAACAATATTTTATGTTCAAACATAGGTTCATTCTTTAAGGCTATACCATATGAATATTTTTTAAAGCATTAATCAATGCCAAAAAATAATTTCTGTGTGGAAAGAAATAACCAATATAATATACATCAAAAAATCAGAATGATTTTTTGGCCCTATACAGACTGAAAAGATGGATAACTGAATGAATTTTATACCTGACTGTTCATTGTGTATATACGTACATGTGTGATGTGTTTGGGAATGGATACATATGTGCCCATGTGGCAGCTTACAGAAAAGTTTTCTAATTTCTTGATATTCGAAAGGACTCTACTAGAAGAATGTGTTATTCTTATGTTATTGTTTATTGGAACCTACACATAGGCAACATTTGGAGTTGTCCCCAAATCTGTTCTATTAGACACACACACACATCTTGCTCTGAATTGAGTCCAAAAAGTGGCATAGATGAAGACTGCTGTAACAGGTTTTACTATTTTTGTTAAAATAAGTGATATATGTAGCTATCAACCATTTAGATATAATATAAGCATTGAGTTTATTGACCATCAATATTACCACCTGCAGTGTTCTAGCTTTGGGGTGGTTAAGTGGTAAAATACAATAAGGCTTATTGGCTAAGTAGTGGATACCCATCATGTAAAATATATATCAGTTTCATTAATTGGCAACCGTAAGACAAGTGTACAACATTCTAGATGGTGATGATTTCGATAGGACCGACCACATTGCGGTTAAGTATATGATTCACGTAATAAGAAAAAGGTGCCTGCAGGCTATTGTTCCTAGCATGGATTAAAATTTACATATTGCTTCTCCTTATGTCAAGACATCAGGTGCCTGCAAATGCTAACATTTCGTTAAAAAGTTTCACAAGCCAGGAAAAGTGGATTGGAAACATTGCATGTGAATCATTCAAGCATTATAATAGAATAAGAGCTATGTTCAGAAAAAATTAAATTGCTGCAAACAATACTATAGTCAAGATTGTAATTTATTTGCTTATGCAAGTGAAAGGTGATGCTGTGTATCTGGGGAGAAAAATAGTGTTTGAGTTATATGGTTATCTCTTCAAAAATACTTATTTCATATAATTACACGGAGCAAGTAGGTTTCTAAGTCCTTCAAGATTTTACAATGACTCAACAATTTTAGAAGCAGTCTGTAGTTCTATAAAAGCCATTCTGCTATACCTAAGAACAGGAAGAGGGGGCTGAGACTTTATTCATTCTGGCATTAAATTTTTATTTACTCATTGGTAAATAGAAGAAGTATATTTGAGGTGTAGATGAATTACCTTCCCTATGCAGGTCCCCAAATCAATAAAGATAGACATCCTTGCACCTTCCATCATAGTCCAGCCTTCTGTTCTATAATCTAACAAGGCCACTTCAGGATTTTCCTACTTTTAAAGCTCTTCACCACCCCACTCCACAGTTATCATTATTATTTTGGTTCCTGCTGGCTATACCAGCTAGCTGCTACTTAAAATCTTCGTGTTGCTATTTATTATAGCTAAGCATAGATTACCTGCCTCATCAAAATGGACGGGCATTGCAAGAAAAATTATGCCTTAGCTTTCTCTGTATCCCACATTACTTAACACAGTGTCTTGCTTGACATGTTATTTCCTTAAAAAGTCAATAAAGTGATGGTTCATTTTAGGTAAGGAAAGTGTACCAGTGTCAAATAATTCAGATAATGAAATGGTCCTCACTCAAGGCTGTGACAATTCATTGGAATGAATCTCTTCCAAGCTCTCGTTCAATTCTTACAACTGCAGTGAGATAACTGTTTGTGTTTCTTTCAGCTTATCTAAAATATGAGTTTGGGACATGAAACTAATATCAAATGTTGCAATGATGGATTTAGAGAAATCTACTCTAGAATTCATCCATTTAATTATTCACTGTTCCTTTAATAAGCATCCCCCAAGGAATAATGGTTGTTGCTAAGGGGAATGTAGAAGATGAAAGTAACTGAGATCTTTCAATAAAGGGTAGTAAAGGCTACGCTGGCAGAATGAAGGGTGCTGTGGAAGCCCAAATCAGGGCATCTATACCAGTATCAGGGAAACTGAGACCTAGGGGCAGACTGGGGGCTGAACATGGTGCAAGAGGGGAAGGCGAGGCAGAGGGAAGTGCTCTTTAAACAGAGGTGACTAGTCAGATGATGATTACTGATTCAGAGGGCTTATCAATGCTTTCAGGACATGGAATGTAACTGTGTGGGGTCAGAAATTTTAGACTTATTTGGAGTAATTAATCTTAAATTCTTATTTATCACGCAGGATCCAGGTTATTCAGGTATTTGGTCAGAGGACGATTACTCCTCCTAGGCCTGGAGTAGGAAGGCATATATTACATATTTCAGTGTGTGTGTGTGTGTGTGTGTGTGTGTGTGTGCACGTAGGAAGAGCAGGAGGAAGTATACTGATAGGGTGAACCAAGGTATATTGTTCTCAAATTATTACTTTTTTCCCCAAAGATTTATTTATTTATTTGAGAGAGAGAGAGTATGAGCATGAGTGGGGGGAGGGGAGGAGGGAGGGAGAGAGAGAGGGAGAGAAGCAGACTCCCTGCTGAGCATGGAGCCCCACACCGGGCTTGATCTCATGATCCTGAGATCATGACCTGAGCCAAAATCAAGTCAGTCCCTCAACAAACTGAGCTACCCAGGCGGCGCTATTCTCAAACGGCTTCACCACTACTCCTTTGTCCTCTCAAGACAGGTGATGAGCTTGTTCTTTTTTCTTATTAGTATTAAGCCTATAGTAAGCCCTATGCTTCCAGGAGTAGTTCTGCCTTGAAGTACCTCTCCCACACTGTCAATGAATGCCCAGCAGTGATCAATTACACCTTGCCCCTTTTCATTAATATTCTACAGATGTTATTTAAGAAACCTAGTGTGAAGAGAAGACTGCCTGAGTAGAAAGGCATACTATATCCTTGGATGGGAAAACTCAATATAATGAAGATTTTAATTCTCCTTAAATTAATTTACAAATGTTATCAATACCAATAGGTTTTTTTTTTTTTGTAAACCAGACAAGTTGATATTAAACTTTATGAACAAATAAGAAAAAAAGGAAATATCTGAAAAAGAAGAGCGGTGAGGAAAGACAAGGGCTACCAGATATTGAAACATATTCTGAAGTCTGATGAATTAAAAATCTGTGCTATGGGACATGAATAAACAGACTGTCTAAAGGACAGAACTAAACCTAAGTATATATTGGAATTAAACAAAAGGAAGCATTGCAAATCAATAGAAACAAAACTATTCTATAAATGGTGTTAGAATTATACCAAATGCCCATCTATATGAGAATTACAGCGTGTCCATGTAATGGAATATTGTGCCCCTGCAATGAGAAACAACAACAACAAAAATCACTCTGCATTCTGATATGGAAAGTTCTCCATGGAAAGTTTTTTAAATTAGTAATATATGGTACTGATTTGCATGTATGGGTGATGAGAAAGATAGGAATATGTATTTATATTTGCTGTGTATGGAAAAATAAACTGTTGGCAGATACACTGTGTTAAAGAGGGAGTAGACAGGGAAATATTTTCAATAAATACCTTAAAAAATTTTTTTTGAAGCAGCTGTGTAATTTTGGTAGAGTTGATTCCATTCAGAGTTTCAAGGGTGGGTTTTTGCTACAGGGATTGGGCTGACCCAATCAGGCATACTATTGGTTCATGGCTTTTCTTTGGCACATAATTGGTTCAAGGGTGGTAAAGTTCGGGAAGCTCGGAACTTTTGTTCAATGATTTTGCAAAGCGGTTTGCTCGCTGTCTTTCCATGTTTGTGAACAGG
The DNA here is from genome assembly GCF_002201575.2 of Neomonachus schauinslandi. Lineage (NCBI taxonomy): Eukaryota > Metazoa > Chordata > Mammalia > Carnivora > Phocidae > Neomonachus > Neomonachus schauinslandi. The sequence continues at coordinate 72,328,821 of NC_058414.1, read as the reverse complement.
GCAGCATGTGGGACCGGTTAATGCCAGCAGCCATCCCGTCTTCTGGAGGAAAGTCAGCGTGAGCAGAAAGCAGACACATGTGCGGAGGGAGACGTTTGAAAATGTCGGAGGAACGACTGGAGCACTAATTGAATCCCACCCAAATCCTGCCCTATCACATGTCTTGTTAAGTTCTGTGGTTTAAAAAAGAAAAAGGCTCCTTTAATGTTTTAGCCAGTTTGGGTGGGAATTTCTGTTACTGGCAAATGAAAACATGCTAATAGATGCACCAGAACTAAGACAACATTGCCTAATCTTCTGACAGACTCGGCCATGTGTGTGAGACACGGTCACCTGCAGAGCGTTAGAGCACGACTCCCATGTGTTGATGTTTAAGTCGGGAGCAGGAGCCTGAGAGACCCTCCATCTGAGCTCTTCGCAGGCCGCGTGGAATTGTTCACATATTGAAACCCCCTATGGCCCTGCTTAGGGACCTGTATCCAATGTGCTCAGTTCCTCTAGCCTGAAATGTGTGTGTGAGGAAATTTAGGTGTCAGAAAGACAGCTCTTTTTCCTTTCAAACAGAGCAGGACTCGGTCACAATTCTTTCTGGCATCCCCCGTAATGTAACTAGTCTCTCTTACTGGTGAAAATAAGTTAACTTACATCGTTTGAAACATTTCTACGTATTTACAGAAATGCAAGTAATTCTGAATGCAAAAGGGACAGGATCACCGTGAAAATGTGGCTGCTTCCTTTTACCCATCCATCCATCCATCCATCCATCCATCCATCCATCCATCCATCCAACATTTCTTGATTTCCTGCCAGGTGCGCGATATTTTACATCTGTCAGTGGTTGACAGAGATTAGGTTTCCCGAGTTCCCATCCTTAAGAAACTCATTGGTGGAGGAGAGGAACCAGTATGCCCATGATTAAACACAGAATCACGTAAGAGGCCCAAGTATCCAGACTTACGGGGGTCAGGAAAGGATTCTGAGAGAAAACGCTTCTGCCCTGAGTTTGGGGTGAGTGTTGCTATTCCAAGTCACTACAAGAAGATTTCTTAAATTTTTAAAGGAAATTATTTCTCTTGTTTTTTTTTTTTAAGTGAATCAGTATTATTTTTTTTGTAAAGAGTTACTAGCTAAAAAGTCCAAACAGTATAAAATGGTACAAATGTTATGATATATAAAGAGATAAACTACACAATTATATATAATAGTCCGAACTTCTAAAATAACATACAAGTATGATCTATTCATCAAAATATATAAAATTTATATATGACCACTCAGATTCTCACATTGTAAAGATTCCTATTGATCTTTTCTTATATTCTTCAAGCCTGTTGATATATTTTTGTGCATGTGTGTGAATGTGTGTGTATGTGTCTCAGTGTACATAACACATATAAGGTTTGTTTTTGAAAAATAAAGTATTGAGTTTACTTTTTGACTTATTTTCTTAGGGTTATCTTTCTTGTCATGGAATATTTTCTACATTGTTATAAATGCTTCATTGCAAAGATGTAACTGATTTGACTTAACCATTCCCTGTTGGTGAGGTCAACTTCTCACTTTTACAGAAGATGCATGAATCTGCATGTGCATGTCTCCCAGTACACACGCAGAACTTTTTCTCTAGGGCACAGTCTGGAAAATTAATAACTAGAGTATGGGGTAGTGTCTTCTACCCCAAAGAAGACTCCTTTGCAAAGACTACTTTGCAAAGTAGGAGTATTATTTTGTATCCCTACTTAAAGCATTTGCTCATTCCCTATGGCCACAACTCAACAACACTTGATTTTGTCTTCTGTTTTATTTTTATCAATTTTATGGGATAAAGTGTTTGTTTTATCTTATTTTCATTTCACGGATTCCTACTAAAAATTAATTTTAAAAATACATTTTTGGCCATTTGGGGTTTTTGTGTGTGTGAGTATTCTCTTTCTATCCTTTGCCTCTTTTCCTGTTTTGTTGTTTGAAACTATTTTTTAGTTCATTGTAAGAATTCTAAATATATTCTGGACGCCAATTCTTTGTTGCTTATACCTTTGTAGATATGTTTTGCTAGCCTGTGGCTTTTTTCCTTCTTAATTCTGACTTTGGTGATGCTATATCCTTTGAAACGGAAATTTTAAACTTTGACATAGTCAAATTTTTCAATCACCTTTTCTGAGTTGTATTTCATATACTTATCTAGGAAATTTTTTTGTAGCCTTGTTAATTGAAGATACTGCATATATTACCTTATAATAGTTTTAAATTTTTATTTTGCACATTTAAATCAAAGTCTTCGGGAACTTATTCTCCTATATAATAAGGCAATAATAAATTTTTTTTATTCCAACATTCCAATATCATTTATTCAATCATCTCTCCTTTATAAAATGTACATTTATCATATACTGTGTTATATGCGGGGGTTTTTTTGTGTTCTCTTTTCATTTTGCTTTTCTGTGACATATTTTGTCAGTTCCATACTACTTTAACACTGTTTTAAAGTAATTAGTAACATACAGGAGAATATGTTCCTATACCCTTCCTTCAGAATGGTCTTTGCTTTTTACAGGTCTGCATGTGAATCTGAAAAATATTTTCTAGCTTTGTAATAGATCATGCATATATTTTAAAATTTCATTTCATTCAAAGAATAATTTGGGGAAATTTACATCTTTAATATGTCACATCTTTCCCTCTATGGCAAGTTTTATGTGCCTAACGGTGTTTTGTAATTTTTTTCTAAGGTCTTGCACATCTTTAAGTATATTTTTATCTCTGTTTTTCCTTTTTTTTTCTATTACAGATGCATTTTTTTATATTAAAATTTTTCTGTACTTATTTTTATTTTGGGGTAGGAAAGCTATTGACTTTTATGTTTCTAGGAATTTGTCCATTTCATCTAAACTTTCTAATTTGTTACTACACAGTTATTCATAGTATTCTCTTATCCATTTCACTTTTGTAAGATTAGTGGTGAAGTTCTCTCTTTTATTCCTGATTTTAGTAAATTGAGTCTTTCTCTCTCTCTCTCTTTTTCTTGGTCAGCCTAAGCTACTGTTCTTTGTATGTTGACATTTAACCCAGATTTTTTGCTGGATTTTTTTGTTATAATAATACTTTTGTAGATGTCCTTGAGTTTTCTATATAGATGGTCTCCAAAAAAATTTTTTCTTCCTTAGTAATGCTTATATCTTCAGTTCATTTTGCAAGTGTTAATTCATTGACTTCTACTACTAGTACAGTGTTAAATTAGCAATGATAGGGGCTTCCTGACTTCAGTGGTGTCAATAAAAATTATCCTTTCAAGAAAAAGTATTCAAAATTGGAAAAATGTAAAAGAGAACATGGAGTGCTTTTTCAGTGCTTGTGACTTTGACTTTTTATTTACTAAATGATTTTAAAACTCTGAAGGGGTAGGTGTGAACTTGCAGAAAATTGATTGCTATGTAAATTATTTTCGTATTAGAGAAAAGCAAAATCATCCTGTCCATGGCAACACAGAAGAGTTTTGTCTGATAGTCATACAATTGATTTTAATACAAGTTTACTTTGTGTTTGGATGAAAGTTATGTTTTAACTTCTTAAAACTATGCTTCAGCAATGAAAATGTTTATATATATTTTTAGCAATAAATACGAAGTTTGCTGTAAGTTTTTACTAATTTCTTTTTATCAGGCTAAAGAAGTTCAGTCTACTCATATTTGTGTGGAGGGGAGCTCAGGGGGTATTTGTCTTTAGATTTTTTTTTTTAGTTTATCTTTTTCTTTCTTCTTTTATTTTTATTTCTTTTTATTTTATTTCGATGGATAGCCAATTTTCCCAGTACCATTCATTGAAAAGACTGTCTTCTTCCGCTGAATTGTCTTTGCACTTTTATTGAAAATCAGTTGTCCATAAAATTGTAGGTGTATCTCCGGACTCTATTCTGTTTTATTGACTTTGACTAATTTACGTCAATAGCACATTGGATTACTGTACACTTATAACAACTTGAAAGCACGTATTGTGGGGTTCAGGATTTTTTTTTCTTTTTTGGGTTTCTTTACACTTCCATATCAAATGTAGAATCCACTTGTCAGTTTTTGCAAATAGATTGCTGAAATTTTAATTGGGAGTTTTGAATCTATAAATCAACTTTGGGAGAAATAACATCTTAAGAATTTTGAGCCTTCCAACCCATGATGATGGTATCTCTATTTACTTAGGTCCACTTTAATTTCTCTCAGTTTTGCAGTTTTCAATGTATAAATTTTACACATTTTTGTCATACTTATCCCTAAGTATTTCATATTTTTGATACTGTTGGTGAATGGTATTTTATCATTTCAACTTCTAATTTTTTGTTTCCAATACATAGATACATAATGTTTGCAAATTTATCTTATGCAATGTGGCTAGTTTCACTTATTAGTCCTAGTAGTTTATTCTGTAGAGTCCATCAGATTTTCCACATAGATGATCATGTTGTCTGTGAGTAAAGATGGTTTTACTAATTCTTTTTCCATTGTGGATCCCTTTTATTTCTTTTCCTTGTCCTACATGGCTAGAAGCAAAGATACAAATCGAACAAAGGTAGTGCGAGCAGACATTGCTGTAGGTTTCTGATCTTTTGGAAGAAAATTCAGTATTTTATCATTAAACATGTTTGCTGTAGGTGTTAAATGGATGCCCTTTATCTGGTTACAGAAGTTCCCTTTTGTAAGTTATCTGTTGCTACATTAAAAATTACACCAAAACTGGGGTGCCTGTGTGGCCCAGTTGGGTAAGCATCCGACTCTTGCTTTCATCTCAGGTCATGATCTGAGATGGTGCTCGAGCTCTACCTGGGGCTCTGGGCTCAGTGGGACAGTCTGCTCCAGATTCTCTCTCCTTCCCCCTCTGCTCCTCCCCCCACTTGCACTCTGTCTCTCTAAAATAAATAAAAATAAGATCTTTTTTAAAAAAATACACCAAAACTTAATGGTTTGAAACAACAACATGTATTATCCTATAGCTTCTGTGGGTCAGGGATGCAGACCCCATTGAGGCAAGACCTTATAAGTAATCTACACAAATCCTGTGACAGATGAGTTTTTTCTAATCTGTTTCAGAAAACAGAAAGTGCCATAAAGAAATTAAAGTTCAGACCCCATTAAAATGGAGAGTCCTTGGTAAATATCGTAGGCTTTTAGGTGAGAAAGTCTATGCTCTAGGAATAAGGATTATGCCCTAAGAGTAATGAATCTGCCCTTGGAGTAACAGCAAAACTCTATGAGTATGATACACACTTACATAAAATCATATTCACTTTAACAAAACCTAAAACTGAGTCTTGACAGCTGCAATGCATCCTCCAGTAACTTAACATTTTGCCAAAAGAAAATTTTACACTCTCTAGAGGAAAATAACATAATCCAGAGTTTCTTTACTATAATTTTACAATGCTTAGAATGTAATATAATAATGTCACTAGACATGTGAAGAAGCAGGAAAAAGTTACTGATACTGATAAACAAGGCAATTTTTTTTGTTCTTGTTTTCTTTTAAAGATTTTATTAATTTATTTGACAGAGGGAGAGAAAATACAAGCAGGGGGAGCAGCAGGGAGAGGGAGAAGCAGACTACCCTCTTAGCAAGGAGCCCGACGTGGGGCTCGATCCCAGGACCCTGGGATCATGACCTGAGCCAAAGGCAGATGCTTAACTTTAGCCACCCAGGCACCTTGACAGTTTTTTGTTTTTAAGTTAACAAGAGCAAGTCCAGGGATAATCCAGATTTGGGATTTAGCAGGAAATTGCTTCAAAAATAAATTCATTTTCCAAATATTTTTACTTTGCAAAAAAAATCCTATTTTGGATTTAGAAGCTACTTAAAAACTATTGTTTCTCTTTTAATTTCTGTGGTAACAATTGTAACATTCTCATAAGTAAATAATGGCCTTGTGAAAGATCAGTGAAAGGAAATAAAAAGGAGAAACTTCATAAATAAAGTTAAATCATGCATTATCCTTCTTAAATTGCAAATTTAAGGATAAATTAAATACAATTTTGTGCCTATCAAATTAAGAAAAAATAAGTATCAATATAACACTTTATTACTACTTGGAGGGTTTAAATTGTATATACTCAAGCAACATGACGTTATATATCAGAAACCTTGAAATCCTTAACATATTTGATACTAATTGTATTTCTAGGAATATATCTTAAGACCAAAATTTCAAGTATAGGCAAAGATTTCTATGTAAGTGTGTTTATTCCAACCTTATTAATAATACCAAAGTGTCAGGAGCATACATGTTTCTTATAAAGTTGTGATTAATTATTCACCCTTTTGAAAAAGCATGCAGTCATTTAAATATTACTTTAATTTAATTATTTAAAAATAATATATGTAATCATATATGTATATGATATATATACACATATGCATATATGTATGTAATAATGTAATCATATGTGTCATATATATGGTACTTTCTCAATTAAAATTATATGCATAAAACAATTAGAAAATATACAATAATAATTTATTATTTTTGGCTGCAGAACTATCATTCAAAATTATTATTTTCTTGTGTACATGCTTCAGTATTTCCCAACATTCCCACAGTTATTGTCTCATACATCTCTTTCATATACTCAGAATTTCTCACTTTCCTGCCCTTGCGCCTTGAATAAGCTCCTCCAGAATGGTCATCATTTTTATCTCCGCATGCTGATTAATCTTCATGGATCAGTTCAAATTTTATCTTCTCCCAGAAACTTTCCATAGAACCTGTAGCTGGAAGTTATTTTTACCATGTCTGAAGTGTCATAGCACATTATCTCTACCTTCTTTATGGCCTTATCCCTTTCCATCTTTGATTATGACTACTTATGTATATATTATGATTCAATGGGTAACAGAATTTAAGTTTGTTGAGAAAAAGAATCTTTTAAAACTTTATGCGTATTTCACAGCATCGAGCTTAATTCATAGCAGGTGGGTGTTTAAAAAATCTGTTGAATGAATACATTTATAAAAAAATGGATATCAATCAAAACCAACATTTCAATAATTCAGAATTTACTATGTAAACATTTGTGTACATATTTGAGGATATGGCTAAATAAGCTCTTTCTTCAAGAACAATTTACCTGTATTAATGACAAATATACATATTATGCTTTTCACTGGTTAGTCATTGCTGTGGGTATTTAATATAAATTAAATTACTAAATCTTCTTAATTACCCTATGAGGATATTTAGACATGGAGATGCTAAGAAACTTGACCAAAGTCATACATCTAGTGAGGATTGGAACCCAGGTAGTCTGATTCACAAAAACTTGCTCTCAGTCATATTACAGGGTTCTGAATTTTCATTAAGTCTTCTGATATGTTTCATGCCTCTGCAAAGCAGTGGTTATGAAAATCCTTTCATCTGAGTGACATTAAGATTTGTGGATAAATTATATATACATATACATGTTTATTTGTATTTATATGGATATGTGTGTGTGTGTGTGTGTGTATACACACACAGGATGAATATACCTCAATGCCCAACCAATTCAAATTAAGTGCTAACCCTGGCTTGCCACAGTATCAGTTGCCCATTCTACTTGCCTTTATATTTAATCCTTGGATTAATTGACTTGAGTTTTTCCCAGAAAGTCACTTGAAAATAATCTATATACAGCAATCTCTGCCTTTACAAATGAATGCAGATAGTTCATTAGACAATTAATTATTAACTTTGTCCTAAAGGAATAAGGTTAGAATAAATTTATTTTTGTGGAAAGGGAAATATGGCAGGAACAAGTCTAAAATGATGGGACATAACTCTGGTGATAATCCAGATGAATAATTCAGAAGTGCCCTATTTGATTCTTGGGAAACTTGGGGTAAACTTGGGGGTTGATGGCCATGCTGATCAAGGCCTGGGTAAGAAAGGTAGGAAATATTTGAGTCTTAATCTATTTTAGAATATTGCTTGGGATTGACCCCATTTGGGGAAAGTAATCTGAAGAACCCAAAGACTAACTAGAATATTCTAAAATTACTTATGATATTCCACTATATGTTATTTTAGTTTCTTTGACAAAAAAAAATTAAAATAGCAGATGGAAGAATTGTTTGGCATCCATCCAGGCCATCTGGTTTAGCCACAGAGACACATCCACTAGGACAATTTACTCATAATAACAGAAGGATACACCTAAACAGGATAGAAGACTGGAATTCCTCCTCATCATCAAAGATGTGCCCAGAATATTTGAAGAACTGCCATTGTCCTTCCATCTTCCCAGAAAAGAAACTTGTAAATACAGATCGTTTGGGGGCTGACAACGACTATGTGTCTACCAAAACCAGTCAGTTCAATGAAAAAAATAAGTCCATCATAATTGTAATTTTCTTATAGAGAGCACTAACAGACCTTTTAGACTCTTCACCTCGTTTTTGGAGCATCACCCTGTCATGGTCTCTTTGATTGTGTACTAATGAACCTTATCAAGTTTTCTGGTAGTCCATATGTAGATGGTCTTTTGTGCTTCTAGCAGTTGGGTTATGTATGACCTGTCAGAATATGTTCTGACTATTATGGCCTACTCTGAGAGGGAACAAATGTTTTCTCCAGAATGACAGATATTCTACAGCTTTGGGTTTTTATTTTATCCAAAAGCTTACCTTATGTAAAAGAAACTGGTAAATACCATGAAAAACAACATTTCTGTATACGTGTTTTGTAATGCTTTATCCCCAATTACAAATACTAATACCTGCATGTGGTACATAATTCTAATGATATAATCCAGTCTTAGTGTTTTACTGCCATTCATAAACTGCTTCAGCAGAACTACTTGTGATTTACAGTGTCAATAGAACCCTTTAAATTACATCCTATATTATGTCGTAGGGCATGTATTGCCCTATGGTCTCACATGCAATGTCAGACACAGAGAGAACAAGAAATGGAGAATTGTGATTTCACTGTAAATCAAAAGCTAAGTGTTGTTTATGAGCACGGGGGTTTTAGACATGATATCATTTCACCTTTTTTTCCCTTTCCTATGGCAGTTAACCTAATGTGGGACAAAAACCTAATTCAACCAACAATTATTTATACTTTAATGTCTTTGGCATCGATAAGTAAAGGCAAATACTAACCATATAATTAATCCTCCTAAAATTACTCTTATTTTAAAAATTGGCTGGATTTTTAAGAATGGAAAGAATATCGAAAGGGGTGCATGTTTATCCCAATGCATATGTATACATTGTTAGGCACTCTACAAACATTTGTTGACATTTCCATTAGTTATAAAAAAAAATGAAATTTACAAATTAATTTATTTGTATGTAACTGATAATACAAAACAATGAAAGTTGCGCTTGAGAACCCATCTACAGTCACCAATAAGTTTGTTTATTTTTTAATTTAGATGATCTGTTTTAAGAAGTGAAGCCACACTATACCAAACACAAAAGTTGGATTCGGAAGAGACACTGAATTCATTTCATGGCCTAAATACTTGAAGTTTCATCTCATCTTCAGTGATTTATTTTAAGACTTATGATGACAACTGTGATTTTTTTAAAGCACTTTAGGGTAGCTTGACCTTGAATTTTTGCAGAAAAAGATGTCTTTTGACCTCAGATTTCCCCACAAAATCTGAGCCTAGTAAGTAGTTAGAGATAAAAACAGTAATAATTTGTGATGAAAATGCAAGCATTTCATCTGAGCATAACCAGGTTCATTTACCTGGGAGTAAAATAGTGTAAGAGGCAGACAAAATCCAGGTGAAAAGACAAAACAAAACCAAACAAACACACTTTTCATCTATAACCATTACTTACCCTTGCACGTATATGGGGAGGTACTCCTGCTTCCAAATGAATCTATCTTGTCTCTTCCATTTGTGACTTGATGTCTCTAAATCCTGTTTAAACCATAACCAGCAACTCTGAAATTCTATCAACAAAAGACATGTATACAGATGAACAGGAGTCATTTAAAAAAATAGATTCTCAAGCCCATTTGGATTCAGTTAATCTCTGAAGAGGCTGGTTAAGAAATCAAAGAAGTAGATGAGGTTATTTCTACATTCTATGTGTCTAATATTTATCTGCAGGCATATATGAAATAATTCTTAAATAACTGTGGCTACTTAAAATTTCCAGAATTGAACCTACGCAGGGAGTAGTTGATCTGAAACTGACACAAACCAGATAGTGTCTTAATGTTACTCTAAGGAATTTTAAACTGACTCTGTTAACGCTAAGGTTATTTGCCTTGGGGATGCCTAATGGAAGGGTTATTATAACACTGTCCACAAACAGAGGGCCTTGAGAGAGGCAGGCCACAGCACTCCATTGACAGCTAATACGTTGGACCATTGCCCTGTCACAGGGATCTCCAAGGCCAAAGGTCATACCTCTTCCTCAATATTTAAATAAAGATACTTGACAAAAGCAAAAAAACACCTTATTGCCAGTAATGGGGGCTGCTTAATTTATAAGAGCCCTTACAAAGTCATGCTAATTCTTGGCCTTCTTAGAATGCATGTTAACCTTTCATAAATCCATCTTTTCCAGATGTCCTTGGAAATGACAGTTATAAAACTACAAATGATTTGTAATGCAAAATGGGACCGACAGACTTGAAGATTAGGGCTCCATGTACTAAAATGACTAAGATTATAGCTAACAAAAGGCATAAAATGCATCGATAAATAGCTGCCTAAGTAGCTCAAGATTATTTTAAACATCCCGAGTCGATGCTAGAACAAAACAAAACAAAAAGGAAAACTTTTCTAGGCAATAGAATTTTTTTTCTCTTATGTCACTTTTTAACTTGTCAATCTATGACCTTGATTTTTAAAATCTTTCAGGAATACTGGACTAGTTGAACTTAATTATATATTCTCTTTTCCTTAACCTTTAAAAAACGAGTCAACCAAATGCTTATCCTTTTAACATATCTACAATGAATCACAAATTAAAACCTAATGAAAAACAATTTTCATTCTTCATCTTTACTGTTGAGATGACTTACATTAACAGGATAAGTTGGGGCTCTGTATTTAAGCCACACATCTCGGTGAATATTTTCAATTGCCTGTTTTCAGGGAAACTGAAAGTCAGGAAATAATTTGAAGCAAAACTCGAATGTTGTAATCTGAACTTTTGAAAAAGACTTGAGGAAATGACTAAATACTACTTTTCTGTATAACTTTGAATAACCTACATGATAAGCCACCTGCCCTGTTGCACTTTCAAATATCAAGTGTAAAGTCTGCCTCCAAAACCATCAGGACAGTATTAGGAGCTTGGACCCAATAGGACCTTTGACCTTCTGCTAGAGAGGAAGCTGACAGCTGACGCATTTTCAATGTTTTGGTTCTGTTTGATTCTTATCCCTCTTTTCTCCATATGTCCTCTACTTGAATTTAATTCCTTCCATGCTATTCTCACTTCTTTTCCTAATGGCTGTTCATTGAAAATGAGACCACGTCCATGGCCGTGATTATGCTAGGGGAGGGGAGAAAAAAAAAAACCAACTTAAAAATCACCGAAACCTTCAGAATGCAGTCCTTCATTTGCATTCAGAGAGCTTGAAATTGAGCCACAGTCTTCCAGTATTTAGTGACCTAGAACTAGAATTCTAGTGAAGACATTTTTGTAGGGGAGCTAATATATCTTTGAAACAGGAAATAATATATTTTCAAGGAATCTCTAAGTTTTTCTATGAATAGTTGCATTCATTAGTCAAATTTACTCAAAGTAGTAAGTTCATTTCTAAACATTTCTGGAAACCGTGTGTGTGCTAAGTTTAGTTAACTATAAAATAGATCTGACCAAAGCATGGAGAAAGGATATTTCCTTTTCTTGCTTATTTTTCCAGTGCCATAAAATACGCTATCATGTTTACAGTATGTCAGAGTGATATCATATGCAGAACACTAAAACAGATGATGTTTTCAGTATACGGATGAAAAAAACCCCTCAGAGCTCACTAGGAGCCCTAAAACCAAAACCTTATATTGACACTAGGTGGACTGTATTGGGGAGGCTAGGCCCCTGGGAAAACTAAGGCATGCCTTAACCCGTCACGGGGTAACTTACCTCCTTTCTCACCCAGTCCATCTTATGAAATGATTAGGTTGTTGGGTGGAAAAAGCAATGCACTGTGGGGTCCAGCTATGGAGCCAAGAAAACGGGCCTTTTCTAGATATTTCAAGTATCAGACCTGCAGTATTAATATCATTCCTTCACCATTAGCTTAACATTTATTTATTCACGGAACCCAAGAAAACTCACTTTTGGGGATTCTTTGAGAATTTGACCTGTAATTTTTATTTCACTCACTCATTCATTCATTCACTCACTTATCATTCAACATTTATTGTCTTCCATGTATCAGCAACTCTACTAGACACTGCAAGGCATGAAGATGAGCCATGGAGCATCTCCTTTAAAGGCCTGATAATCATCTTAACATTGTGCCCTCCTCCAGTGACTTGACCTTCTTCATCTTCATTTTGACTCTCTCTTCAATATTAACTGATACACTTTCACTGAAAGAGATCATTTCATTTGTCTTTCTTACCTCACTAAGATGTGGATTTCTACAGGGAAAGAGCTAGGCTTCGTCAATTTTAGAACCCCAGGGTAAGTGTTAAATTAAAAAAAAAATTGAATGAATGAATGAACAGAATACATAGCAGCAGAATTATATTTGCTGTGTGATCTTCAGCTAGTTAGTCTTCATTCTAAGATACTCAAACACTCCCATGACACAGTGTTTTCAATCATCTTAAATACTATTTTATCCCAAATCTTGGTTTGGGAAAATTTAAAAGAAAAAAGCAGAAGGGGAAGCTTATGATTCAAATATGGGCCAGAGGAGCCCTTGTTTACTGTGTGGTTATACTTGAGAATAAAATAGACCCAAAGTCAAGATGAGATCCACAGAAATTTCTACATCTATTACCAGTCAAGACATGTCATATTTTTTTAAAGATTTTATTTATTTATTTGAGAGAGAGAGACAGAGATAACGAGAGAGAGCATAGGTGGGGATGAAAGGGAGAAGCAGTTTCCCCACTGAACAAGGAGCCCGATGCGAGGCTTGATCCCAGGACCCCGAGCTGAAAGCAGATGCTTCACCAACTGAGCCACCTCAGCGCCCCAAGACGTGTTATATTGACATTTACGATATTTAACATTGTTTAAATGATTCCCTAATTGATAATTCCTCATGCAACGTTTATTTGGTTTGATCTATGTTTACCCTAACATGGGTATCATACGGTCTGATTGTCTTAAATGATTCTTTATAACATTTCTTTAGTACACACAGGATGCCATCATCACCTACCCCCCCCCACCTCTCTGTTTGCAACACAGAAGCTTTTTTTTTTTTTTTTTTTTTGAGTAACATATTATTCTTTTTCCTCTTTTAAATACAAATCCAGGCTGGCAAGCACAGTGCTATGTATACACTGGATTGAATCAAAGCAGCATTCTCCTACTTTTCCTGTGCATAGGAAGTGATACTAACAAGAATCAGATTTTCCTGGACCTGTAACAGAGTAACAGAGGAAACAACTTCTGGCACAGTAATTCTTTGAACTGGAACCATGAAGGCAAGTACGAACGTATCCTTCTATTGCATGCAATGCCTTATGCACAAAAGCAGTTTTTTGGCTGTTGAAATGGACTGAATCAGACTTGCGGTACTAAATTTTTAAGGGTATGTGAATATTTTGATTTATTTTGAAGGATTCTATGTTCACAATTCATCTGGTCAGATGAGGAGTTTCAGTTTTGATTCCATGTAATTTACTTATGGAATGGATTTGAGACAGATGTTTAGGAAGATGTTTTATAAATATTTTCACTCGATCAGAAGAAGCAAGGCAACCCGTAATCCAACAATATTAATGCAATTAATACAAGCTTATAGTGTTGGATTATTAGTAGTATTTATCAAGCACTCACAGGATTTGGAATAAGCAGCCTGGAGCCCATGATTGGCCATTGATTAGCTGAGTGACCTGAAGCAACACAATTAACCTCTGTGAAACTCACTTTCCTCATCTGTAAAAATGAAGCTAATTATACCAACCTCACATGGTTGTTAGGTTCAAAGGATTTCACAGAAGTGGATGTGTTTTTCAATCTGTATCGTTACTAAAAATCATGTAATTATTTATTTCCCTTAGAATGTGAGCTGTGGTAGCACAAGGGTCATTTTCATAAAAATTTCTACACTGAACACTAGTCCTGGCACGTAGCAGGTGCTCAGTAAATGTTGACTATATCCACAAATGAATTGATTCAGGATACTAGAGCTACAAGGATTAATATAATCCCTGTCCTCCAAACACTTCAAATTTAGGAGAGGAGAAAGATATATGTGCCATATACTCTGACACAATTTAAAATTATACCCATACAACCTTAGCAGCATGAGGGTAATCAGCGATCTGGTAATTTCTCCATTCCTTCTTTTTGTGTGCAAACATCTGCAGAACAATATGCAAGAACAAATTCAAGTTCACACTGATACATGGTACTTTTAAATTCCTGTGCATTTTACTGTATGAGCAAAGAGAAATAAAACCAGAGTTTTTAGATTTGGGAGAGGTACTTTAGATAACATATCTAGTGAGGAAAATAAACCCAAATTATACAGATGCCCTTTTAGAGATGATAGGTGAACACACCCATTTCCTATTCCCCTATATTTGATGTAGGAACAGTGGACTTCCAGAAAATCCATGATGACTGAACTTGGTGATTTCTCATGAGGAAGGGAAAGTAAGCCTAATGTTTCACTCTAGTGAAAAAATGTTGAATTAAGATGTTGGTTATAATAACTTACATCTCAAGGATATTTCCTTTCAGAAATGTTTTTGTTGACTAACCAGAGAAAGCTCTGCTTACTTAGTAAGTACTTAAATAATTCCTGTTGTAAGGATGGGACCAGATGACCTCACATGCCCTTTTTCCCCTCTGAAATTCCATGAGGATGAAAAACCTAGAACAACCAGGGATTAGACACTCTAGCCCTCTTTGGTGCACTTGCACCTGGAACCTGAAATCACTTATCGGCTGGAAGATAGTGTCAAACACTAATTGGCCACAGCTGCTTTATTGGCAAAGGGAAAGAAACACCACAGGTCAATTCAAAGTTGGGCTTAGTCTCACCCATAATTTACTTCAGTCATCCATGTGGCTATAGTAAGATCTCAAAACAATGAATGCAGGATTGAAGCGAGGGGGATTTCAAGTATGGTCATCAAATCTGTTAAGCAGAATTCTTCTAATGGTATCCTACAGATACTGTCTTCATTTTCCTATGCATAATGTTACTTTGTATTTCTTTAAAGCATTTTATCTTTATAGCAACATTTGGATGGGGAAATAGTGATATCTACACATTGCAGGTAGAGAAAACAAAGCACAACAGAGTTAGGGACCTAGTAAGGTGACCTATTTACTGGCAGAGCAGAGACAATAATCCAGTGTTGCAGAAATTAAGAACACTCACTGGTCCACTGGTGCATGTTTGTTTTTTTGCCAGAATGCTTTTCCTAATAGTACATCTTGTGCCGATCTGGTGGTTCATGCTGTTGGAATGGGAATAAGGGTTAGGATGACACCGAATGGTGGGAAATGATAAATTTTGAATTAATTTCTTGCAGCCTGAAAGAAGAGTATTTAAAAACACAGCCCCAAACTAGAAGTGAAATTAAAAATAATGCACACATTTAGTGCAGAAAGTACTCTTACTCTCTTTCTTCCTCCCTTTCTTTATTTCCTCATTATTTTATCCCCATGATTAGCATGCAAAAGAGAAGCAAAATGGGTGGTAGTTGATGTATAGATGTTCAACAATTAAGACAGGGGTCTGCAACATACCTAAAATAGGAATGACATTATATTTGCAGAGTTCTTTCCTCTTGCTGTGTGTGCATGTGTATGTGTGCGTGTGTGTGTGTGTGTGTGTGCCCAAGGTGCTGAGTGGGATGCTGTTTGCATTTCAGCCTTTTGGTCAGACCCAATTGTGACTTTTCCACTGAGAATTCTGGCCCACTCTGAAGACTTTTGTTTCCATCTAACTCTTTCTCAAAACATCCTAAGATGCTTACAGAACTTATTTTTTTGTAGAGCATGAATGGGGAGACCTATGAAGAGCAGAAAGAGTGCAAGGAAACCATTTAAGAAGTGCATATGCTTATAGAGACAGGGTTCAATATTGTTAGGGGAAATAGTTACAAACCAAAATGTGCAAGTTTTATTTAAAGAAGACATGAAAACCTAAGAATGTGGTTCCTTTTATTTTAAAGAAGAATCTGAAAGGAGGCCATATAATAAATATGTTGCTTTATGCTTTTCTTTCAAATTTTTCTTTTAGGCATTAGAATGATTTTTATTTTTATTTTTTATTTTTTATTTTTTTTAAAGATTTTATTTATTTATTTGAGACAGAGAGAATGAGAGAGAGAGAGCATGAGAGGGGGGAGGGTCAGAGGGAGAAGCAGACCCCCCGCCGAGCAGGGAGCCCGATGCGGGACTCGATCCCGGGACTCCAGGATCGTGACCTGAGCCGAAGGCAGTCGCTTAACCGACTGAGCCACCCAGGCGCCCTAGAATGATTTTTAAATATAAACAAAAAAAATCTCACTCAAAGCCTCCCAATTTTGATGCTATTTTTCTTTCAAGCTCCATTCTAAACTGGAAACAAAGTCAGGGAAATGACATTTGTGTGACACTCTCTAGCAACACCCTCCCTCGTTCCCCCCGCCCCCCATCCCACACCACTACCGATTTTCACTTAGCTGGCTGCCAGCCGCCAACCCAAATTTGAAGAGATTCATGGCCCACGCTTCCTCGGAATTATGAGGCCCTGTTTTATGGGATGTTCAGATTTTGGTAAGAATGGAAAGATAGATCCTCTTCAGTATTAACTGAGATGTATTACTATGAGGACTATAAGGGCTGTGAATTACCTGCCTCAAAAACAGGCTCTAAAATTTCATCGTCCTGAGGAAAAATTGAAGAGGGTTTTTTTTTTTTTTGAAGAGGGTTTTATTAAAGACAATAAGCAGAATTAAAGCTGGCGAAGAAAGCTAGGAGCTGACACTGAAAATAAAAATAGCCACATGAAATACTCCTAACCAATTTGGATGAACATCTGAACAATAATAAAAACTAAATCTCTATTGTGGTTAATTTTTAAAAAATTTTTATATGTAACAATTATCATTACCATAGAAGAGAATTTCAGAAATTGTTACTGTATGCAACTGGTTTCCACAGCTATAATACTTTTCTTAAAAACTGTGACAATATTTCAGTGCTGAGTTAAAACTACACCATTGGATTATCAACTTCTTTCACTTTCTCCCTTATTCTTGGAGCACTTTCTTAAATTCTGTAGCTCTGGGTCAAAATGTCTCCCTGAACTAAAGAGGATGTCCCAATTTAAATTAAAAGTTCTATTACCACCCAGTTGGTAACCACAGTGAGTAGACCCAAACTTCACTGGGATTTAGTGCTGTATCTCTAAGCAGAAAACACAACCTAATTTTTATATTTATCATTAATATTGTTTAAAATAGAACATTTTTGTAAGTAGTCAAATTAGTTATACATCAGAGGGTGAATTAATGCAATTGTGTGGAGAACAGAGGAAAAATAATCTTAAGAGTAAGGAGCATTAAATTAGTTGAATGAGATACTCTAATCTAGAGGCAACTATTTTCTTCAAATAACCAGCACTTGGGTGCCTCCCTACTCTGCATATGACCGACCTTTGACTTTTTCCTAAAAACGAACTTTCAGTTATTTATTGTTAAAAGTTATGATTTGTGAAAAACTGGAAAATCCCCCAAACCCCGCCTCGCCGTCCACACATAGCAAAGTGCTTTGATATTTTTTATATGTCAAAATATTACTTACAAATAAAGTATGAATCAAGCAAACAAATAAAGCCACAGTTCCTAGATCCTGCAGTGTCTCCAAATTCTGGTTGCCCACTCACAAATCTTGTCTTTCTGCAGAGATACCTGTAAGTTGTTTTTCAAAATCTTAGGTCTAAGAAGTTAAGTCTCCCTCAATCACTGCATTGCTCCGCTCTGAAAGGCATTATTTGCTCGAACAGATCGCAGGTCCTAAGCCTTAAAGAGGAATGCAGTTTGCTGTTTTGTGGACACTGCCTTGAACAGCAGATGCAAGTTCCGTTTTTTTCGGATGAAGCATAAACAATAAAACACTTCTCCAAGGCACTTGCATTTTTTTCCACTAGAGGTCTCTCTCGTAACAGCTTTCCTTTTGTTGGGAATCATTATTTTACTCAAAGGCACAATTCTACCTTTTAGATTGGAATGCTGCACTTAACATGTTATGCTAGAGAAAGATATAATACCTCCTTAGCTTGTTCTCTTCCTTGATGGGTAGATATTAGGTGGACTGAATGAATCATCTTGGGTATTTTATTACACAATTGGCTACACTTTGAGGTTGGAACTTTCACCTACGCCTACAGAAGTCTCAAGATTTGACCCGTTCAAACAATATGCTACAGTAAATATGCCTTATCAATGAGCACTAAACAGTCAGGCTTGGAATTCTCCTAAGAACATGTAAGATCTGGTGCCAGCTTAGATCATAAAATCGCAAGCCTGAAATCATTTTACATTCATTACTTCCACTTCGGCACACACACAAAAAAAGCATGCTTTCTTATTTGTGTAGGGATATTTAATTTTTGCTGATTCCTTGTATATTCTTTTTACAGAAAATAAGCGATTAACTTCAAAAAAATCCATATTATGGAGGTTTTTGTTGTTTTTAAAAGATGTTTTCTGGGGAAATACTAATTAGGAACTACGTTTTTATCAAAAAGTCCCCTACCATTAACTAATGCAAAAAGACCAGTAAGTTTCAATAATGTTCAAACAGAAAGGAATCTGAAATGAAAACAAGCACTGACTACTCTCAAGGAAAATTGCATTGAACAAAGAACTATAGAATAAAAAACTACACTGACATCAGTCACAAAGCCATTTAAATATTCAGCAAACCCAAAGAGTGTGCAGATTTCTGAGACTGGAAGTAGAAAGACAGTGCTGTGCTCCTGACACAAAAAATTCAGTGGGAAGATGTGAAATGTGAAGAAGCAAAGGAGCGCCTAGCAAATCAATTTTAGTGTTATACTGAAGGTAGAGTTTGTCTGCATGAACGGATACAGTGGCTCAGCACAGAGCAATACTGTATAATGAAAAAGGGCGCAAGGAAATTTGACAAGCTGAAAAATGTACCACCACCTGGCCAGGAGAACACAGACCTGTCAGACAACAGTTTTGAGAATCAGAAACTGTCCTAGAACAGAAGCAGAAAATAGATAATGCATTATTTACATTATTGAAATTGTAGTCTGCTACCCAAAGGGTTTACCCAATACCTCTTCCTCTAGCCGTAATTTATTAAGCAGTTAGGTACCTGCTTGCTTTCGACACCCACTCAAACATATCCGTGTATTTGGTGACAGAGGCTAAATCCCCACCTACAGCTGTTTCTACTGTCACTGAATTACTGGCCGAGTAACAACCACCACCACCACCCAGCCATGGAATTAAATACGAGACTGGCACATTTTTAAACTCGAGCGACTAGAAGAAGCAGGCATTTTGACAGGGTTTGGGGGCCCGTGTGCATGAGTGACCGGCACCCCCCAACGGCGCCCCCCACTGCCGAGAAAGCACACGCTGGGAGCTGGCTGGGCTGTTCACATGGCAGGAATGACCGCACAGACCTGACAGACTCCTGGGATTTCCGTCCTGGAAGGAGTCTGAGAGATCCGTTTTTTCACTTTAAGGTTGAAGAGACTGTTCAAGGAGGTTAGTGACTACCGTCGGACCCCAGACGACTGGGTTGTTCTGAGAATATGGTCGAGAAAGAGACCCAATTGTTTAAAAACAAACAGCAGCTTGGTAGCATCATAGACAGTTGAATACACCACAGTGATATACAGACTAACAGCTTTGAGAGTTAAGGACGCGTTAACAGTGTGTTATTATGGGAAAAAAATATTTTTTTGAATATTAATTGGCTCATTTTAATGGAATGTAAAATAAGCACTATCTTTAAGAAAGATGGTTTTTTAGGATAGGCATTCAGTGCGGGAGGTTTTTTTTATCTATCAGAGGACACTATACCCCTAAAGGTATGGTTCCTTCATGTTTCTGTTCCTAAGTTATAAACTATTATCTCTGGTTTCAGGCAGTTCTTATTATTTTTTATTTAATCTGGAATATTCTAATTAATAAGAGGGTAGATTGACCCAGTCAGCCATACCCAACTGGAGCAACAACAAAATCATCCAAATGAGAGCAATGAATAAAGGTTTTGGTTAAGTGGTAGGTTTTTTTCTTCCTTTCTTTCTTTCTAAGGCAGTAGGTTGCTGAAATTAGTCCATAGTCAAACTTGTGCATTTCAAAGTACACTTTTGAAAAAAGGATGGCAAAATGTCATTAAAATATGGAAACTAAAATTCTCTACAAGGGAAATTAGAGATAAGGAACAAAGCTGGCTTTTCCTTGAAAAAAATGTAATATTGCATCTTCATGAGATCTTTTTCCTACATACTTACGTAAACAGGGTAGTTGATAACTACCATTCTGTGTGTTTATCACTTCATCTTTATTCAAATTATTGACGTTCTGATGTTGAGCATATTCTGGAAAAAAAGTATTCTATGCAGTTTCCAGACTTCAAAAAGTCATTACGACTTCTTTCTTAGTAACCCTTTAGGTAAAAAATAATGTGTTTATTCTATTAGTTACCAGGGAATTATAAAGGAATGCAATATGTTTGAGTTAGATTGGTTCAGACTTGTGTGCAGTCTTAATACCTAGAAGGCTTTACTTTTAATATATTTTGGAGTGAGGGGGAAACAACCCAGAACCCCCAAAAAGTTTTTCTCATTTTCCCCCTTTCATTAGTTCTCCCTCTGTCTTTTAATCCTTTTTTTAAAAAACCCTTTTTCTCCTTTTTATCTCCAGTGACATTTTAGAAAGTTATTTGCTTAGCTTTTGTTCCCACATCCACTTTCAACCCTGGATGCTGAGGTCAGTGAAAACCATTTGGAAGACAATGTAAATTCGTTTGGTGATTTTTTTTAAAAAAAATATGCTTCTTAATTCATATGTATATATATAGATTAGTTCTTCCTTTTTTTTTTTTTTTTAGTCCACCATGGGAATAAAACTATTCAGGTATCCCCTCCCAGCATTAAATTATAGATTGTAGCAATCCCCAGTCAGAGATAAAAATGCCAAGATGATAGGGATCAAGTGTGTTCTCCTTCCACTGAGAAGATTGGGTTTATTATCTAAGCAAAAGCTGAGCCTTCTCCCTGTGTGGCCAAGCAGGGTGTGGGCACAATTTATGAGACAAACCCTGAAATAGGCTCTTGTTTTCCTCTTGGAAATTTGCATGTTTTTTTTTTTTTCCTCTGACCATTAAGCTTTTAACAAGTGTTTCCCTAGATGGAGTGTTTTACAGCTGGTTGTTAAGGTAAAATAGCACATTTCCCTACCTGTGCAACACGGTGGCTCACCAATTAGATGGTGCGCAGGGCTGTGCCTGAAAGAGCAACAGGGCGCTCGGGTTGAGCTCTGACTTGGGTGAACTTAAAAAAACAGTCGGCTTTTCTTTCTTTAAAGAGTTTTCCTTAATGGAGAAAGATTGCTTCTCTGAAGTAAGCGTTCAAACCATGTTGTTGATAGTTCTTTCGTTCTGGCAGATAACTGAAACGGTACAGGAGACACATCCTGGAATGTCGTCGGCTTTATTTGGCTTTTAAAAGGGCCTACTTTAGGGGCGCCTGGGTGGCTCGCTTGGTTAAGCGACTGCCTTCAGCTCAGGTCATGATCCTGGAGTCCTGGGATCGAGTCCCGCATCGGGCTCCCTGCTCAGCAGGGAGTCTGCTTCTCCCTCTGACCCTCCCCCTCTCATGCTCTCTATCTCTCATTCTCTCTCTCAAATAAATAAATAAAATCTTAAAAAAAAAAAAAAGGGCCTACTTTATTTTCATAGGACTCTGACATATTTATGTGATTGTTTTTCCTTTAAAGTACAAGTGAGTAGCTTTTAAAATGTCTTTGTCAGGAGCCATCTGATAGATCATTTCGATTGGCTTTGTTTACAACAAAGTTTTGACATAAATAAATATGAATATTGGACTCAGCACGGTGGCTTGTGCCTCAGCTGCCCTCATGAGTTGAAACACGTCCACATACTGAGTCGCGTGTTATGGTGCCTAATCACAACAGTATGTCATCTGGGAGCGCGGAGGAGGACTTGCCAGGCCAGAATCATTGACAAGTTGCATTTTATGTCCTAGAAAGTTTTATAAATGAAGAAAAAGGTATCTGGAAAAAAAAAAAAAACACCACCACTAAAAAAAAAGGAAATGAAAATTTTGGTTTTAAAATATAAAAAAAAAATTTTTAAAAAATCAAAACATTGAAATAAATAAAATTAAAAAAAAAACAAAAAAGTTTTAAAGCTCAATCTTTTTTTTTTTTTTTTTTTTGAGTATACCAGATACACAATGTTACATTAGTTTCAGGTATCCAACAGAGTGATTTGACAAGTTTATACATTGTGCTGTATTCACCACAAGGGTAGCTATATAGAGCTCAATTCTCATAAAAATGTTTTCATTAAAATTGTATTATTGTTTATACTGATCCTCTCTTCCTGGGTCACTGTGGATCTGGCATCAGAGAGTCACTTTTTGGTTAGGCATCTTTTTTCCAGTTTTCCGCTCAGAATGCCACAGCATGATTGGTTGACAGGGACCCGCGTAAGAGAGTACGCCTGTGGCTGTGCGCTCGATGCATGTTGAGATAGGCCATGTTTGTTGAAGGTAAATGGGTATGTGCAATGTCAAGACAGGTAATTGGATACTTAAAGGAGAAGGAAGGAGACAGTCAAATCTAGGAAGCCCTTGGAATGAGCAAAACTTTATTTTCAAGGACCTCAGATTCCTCTTCTATGCCTTCCTTTCAACTTCAAACCCTAAGTGTTCTTATGTTTTCTTTCCCTCTTTACATAATTTTTCCCCACCCTGCTACTCTTTCCACCTTGTTCTCAAAGCATTTTAATGGCTATTAAATGGTTAAATAAAATGAGACAAAGCTGTATCGTTGACACTTTAGAAAAATTTTACCTATCTTGTGTGTCTAAATTCATACCTCAGATAATTTGCCTGGCACGAGTTTGGCTTTCATCTCACTCTGCAGGGTTTTTCTTCAAATAAATACAGTACAAAAGCTAGACCTCTATTTGGGTAATTGGATTCCAAGTTTCTTAAATAATCAACAATAATGATAAGTAGTATGGTAAATGCAACTTTGAGAGAAAGAGCTGATAACTGATAAATAAGTAATAATAGAGTTCAAGTCACTTTTTCTTCTATTGATGATTATAGGTAGTTGACATACTTAGGTACCAAAATATTATAGTATATTTTGAGTATCTGTTTTTCTTAGAAGAAAAGATTTTTACTTGTGATAGATTTTCACGGAGTCACTATTTATTATCTTTTACCTCGTGATATATTGTGCACACACAAGATATAGCTAAATGGAAGAGATGGGGATCAGGGCATTTTGTGGTAAAATACTTAATTGGTTTTTATCATATGTATATGAGGTTTTCTTTTTAGTTTAACAACTTACCTAAAACAGCTCTTCCTTTAAAAAAGGCTTCCTATTTTCTCTGTCCCACACTACTTAATTGTTATCACCTAAAAATGTCAGTAAATAGGTTTCTGTGAACTTTAAGAACTTTGGCTATTAACCCTTTCTTACTTTCTGATATTTCAGTCTGTTAAAACCTAAAATGTTAGTGCTTTTTTTGTCCATAAGAATATGACTCCAAAGATTTTCATGTAACTTTTAAAGAAAGCCTTAGAATCTGTACTTGTAGGGGAAGAAAAGCAGAAATAGATCTCTTTCCTGCCCAGTAGGATATTAATTTATAGAAGTGAGAGGAGCAGTACTGGATAGTGATGCTTTTTGTAGGAAATAACTAAGAAACTGTTATATCTATATGATACTTGATGATATCAGTAAAAAAAGGGGGGGGGCTTGATAATTAGAAATTTCAAGATGTAAGGCATTACGTAGGAAATAATCTGGATTTGGAAATGATGTTGATTTGGTTTTATTTTATCTGAATGTTTATTTTGGTATATACTGTAAATCGACCATAATATTTTAGTCTGTTATAGTAAAAATGGATGAATGTTCTCAAACAGCTCCTTTTTTTTTTGCCATAAAAATGGCTGAGATTTAAATTTTTATAATAAGGGACAATATATAAAGGTATAAATGTATAGTTATAGATATAAATTTTTAAAACTTAATGTGTTCGTTCCATAGGAAATTTCCTATATCAGTTCTTATTTTCAAGTATTTCTAATAATGCACAGCTTCGCTTATAGTAGGTCCTGATCCTAGGAAACATAGAGGAAAATTTATTTTGAAAATAAATGTCTATTTTCCAGAAAATATGTTATATCTATGAAACCAGAAATTTTGTGACTTAATAAAGAGGTAAGGAACTTAAAAGCATAAATCTTTCAAATAAAAGGAAATCACTAAATATATACTCCCCATCACAATAAATAAGAGCAAATGAAAAATGACTATACTAATATTAGTTATTCCATTTGGAGATGGGCATATTTCTTTTCACAGTCTGTTCCACAAGTATTTTTCTAGTGGTCACTGAGATTGTGAACCAATCTAATTAGTCTTTCTTAACCATGTTAACACTGAGGCTTTTCAAGTACTCAGACAGAATTAGTACTATGATAATAAGGGAATTATTTTGAATGCTATGTAGGGAAAAAGTTCCTCATGCAGAAAAAAAAAAAAAAAGAATCCATTGCCATAATAGGTAAACAATGTATTGTCTGTTGCTGTGCTTCAATGTGTCATTAAGTATGGAAGTCTGACGGCATTCCTAACACCATGGGGGTGTGCGGAAAGCCCTGACATGTGCCTCTGGAATATAAGGGTTCACCTCGAGCTGGGGAGGCTTTGCATCCTCGCACAAGAAGTCAGGTAACTTACAAAACAGTCCTGGGCAGGGAACCAAATATGTGGCACCAACTCTGGGGGTCCTGTGCATGTGGCAGTCTGGACTATGGGATCTCAGAGAATGAGGATAATGTTGGAGAAAGGGGGGGAACCTCTTTAGGAGAAACCCATTGGGAGAGTGATACGCAAAAGATTGGAATATTTATTGTTGTTCATTGTCACTGATGGTGCAATTCATGTATATGTTTAAAAAATTCAGTGTCCTGCTGTATCAAATATTTCTTATTGCTCACTGAAGAAGCATCATTCCCAGGCAGGTAAACATATCAAAGCTGACAATGTCTCTTGTGGTAAGAGCTTACCACAATAATTTTAATTTTGAAATTTGTCTACTGAACCACTCAGTGATAACTATATAATTACTAATAATTCTGATGGCTGACAAATTAAATACGGAAAACAAGTAAGCAGGTGAAATTTTATTTGAAAATATACCTTAGATGAATTTTCATTTTGAGCCGGATATTTTGGTGTTGCATAAACAAAGACTAGACATAGTGTGTGAGTTATAAACTTCACTGAGGGGGCGCCTGGGTGGCACAGTCCATTAAGCATCCGACTCTTGGTTTCGGCTCCGGTCATAATCTCAGGGTTGTGAGATCGAGCCCCACGTTGGGCTCTGTGCTCAGTACAGAGTCTGCTTGAGTTTCTCTCTCTCCCTCTGCCCCTCCCGCTTGTGCTGTCTCTCTCTCTCTCAAATAAATAAATCTTTAAAAAAAAACCCTTAACTTAGTTTATCATATATTAGTATTATGCAAGATTTAGCCTAGGTTCTTTCTTAGGTGCGATAAAACTTACTTTCGCCTTGTGTTTGAAATACAGTGTATGGTTCCTAAAGAATTTTTCAAGAAAACTATGATCCTCAAAATAATCATGGTTGTGTGCATATATAACAGGTCTCATTTTATGAACATGGAAATCGAGGCTCAGAAAGATGAAATGACCTTTCCAAGGCTAAGTTGCTATTTAAAAAATAGAACTAGGGTTAGACATCTGGATATCTTGGACAAGTACTCTTTTCTGTCACCAATAGTGCCTCTTACATCAGAAGGTATATTTGAATTGCCTACCATCACCTTCATTTAAATATACATATACTTAAAATTAAGTCATTAAAAATAATTGAACTTTGTACTTTTAGGGAAAGAGGGAATATGAAATGTATTGGCTCCTAGCAGGAGGTTGTCCCAAGTGAAAGAGCCAGGGGTTACTCTATCAGAAACTCCGGAAAGTATTTGTAAAATTTGTCACAGGAAAAACACTAGATTCAGATAGTATCTTTATCACTTCTAGTCCAGAATTCACTCATAGGAAGCAAAAAAAAAAAAACCAAAAGAGAGAAATAAAGGGCATCTGCCTAAATGCCTGTAAGAGAAGCTGTGTTACTCCGAAAAAAAAAAAAAATACACATTTGATTCTTTCAGAGGGATGCTTTTCAAAGTTTGTACAACACAGTTAATAGTGTAA
This sequence comes from Neomonachus schauinslandi, assembly GCF_002201575.2. Lineage (NCBI taxonomy): Eukaryota > Metazoa > Chordata > Mammalia > Carnivora > Phocidae > Neomonachus > Neomonachus schauinslandi. Next base: position 72,302,215 of record NC_058414.1, on the reverse strand, counting down.
CCGAAAAGATAGTTGCCTCACTGCTTATTTAGAAGTATTCACTAAAATGCTTAAGATTTCAAAAATGATAAAAATTTCAAAGTATTCTTCAGAAGGGCTAAAAACTAGGGAATGCTAAAACTTTAGAATACAAAAAATTACCCTAATGGTGATTGGTCGTCAATGTCGTTTTTAGAGATCCCGAGTTTCTATTATACTATTTGCCTTGTCTAAAAAAATATGGCGAGGTTTTGGTTTCCATGGTGACACAACTCTTTTCATACATATTTATCATCGAAATGCCAGAAACCCACCCCGTTCTATCAAAGAATGCTACTTTAGCACTTAATAATTGAAGTTAAAGCTGATTTATTTTTTATGTCAGAGTGTTTTAAACAGATCCCTCTATCACTGAAAACTGAGGCAGCATTACAGTCATTTTCTCATAAGCAGTTTATTTCATACACGACTTCTGAAAAATACTTCTGGTTTTTAAAAACTGGAGAAGACTTTGCTTCCTTTTTCACTTCAGTCAGCACCACAGGGATTCCCAGCTAAGCTTTCAAAATGTTGCAGAACATACATTGCATAAAGCACACAACCTTCAATTTCATTAATACAGTGCTCAAAGGGAGAACATGCACATCCCTCCTTTGCCAATAATCAGAGAGCAATAAAGTTATTACCTATTGCCAAATTAATATTTTGGAAAGTGAAATGCTTAACTTTTCCTCCATTTATTCTCTTTTTAGAGGTGCCTATTTTTCCTTGAGGTCTGAATAGAAATTCTGTTGTTGTTTTTTTTTTAACCAAGGTCCTTTTTCTTAAAAAAAGAGCCCAAAATTGGGTATATGCTTATGTCATCTGAAATAGTTCCCCTATTGTTACTATACCATATATTAGCCTCTCTCTTAACATTGCTCTCATTTTGAAGTCTAAGTATCGTGGTTAGTTTATTATTTAGCTGATTTTACATATTAAACACCAAGAAAGGGAAGAAATATAACTAAAGCAGTTAATTGTTATTAACCTGTTTTTGTTGAAGCACAACTACAGCAATGTATTTAAGAAATGAATGAAAACATGATGAGTTAAATTTCACCCACAAACAAGACCTGTTTAAAAGCCCTTAGAGTACATCAAAACAGTATAGATAAAAATGTACCAGAACCTCAAAGAAAGGAAGTTGAATGAAAGGTAAAGGTCTAAGTTGTCACTCAAAAAATAAATTGGACATAGAGGAGTTCAAATACTTCTATCCCCTATTAGAGTATGATGTTCAGTTGCATTTATTCGTCTTCCCAGGACCAGAAGTAAGGGAGCCTCTGAGGGCGGCACAGTGAAGTGGTTTGGGTCAGTTTCCTTAGCATTACCTTAGGCATTTACCCACGGGAATGCCAGCTCAACTGTCACAACATGTTTTGATTTTTGTTTTATATGAATAAGCCCTCCTTATGACTAAAAATTCAAGGATGAAAAGAAAAAATTTTCAAAATTCTCCTTCTATGAGAGGGTGTCTTATTCCAATTGAGATTGTTCTCTCATTATCACATTCTTTGGAGAACATTTTCTTCTTGACAAGATGCAGCAGTTCTCTTTTAGGAAAGTAAATTCTTTGGGATGATTACAAACGATGACATTTTTGTGGTGTCCTGTGCACATTCCACTATGGTCCAGAGACATTGCAGCTTCTGCCAATATTCCTGAAGTTAAGTGAGTAGAATGCAATATTCAGAGAAAACTTAGAAGACATTTAAGAAAAAGAATGCACCACCTTAGAATCTGTATGTTAAAGCACACTTATTTATTATAAGATAATGTATATTCATTTTATAGAAATTAGAAAAAAAACATTAAAGTAAAATAGATATGATTAAAAAGACCTTGAGATTGTTATTAACAGTGATTGACATTTTGACACATTTTATTCCAAATTATCTTATTCATAAGTACGATAACATTAAATGCATTAAACAATCCAGTCAAAAGGCAGAAATGGTCGGTCTGGATTAAAAAACAAAAACATCACTTAACTACATTCTATCTCCTCGAGACATATTAGCTTCAAAAATACAAATGGAGTGAATGTAAAAGGACGAAAAAACATACATACCATGCAAACAACAACCATAACAGAGCTGAGGGGCCTACACTAGTATCAGACAAAATGACTTTAAAACCAAAATTAATGTTAATAGAGATAAATAGGAGTAATTCACAGTGATAAAGGTCTCAATCTATCAGGAAGCTATAACACTTAAACCCATATATGCACTGGATGACAGAGCCCCAAATACGTGAAGCTAAGACTGACAGAACAGAGAGGAAAAAGAGACAACTCAACAGTAATAGTTGGAGACTTCAGTACCCCCTTTTAAATTACAGATAGAACAAACAGGTAGAAAATCAGTAAGAATGGAGTACACATGAAAAACATTATCAACCAACTGGACCTAACAGACATCTATTGAACATTCCATTCAAGTACAGTAAAATACACATTCTTCTCAAGCACACATGGGACATTCTCCATAGTGGACCATATGTTAGGTCATACACAGGCCTCAATAAATTTAAAAGGATGACACTCATAAAAGGCATGTTCTCAGAAAGCAATGGAATTAAGTCAGAAATCAATGACACAAGGAAAATTGAGAATTTCACAAATATGTAAAAATTAAACAACATGCTCCTAAATCATTGATGGATCAAAGAAATCAAAAGGGAAATTTGAAAACACATGGAGATGAATGAAATGAAAACATATCCTACCAGTATATTTGGGATGTAGCTAAAGCCATGCTTAGAAGGAACTTTAAAACTGGAACAGCCTATATTAAAGAAGAAAGATCTCAAATAAAAAAATATCTTACCTTCTATCTTAAAAAAAACAGAAAAGAACAAATTAAACTCAAAGCAAATAGAAGAAAGGAAATAATAAACATTAGGTATAAATGAAATATAGAATAGAAATAGATAAACAATAGATGAAATCAATGAAACCAAGTGTTCGTTCTTTAAAAAAGACTTAAAAAATTGACAAATCCTTGACTAGACTGATGAAGAACAATAGAAGACTCGAATTACTCAAATTACTAAAATCATAAGTGAAAGAGGCATGAGTCATCTCTACCGACTTTACAGAAATAAAAAAAATTGTATTAAGGGGATACAATAAACAAATGTCCTCCAAATTAGGAAAATTAGCTAAAATGGATAAATTCCGAAAAAGACACAAACTATTGATTCAAAACTGACTCAGGAAAAAATAGGAGAATCTGAATTACTTAAAACAAGTAATTGGGACCAGGTCCAGAGAGCTTTCCTTTAAAATTCTACCAAATATTTAAATAATTAGTTCTAATCATTCACAATCTCTTCTACAAAAATATATAACAGAAGGGACTGTATTATTCTGATACCAAAACAATACATGGGCATAAGACAAAAATAAAACTACTGACCAACGTATCTTATGAATATGGATTAAAAAATTAACAACATACTAGCAAATTGAATCCAGCAATATATTAAAAAATATTATTTACTATGACTACGTGGAATTTATCCGAGCAATGCCCAGTTGATTTAACATCTGGAAATCAATTTATGTAATGCACTATTTTAGTAGAATAAAGGAGAAAAGACAAGGTCAACTCGGTGGGTGCAGAGTAGAGCGTTTGACAAAATTCAACACCCTTTCATGATAAAAACATGCAAAAAACTAGAAGTGGAAGGGATCTTCCTCAAGACCATCTACAAAAACCCCACAGTTAATGGTTAAAAACTGAATGCTGTCTGCTTTTCCCACTTCTATTCCACATTGTACTGATGGCTCTAGCCAGGACAATTCAGCAAGAAAAAGAATTAAAAAGGGCATCAAGATTGGAAAGGAAGAAGTCACAGTATTTCTATTTGCCGATGACATGATCTTGTATATTAAAAATCCTAAAGAATACACACACACACACACACACACAAACTATTAAAACTAATGGTAAGTTGAGCAACTTTGTGGAATGTAAGATTAATTTGTTAAATCAATTGTAGTTACAAAAATCAGTAATGAACAACCCAAAAATGAAATTAAGAAAAACAATTCCAGCAGCCCCTGGGTGGCTCAGTTGGTTAAGCGTCTGCCTTGGGCTCAGGTCATGATCTCAGGGTCCTGGGATTGAGCCCCGCATTGGGCTCCCTGCTCAGCGGGAAGTCTGCTTCTCCCTCTCCCTTTTGCCTCTCCCCCTGCTTGTACTTTCTTGCTCACTCACTCTCTTTCAAATAAATAAAATCTTAAAAAAAAAAGAAAAGAAAACAGTTCCATTTATAATAATATCCAAGAGAATACAGTTTTAGGAATAAATTTAACAAAATAGTGTAACACTGATACACAGAAACCTACAAAACATTGTTGGGAGAAATTAAAGCTCTAAATAATGGAAATATACCCCATGTTCATGGAACCAAACATTGACATTATTAAGATGGCAAAAAGCTTCCCAAATATATCTACAAATTCAACACAGTTTCTATAAAATTCTAGGTGGCTTTGATGGTGGAAATTCAGAAGCTAATCTTAAAATTGATATGGAAATGCAGGGGACCTAGAATGACCAAAAAAATCATAAAGAAGAATAAAGTTAGAGGATTTATACTTCCCTATTTCCAAACTTACTGCAAAGCCATAATAATCAAGACAATGTGGAACCTGTCCCAGGATTGACATACAGATCAACATAATAGAATTGAGGGTCCAGAAATAAACCATGATATTTATGGCTAATTGATATTTGGCAAGGATACCAAGACAGTAAAATGGAGAAAAAAGTCTTTTCAACAAATAGTGCCAGTACATCTGGATATCCACATGCAAAAGTACAAAGTTCAATCTCTTTTTCAAAGCATATACCAAATTCTTTAAACTAGATCATAGATCTAAGTGTAAGAGCTAAAATTATAAAACTCCTAGAAGAAAACATAGGAGTAAATCTTTCTGACCTTAGGTTAGGCAATGGTTTCTTAGATATGATATCTAAAGCATAAGTGGCAAAGAAAAATAGATTGGATATCATCAAAATTAAAAACTGTGCTGCAAATGATACCATCAAGAGAGTAAGAAGAGTCCACAGATTGGGAGAATATATCTGCAAAATCATATATCTGAAAGGAGACTCATATCCAAAATGTATAAAAACTGTTAAAACTAAATAAAAAAGACAACCCAATTTAAAAATGGGCAAAGGGCGTGAATAGTCATTTCTCCAAAGAAGATGTATATATGACCAATAACCACATGAAAATATGCTTAACAATCATTAGTTCATTAAAGAAATGCAAATCAAAACCACAATGAGATTCACTTCACACCCACTAGGATGACGATAAAAAAAAGAAGGAGAAGGAGAGGAAGAGGGAGAGGTACTAAATGATAGAGAAGGAGAAGAAGAAGAAAGAAGGAAGAAGAGGAGGAGGGGGGTAGAAGAAGGGGGAGGAGGAGCATGAGAAAGAAAACAAATATTGGCAAGGATATGGAAAACTTGAAACACAGAGTTAGTGTATGACCCAGAAATTTTGCTCCTAGGTATAAACCCAACAGAAGTGAAAATATATTTCTACACAAAAGCTTGTGCATGAAGGTTTATTCATAACAGCAAAAAGGTAGAAAAACCCAAATGTCTATCAGTGGATGAATGAACAAATAAAAAGTGGTCTGTCCACACAGTGGAAGATGATGCAGTGATGGAAAGGAATAAAGTACTGATACATGCTACAACATGGATTAATTGTGAGAATATGATGCTAAGTGAAAGAAGCCAGACACAAGGGTCACAAATGGTATTATTTAATCGATATGAAATGTCCAAAATAGTCAAATCTATAGAGACAGAAAGTAATTTAGTGGTTTTTTAGTACTATGGGTGACTTGGAGTAGGGAATGATTGCTAATGGATACAGACTTCTTTTTGAGGTGACACAATGTCAAATGAGATTGTGGTGATGGTTGCACAACTCGGTGAATATACTAAAAACCATTGAACATTTTAAAAGGGTGAATTTTATGGTATGTAAATTTTGTGTCAATAAAACTGTTAAAAATACTATATGAGGTGTGTTTTCTTATATTATTAATAGTATAGATATATTCCATAATTTAATTAATTGCACATTTTGTTTTCATTTCTCAGTTTTTTTTGAGTAACACTGAAATGAATACTTATTCACACAAATATTGTACAAATATCTAATCATTTACCAAATTTCATTTCTTGATATAAATTTACTGGACAAAAGTGTATAGACATTTCTTAGGCTTTGGATTCATTCTGCCAAATTGCACTCCAGAAAGCCTTGCTATTCTCACCAAGAATATTTGAGAATACCTGATCTAAGTAGAAGTTATCTGTGTCTGGGGATTCTGGTATGTGTATTAATCTCTATTTCTTTAATACATATAAAACACTATTTTGAAAATCAAAGTTTCATAATTACATAAAGGTGTTATTTAAAAATTTTTAATAAATGCAACACAGACACACATTGAAAATATCAGACAGTAACTTCTATTATAGCCCACTCAAGAGGTATAAGATATAAAGACTTAGAACTGTCTCACTCTAATACATTTTCATGCCTATGGCACTTTATAATAGTTATAATATATATTGTTTTTTAAGGTACACATGGAAGCACTCTAAAATACTGTTCTGAACTTTGCTATTTTCAACTTCATAATATATATTAAAGATTTTTTCTTAGCACAGATAGTTCAGCTTCATTTTTTTACATGGCTGTATTATACTCCTTTGTGTGAATAAATTAAAATTTATTTAAACAGTTCCCTACAAATTTATTTTATGTTACTTATTTCCCTTGTATTTTACTTATATTTGCTTTATGTTACTTATTTTCTTATAATTTTGCCATTGCTAATGACACAGTAATGATCAACTTTGTATATCACATGTATTGGTATAATTATAAAATATTCCATTAAGAAAATTTCTGGGCATAGAATTTCTGAAATAAATACAATATATAATTTTTAAATAAATATTTTTACTAAATAGTCCTCAAAAATGTTCTACCAGTTCACAGTCCCATTCTGTATATGCTAATGCTTAGTTCTCCACTCACTTAATGCTTGGTTTTATAAAATGCTCTTATTTTACCTGTAATATATGTTATGTGTCATATTTACACATATTGTGCCTGCAATGCACTTTATAACCTTTATTAGTCTTCATTTTAAAATCTTGTTTTTACTTGACTTTTTTTTTTTTAAAGATTTTATTTATTTATTTGTCAGAGTGAGAGACAGCGAGCACAAGCAGGGGGAGTGGCAGGCAGAGGGAGAGGCAGACTCCCCACTGAGCAGGGAGCCTGATGCAGGTCTCAATCCTAGGACTGTGGGATCATGACCTGAGCTGAAGGTAGCCGCTTTACTGACTGAGCCACCGAGGCGTTCCTTTACTTGACTTTTCTTGACAAAATATTAGAATCATATACAAAAAAGATTTTATTTGAATATAATTGACAGTGTTACATTAGTTTCAGGTGTACAACATAGTAATTTGACAAGTTAATACATTATGCCATGTTCATCATGAGTGTTGCTCCCACCTGTCCCCATATGTCACTATTACAATGTCATTAACTATATTCCTTATGCTGGCCTTTTACTCCTGAGACTTATTTAGTCCATAAGTGGAGGTCTGTATCTCCCACTCTCCTTCACCCATTTGGCTGAACTCCTCACCCATCTCCCCTCTGGCAACCATCAATTTGTTCTCTATATTTGTAAGTTTGAATCTGCTTTGGGTTTGCTTGGTTTTTTTTTGTTGTTTTTTTTTTTTTAGATTCCTCTAATCAGTGGAATCATATGGTGTTTGCCTTTCCAGTCTGACTTATTTCACTTAGTGTAATCCCCTTTAGGTCCATCCATGTTGTCTCAAATGGTAAAATCTCATCCTTCTATATGGCTGTGCAGTATTCCATTGCACATGCACATGTTTGTATGTGTGTATACCATACACACCTCTTCCTTATTTGTCTATTGATGGACATTTAAGTTGCTTCCATATCTTGGCTACTGTAAATAATGCTGCAATAAACAGGGCTACATATATCTTTTTCAATTAGTGTTTTCATTTTTGGGGTAAATACCCAATACTGGGATTATTGGATTATATGGCATTTCTATTTTTAATTTTTTGAGGTACCTCCATACTGGTTTCCACAGTGGCTGGACCAATTTACATTCCAACCAACAGTGTATGAGGGTTCCTTTTCTCCACATCCTTGTCAATACTGGAATCATATGTCAACAAATTGGACAACCTAGAAGAAATGGATAATTTCCTAGAAACATATAATCTTCTAAAACTGAACCAGGAATAGAAAATTTGAACAGATCAATTACATGTAATGAAATTGAATTGGTAACCAAAAACTCCTAAAAAACAGAAGTCCAGCACCAGATGTATTCACAGATGAATTCTACCAAAAATTTAAAGAAGAATTAATACCTATCTTCCTCAAACTATTCTAAAAAATGCATGATGGAGGAAAGCTTCCAAATACATTCTATGAGGCCAGCATTAACCTGATACCAAAACCAGACAAAGAGACCACAAAAGGAGAAAACTATGGGCCAATATCCCTGATGAACACAGATACAAAACTCTACCAAAATATTAGCAAGCCACATACAACAATACATCAAAAAGATCATTCACCATGATCAAGTGCGATTTATTTCAGTGATGCAAGGATGGTTCAATATTTACAAGTCAATCAGCATAATACAACACATCAACAAAATGAAGGATAAAAATCAAATGATCATCTCAAGAGATACAGAAAAAACATTTGACAAAATTCAATATTTATTCATGATAAAAACTCTCAGCAAAGTGGGTTTAGAGGTAATATACCTGAACATAACAAAAGCCATATATGAAAAACCCACAGCTAACATCTTATCAGTGAAGAACTGAGAGGTTTTCCTCTAAGATCAGGAAAAAGATAAGGATGTCCCCTCTCACCACTTCTATTCAACATAGTACTGGAAGTCCTAGCCATAGCAATCAGATAAGAAACAGAAATAAGAGGCATCCATATTGGTAAAGAAGTTAAACTGCCACTATTTGCAGATGACATTATACCATACATAGAAAATCCTTAAAACTCCACCAAAGAACTACTAGAAGTAATAAATTCAGTAAAGTTGCAGGACACAAAATTATTACCTGGAAATCAGTAGTGTTTTATACATTAATAACAAACTAACAGAAAGAGACATTAAGAAAACAGCACCATCTACAATTGCACCAAAAAGAATATAATACCTAGGAATAAATTTAACCAAAGAGGTGAAAGAAGTACTCTGAAAACTAAAAACATTGATGAAAGAAATTGAAGATACAAATAAATGGAAAGATATTGCATGTTCATGGATTGGAAGAATTAATAGTTAAAATGTCCATATTACCCAAAGCAATCTACAGATTCAATGCAATTCCTACCAAAATACCAACAGCATTTTTCACAGAACTAGAATAAATAATACTAAAATTTGAATGGAACCACAAAAGACCCCAACCAGCAAAAACAATCTTGACAAAGAAAACATACACACACACACAAATATTTTGTTTTTAATTAAACTAAATTAATTAGAGGAAGAGCGTAATTTTTCCAGTTGTGTATCTTTCTACCAAGAAATATGGTTTATCTTTCCATTTATCACAATCTTTTAAAATACAATTTATTAAAGCTCAAAATTTTTTTGTCACATTTCATGTATCTTCACAATTTCATTTTAGTGTTAGTGTAGTGGTTAGTGCTTGCTTTTTAAAATAGATTAGATAAGGGGCACCTGGGTGGCTCAGTCCATTAAACATCTGCCATCCGTTGAGCTCAGGTCATGATTTCAGGGTCTTGGGATCGATCTCCATGATTGAGCCCCACATCAGGCTCCCTGATCAATAAGGAGTCTGCTTCTCCCTCTGCCCCTCCCCCCCACTCTTGCTCTCTCTCTCTCTCTCAAATAAATAAATAAAAATCTTTAAAAAATAGATGAAATAAAAAATACTTTAACATTGCTTTTTAAATATATTATTTTAAAAATAAAACCTGTACATTTTGATCATAGAAAAGATTCTATGAAGAATCTTCACAGAATGTATTTATGTTTTACACATATAGAAAGATAATAACTGAGAATCAATAAATACTATTTGATAAGTATGTGATAAAAGTGATGAAATGCTTGATAATGCACTGCTTAATTCTACTAGGATTTATATATTTCTATTTTTTTTAATTTAAAGATTTTATTTATTTATTCATGAGAGACACAGAGAGAGAGACAGAGGCAGAGGGAGAAGCAGACTCCCCACGGAGCAGGGAGCCCGAATCGGGACTCGATCCCAGAACCCCGGGATCATGACCTGAGCCGAAGGCAGACGCTTAACTGACTGAGCCACCCAGGCGTCCCTGGATTTATATATTTCTATCCACAATTAGATTAGTCTATAGTTTTTGTTATATGTACTATCTCAGGTCTTGATATCAAGAGTATGCTAGATTGGTCAGTGAATTGGTATGTTTCCATTTCAAAGTGTTTTTTTTTTTAAATTAATGCAATTTTAGAATTTTTTTGTCAGTCCCCTGAAAATTACGGAAAATTCAACCATATAGACTTATGTCAACATTTCTAGAGGTTTTAAAATTATTTTTTACTCTTCCACAACTATTTACTTGTTCAGATATTCTTTGGTGTCCATTTGGGGGGGGGAGGTTCTTTTCTTGAAAATCATTCACTTAGAAATTTCTACATTTGTTAGAATAGGATTATACTTTGTATTATCTTAGGTTTGTATTTTTCCAATCTCTAGACCTGTGATTCACACATTCCTATTCTTCTATTGTGTCATCTTATTTGATTACAATAAACATTTTATTGTATGTATATTATTTTTAGAGCCAACTTATGGATAACAATTCTGTTTTTTCATTGTGACTTTGAAACTATTCTTTTATGCTTTTTAACTCAGTTTTTGTGTTTTCTTTAGCTTTGATTATATTTCATTAAACCTCTGGAAAAATATGGCGCCTGGGTGGCTCAGATGGTTGAGCGTCTGCCTTCGGCTCAGGTCATGATCCCAGGGTCCTGGGATCGAGTCCCGCATCGGGCTCCCTGCTCATTGGGAGCCTGCTTCTCCCTCTGCCTCTCTCTCTGTTTCTCATGAATAAATAAATAAAATCTTTAAAAAAAAAAAAAAACCTCTGGAAAAATATTTCAGTTTATTTAGTTTATTTTTCTTGCTAAATAATTAAACCTTTCAAAGTGATGAATTTACCTCTATTCATATTATTGACCACATATGTTTTAGTTTGCAATGTTTTCATCTTTTTTTCCTGAATATTGTATGATTGAAGTTTTAAATTTTTTTCTCTGTACAAATAGTTATTTAAGAGTGTTTTTCCCACTTTTCACATCAAAGTACTTAGTTTTTTATTTATGGCAATGTGGTCTAATAAAGGCTGTTTTTTGGAACATACTGAACAAACTTTATATGCTTATATACAATCCACTTAAAAAATACTCTGCAGACACATAAAAACCAAATTTATTAAAATTAAACCATAATTTTACATAATTTATCTTTACTTTCAAGAAGACTTTACAACTTTAATTTCTCTTTTGCAGTCAGGGTTTGATGCTCACTACCCATCTTTTTGTATTACACCTACCATAGTCTTCATTTACTTATTTTGACTCATCTTGGTTGATTGTCATTGGTTATTGAAAAATTGCTTTCAGGAAGGGTCTGTGGGTGGCATACTCCCTGGGTTCTTGCATATCACAAGCTCCTTTTATTGACTTCACAAAAATTAGGTAGGTTTATAGTCTTTAGCTCATAAAAACCTTCCCATCATAGTTTTGTACACATTATTTCTTCATGTGTTATTACTGGATATTTTAGAGCAAAAGACTTTTTTTTCCATATTCTTATGTGAACTAGTGTTTTTTCCATTTTGTTGTGTCTGGGATATTGGTGTTGTTTGAGTTTGGATGTTTGCATAATGTTTTTTCATCTTTAAATTCAAACTTGTCATCAGGAAATTTACCTGAACCTCTGGAAAAGACTTGGTGTTCTCTCTACCCAGGTCCATAGTTTTCTGAATTAAATATGCTTTTTTGTTTGTTTGCCCCCTCATCCCATTAACAATAATCACTGCTTCTCTTTGGTTATGATTTCTCTTTATGTAATATCTAATATCCATGTATTTAATATCTCATGACAACCACATCTACTACATTGTTTTATTGTATTCATGTCTTGGTCTTTTCCTTGTTTTCAGGAGGGCTTCTTAAGTTTGTCACATCCCTATTTAGTTTCCTGGAGTGCCTGTTCTAATCTTTCCTGCATCAATGAAAATTTAAAATTTTTAACCTTGCAATCCTAATGTCCTCTACATGTCTATTTTCAGCCTGTTTTTATGCCTCCTTACTTCTCATTTCCACCTCCCTGGTCAAGCCTTTTGAATGTTAAGGCTTCTGTCACAGAAAACAGAATCCACTTTACCTATCTTGAGTCAAAATGGATGCATTGCAGGGTCCATGGCTTATAGAATTGCCAGAAGAGCTGAAGAAACAAATTGTAGGTTGAGAGTTCAGGAATGACTCCTACAGCCACACTGAAGAACCTGGTCACCATGGGAGATGATACTTCCTCTTTGATTTGTCTTCTGCCAATGGGCAACGTGGCTGCCACAGCTCCAGAACATTACTGCCACTCCAACAAACCAGATGCCACTGTGGTCAATCAGTGAGGCATCACTATCAAGAAGTCACCTTGATACCAGCTTCAAACCAACACTATCCATGTTATAATCTGTACATCAGAATAGATGCTACACATCCTGCTCTGACATCCACAACTCTAGTGACCAGGCACTGTGACCTCTGCTAATGGTGCAATAGAAAAACAACAACAACAAAAACCAAAGCACACACCTCTTTGACCACGATTACCAGTAGAAATAGAGAACTCTTTTATTTCACTTCTGCCTTCCAAATCTCATTAGGGTATATCAAGGGGTGAAATCTTATCACATCCAGAAACTTAGCTGGAATGGGATCTGAAAAAAAAATGTGGTTTTAGTTTTCTAGCATCTGCTTTATCAGAAGCTACCTTAAGAGGAAGTTTGCCAGATGTTGAGTACTGAGCCACGCTATCTACCTCAGTTTACTGCTCTGGATACTCAACTTTGAACAAGTCCTTCTTTCCAACTTTAACCTTCCAGATGACAGCAAGCAATAGAGAAGCATCCTGCAATAATGCAGCTTTCAGTGTGCAAATGACAATGCTTTTAACTTCTCTCTAAAAAAGGAGGTCTAAAACTCCATTAGTCACCACATCCACAAGCTGGTGATACTCATTTCTTAATGTGCTTTAACTTATGGACTCAATTACAAAGTAAACCAATACCAACATGCCTCATGTAAAATGACAGGAGAAATGAGGAATATAAAATTGCTTAGCAAAAATTCTATAAATATAAACACGCAGGAAGACAATGAGTATCATGAGTATCATGAGGTGATTATTATTTACAACTTCCTTCCAAAACCCTTCCTCAGGTCTCTTTCTCCTTGGGCAACATATCAAATGAGCTGGGATTTTTATCTGGTGAATGACCCAAACCATCACATCTGAGGTTTCGGAGACTTTACTGATCCTGCATAATATTCCATTAAGATTTTTGGTAAAAGATTCTATTTTTTTAAGAGAGAGAGAGCACACAAATGGGGGGTGGGGCAGAGGGACAAGCAGACTCCCCGCTGAGAGGGGAGTCCAACATGGGGCTCGATCCCAGGGCCCCAAGATCACACCCTGAGCTGAAGTCAGACACTTAACTGACTGAGGCACCCAGGCGGCCCTTCATTAAGTTTTATAGTTGGACGTGCAGCGCCAGGATGTGTCCTAGAGGATTTCCTGAGTCATAGATCTGTTTCTCCCTGCCCCGTATGACGGCTGCAGTTCTATTTCCCCCTTGTAATCAGGATCACTCAGCCCAGGAAACACAATGATCCGCTTTCTGTCCATTGGTCCAGGGGCATGAGTATCTCAATATTGAAAAGCAGCAGTCTCAACTTTCAGTTCAAAGAACCATTGATGTGGTCCTGGTGGAAGCATTCATCTCATGAGTGCCAGGTTCTCTAAATCATCAGAAACAAAGTCACAGAAAGGAGAAACAAAAATATTATTAGTGGGTCAATGAATGTACTGATGCAGAGTGCCATTAGTATATCCATCCCGTAGTGCCTAGAGCAGTGTATTCCAACTATGAGAGAAAAAGGACTATACATCACTTGCTGACGGAAAGCATATATCATCCTGTAGGGAAACATTCTATCCTAGCGAGATATCGACTTGCAGTTTTCAATAGTCTATTCTGTCTTTACAAAAGGCCCATTGTTTCTGAGTGCATGCTAAAAATAGTGAATCTCTTGTGAGTCAGCCCACTTTCTCTCCTATTTCTTCTCTATAATGAATTTCATGGTCAGTCGGTTGTGTTGTGTGGTAATACCATGGTAAAAAAGTAAACTGTTCAGTAAGTCCAAAACATATTGCTTTACAAAATAGGCGGTAAAGGCAAATCTCTATCTATGATAAGGCAGTACACTCACTAGTCCATATGCTCACTTCGTCTTCCATATAGGAGGACTCCAGTGGAGTCAGCCTGTCCCAACTGCTCGCTGGGCTCTCCTGGCTGTGGTGCTATAGGTTGCTGAATGCCCATAACCAGCCACAGAAATTCATGTTTCCCCTTGCTGACAGTGATGATGTAAGAAACTCTTTGCCACTACGTGTCCACCTTCTAAGGCTAACAAGATCACTGCTGCCTTCAGATGCAACTAATTCAGGAAATCAGTTTCGTATTTTCACCTCCTGTACCAGTGTTTCCTGTACCAGTGACTATACACTGTGCAGCGCATCACGGCAGAGCATGGAGAATGGAATCGTGCTGCGGCTGGTTAGAGCCAAAGCGATGTATCACGGGATCTTCAGTGGCTCATAGAACTGTCGGAAGGCCTAAAAAAATAGACGCGCCTGCCTCTCAACATCCACAGAGACGTTATCCAGACACGAGGGTACCTACTAATGCTATTGCCAAAAACCCAAATATCCTGTTATGAGATATTATGAGATGTTATGTGTCGAACGTCACTTCCTGGGAGAAGAGGTCAGGCTCAAATACAGAACTTGCCAGCAGGGGGAGTAGTTCTTTACGTGATTTCTTCTCTACTTGGCAGAGCTACTGCACCAGGATCAAGGGCTCTGGTCTTTCTGCCCCACCTTCAGGGACATTGGGAAGCTGTTCTTGTGCCTCCTCCTGCCATGGCTGCCTCTCTGTCACAAAGGAGCCGGGGCCATGCCTAGGGTTGGCAGCGAAAACACAGAAGACCTAGTGAATTTTAATGTCAGACAACGAATATATTTTTAGTTTAAGTATGTACCAAAGCACATAGGACAATCAATTGCAGTAAAGATATTTTTCAGGGCCTCCTGGGTGGCTCAGTCGTTGAGCGTCTGCCTTCGGCTCAGGTCAGGATCCCAGGGTCCTGGAATCGAGTCCCACATCGGGCTCCCTGCTCCGCGGGAAGCCTGCTTCTGCCTCTCCCACTCCCCCTGCTTGTGTTCCCTCTCTCGCTGTGTCTCCCTCTGTCAAATAAATAAATAAAATCTTCAAAAAAGAAAAAAGAAAAAGAAATTTTTCATCAGCCATATGAAATACAAATGTTTCCGGGCATCTCATATTTTTATTTGCTGCATCTGCCAAACCTAGGTGTACTATACTCAGTGGAATCCCCTGTGTATTATTGAGAAGCCAAGATAGCTGGTGGCATTGCTGACTTTCTGGGAGGCCATATAGAAGTGTATCTGAGGGTGGCATCTCGAGTCAGATTTCCCGAGGGTACATCTTGGTTCCTTTGCTTATTTTTTGAACTTGGATAAGTTACTTAGGCTTTCTGTGCTTTACTTACCTGTGAAGTTGATCTATTAAGGTACCTACTTCAAGGGTCAATAGGAGCATTAAGTGTCAAGCGTTTAGAAAAGTATCTGGCATATAATAAACTCTCTACAAATATTGGTATTATTATTTCTGCTGGGAAAACAAGGAAATGCTGGTGACTCCCCTAAACAACTAGTTGGAAACGCTCATCTGCAACAGAAAAGCGATCCTAAATTTAAACTCCCCATCTTCCCCATAGATTTTCCTTGCCTTCAGTGTTCATGTTTCCAATTAAGAAGGTGTCAGGGTTCCGCCAGCCCATCCTCTGATTGCTTCCGGAGAGTCTGAACCGCTTTCTCCAGAGGGGAATTGTGAACTAGCCTTTCGTGCCTTGTCATTTCATGTGCACTAAATCTAGCAGAAATACTTTGCTATTTCTGACAATGGAAATCATAACCCTTCTCTGGTCCTTTAACCAATGCAGATTAGTGTCTATTTTTATATTTCTTTGGTCATTTCAGGAGATGCGTAACAGGATGGAAATTAGACCCCTGGCCTCGAGTCATCAGCTTTCTCAGAATGCCAAGGCATAAGCAGAACCATCATTTTGTTTTAATCCCTTGACTGTATTGATACTTAATAACTGGTACGATGCTTAAAATTCAGAGAGACAATAGTGGAGAAAAGATCTTTCAACATGAGCTTCATTGACTGGCTCATTGTGTTGTTTATAAATTTTAGCTCAAACCTCCTCACTAGTTCTCTATATGTTAATATATGAAATTCCCTCTTTTTGCAGTTAATGTAATACAGATCTAATCCTTATGCAATGATTCTAGCTCAGGCTTTTTTCCAGTCCTCTGGAGTTATTTATATGCGATTTTCAAACAGAGATGATCTTTCCTATATGCACTAATAATATTTACATTTTTAAATGGAACACAGATCCAAATTTGAGGTAAAAGGTTATGAGGTCAAAGAAACATAGAGATTAGATCTTTAACCATGGCAGACTGTAACATATTGAAAATAGCAATATCATATTTTTGCAAATTTCATGCTCTCATTGGAGACATAGATACCTAATAGAAGGAGGATTTCTTTTTAAAAAGAACAACTGTGTTCATTAATAGCTATTAAGTTAGCCCACATGAAGATTGGTGGCTATTAGGAAAAAAATATATCTGAACAATTCCAAACAGTGATGTCTAAAATATTGCATGAAAAGGGGTGGAAATAATGGAATAATATTTCAAACAATCAGTGATAGTAAAGTAAATGTAAAGTCCTAATTAATGGAGCTAGTTTTTCAAGGGGTGAAGTCACTATTTGCAGGGGAGCTAAACACAGAGATCTTTTAAGAGGTGCTGTATACAACTATTGATGAATTTAAAAATTTTTATAAAGTATCATGGGATGAAGACAGAACCAAAGCAAGGTATGAATGCAAAATGCAGGCTAACTGAAAAGTGTCCTCCCTTTTCCCTGGTTCTCTGGACTCATCCCTCCAGAAAATGAGTTGGATGAGAGAAGAGTATAAAGACCTTCCCAGTAACTTGCACAGATCTTGTTACCTCTTTTTTTTTTAAGATAGATTTATTTATTTATTTATTTGAGAACAAAAGAGAGAGAACATGCACAAGCAGGGAGGGGGATGGCAAGAGGGGGTGGAGAACACACTGCACCGAGCTTTGAGCCTGACATGGGTCTCAGGACCCTGAGATCATGATGATGGAGTTTTGGAATATAGTGAGGTTCAGTATGGTGGAGTCCAGAGCCGATGACCAAGAAAAAATTCTTGAGATGTCTTTGGTGCAAAAAGGTGGTTTTATTAAAGCACGGGGACAGGACGCATGTGTAGAAAGGGCTGCTGCACCAGGGTTGTGAGGGGTGGCTGATTACATACTATGGGGTTGAGGGAGGTAAGGAAAAAAGGAGGTTTCTGAAAGAACTTTCATATGCTGAAGAGGACCTACAAGATAATGGAGGCCTTGCCATTGTCAAGTTAAGGTTGTTTATCCCTCTAGTAATGCATTAACATTAGGAGAGTTGGGAGATTCCTGGAAGAATGTCACACATGTCCCACCCAGGAGTGGTGGGTCGGGGGAGTTGCAGGGTGTCAGTTTATGCTTTGTCTTTAACCAGCCTTTTGTTCCTGACCTGAACCGAAACTAAGGGTCGACACTCAACCAACTGAGCCACCCAGGCGCCCTCTTATTGCCTCTTTTATATGAGAATAAGGTTCTTGGTGTCATGACCAGAAGTTTGTGCTCTCCACTGTATGAAGTTAGATCTTTTGTCAAGATGCTGAATAGCTCTTTCAGTGTCTGATAGAAAGTTTCCTATAGTATTATCTCAAGTGGTAGAGGTTTATACCATCCACATTGAGCATCTCGAGATATAACATGCCTTTCTTTCACATGTTGGCCCTAGTTGCTGAGTCTCATGCCTTGTTATCTGATAATAAAATATATCTATAATTTACCCTTAGAAAAGTGACAGCTACCACATTCAACCTCTAAATTTGGGGAATATTGGTTTATCAATATATGTGTAGATCAGAGGTCAGCAAACTTTTTTCCTTAAAAGGCCAGACAGTAAATATTTTAGGGTTTACATGACTTAGGGTCTCTGTTGCAACTCCTTGGTTCTGTCATTGAAGGGGACACAGCCAGAGAGGATGCATAAACTAAGGGGCATGACTGGGTTCTGATAAAACTGCATTTACTAGAACAGCTAACAAGCCTGTGGACCTTAGTTTGCAGACCCCAGTACTAGATAACACCATTTTCATGTAATGAAGTGATATCCTTTATCGTTTGCTTTAAAATGTTAAATAAGGGTGCATTATTTTCCTTCTTACTTCTCTAAAGTAAGTACGTGATACATAATTCCTATACCTTTATTATGCCTGTTTGTTGCTTCTATGTATAAACTGCAACGTATAGTTAAGCTTTTATAAATGAATTTTCCAGAATCAAAAGAGATATTTTATAAATGTTTGCTTTCTGACACCGTAACTATTTTATTTCAAAGAACTCACGTCTGTGTCTTATTTTTATGAAATTTACATGAATAAACAACACAAAGGAAAAGGCAAAAATCCTTTTTTTAACCTTAAACGGTATGGCCTAGGATGAATATAGTAGTTCATCCCGAAACCAGCCCTAATATGAAAAAGAAAACAAAAGTTATGAATTAGAACTGCTTTATCAGATACCATCCAATACCGCCTAAGCATTAAAGCATTCAGAAGTATGCGCAGAAGAGTAATGAAGAATATATAACTTTTCAAAACGAGGGTAGTCCAATCCCATAATCTGACATATGAATAAATTCCATTTGCAGCCCTCAATAGAAGTACTGAATGGTAAAGAACAAAAGAGGCAGCTCCAGGCTGTTTTCCATAATTTTTCTAATTCATTGTTTTAATGGAATAGATGAGTTTTGCGGGACTGAAAGAAAGAAAGAAAAAAAAAGAAGCAGCCCTCTCTGATGAGCTCTGTATTTGCAAATAGTATCTGCCACCTGAATAAAGTACAGTCCTTTGAATGATGGCAATATTGTCAATGATGCATTTTAAATCAATGAACTCTAAAAGAAGGCAAGCTCTTTTCTTCATTTCACATTACTGTATTTTCCATTCTTTCTGGCTTTTTCCAAGGTAATAAATAATAAAAGAACTTATCCTAGAAAAAAGTGACAATGAAAGAGGAAATCCTGAACCCCTGTTTTAACAAAAATAATAATTAGTAGTATTCTATAAATGACTCTAACAAACATTTGACAAGAAATGGTAGTTCTCCTGTGACGATGAATGAGCATGCTGATTTGCAACTGTAATACTTCTGAAATTGCAACAATCCATAAAGGGAAAGAAGAGGGGCAAGGTGGGCCCAAGTACTATTTCTTTTACGGATGTAGGGCCCCTACCAATTTCAAAAGGAGCTCCCCACTCGCAAGAAATATATAGTTCTGAATTTGGAGAAATATATTCTAGAAGATCATTTTTTTACATCACCAAGAATGAGCTGAATCCACTATAGGAGAGAAAAAGTTAACGGAGTTATCTAGTGGCATCTTTTGTCAGAAAAAAGCAGATGAAAGCCTCTGGACGTGGTGGTGAAAGGGGACTATGACACATGACTTCTAAGCCACATGAGTTACAATACTGAAAAAGAGTCAGAGAAGACACAGAGAGCCCCTCTGCATCAGGCAAGGGTGTATTAACAAGAAGAGTCTGAGCTTGAATCGTGAGGCTCAGGAAGAGGAGCAGTGTGATTGATGGTGAATACACAGGAATGTTGCTGTTTTCACTGCAGTCGTAAGTCCTTGCCCTTGGATCTCTGGTGTTGCATCAACTGGGCAATGTCATTGTCAAACCTAGGCTCTACGTTCTAGTAATTAAAAGAGACCAGAAAGTACTACTTATCCTGGATTCACTCACTCCTCTGTTATAAACAGAGAAATAAGGGAGCTCCTTTTCGGGGAGCTCAGTGTGTTTTCTGATGAACCAGAAACCACAATGGGATTTTGATACTCAATTTTAGCCCTAGGTTAAGTCAGGGAGTACAGCACCTCCAAATGAGAATAAAGTAAGAGAACTCATTAAAAAGACTTGTTATAACCAGGAACATTTAGTTTTAGTTAGATAAGACTTTGAAAGAAGGTGATAATAAATAACTCTTCCATTGTATCAGGAAATATATTAGGATTTCGACCTAAGAGAGCATCATATAAGTAAACCCTATGACCATCTGTGTGGAGAAATTGGCAGTTACTCTATTTATTTGTTTATTTTTGCTACCCATACTGGAGCATTGGTTTCTTGGTCGGGAATGCTGTCTTGGATTCTTGGCAACTGCAAAGGCACATGCCTTGCAGATATTAGAGACTCACATTTGTCCAGGTATCAGCTGATAAATTTGGAAATGTTATTTAGCTGCACCAACGACAAGAAGGCAACTGCTTAACAATAAAAAAAAATTTGAAAAGAACACTAAAATGTAGTCTCTCTCTGTATGACAGAAGGTTCTTAGTTGTAGGTGAAGGAAATTATAGCCAATTTAAGAGAAAAAAAAATCTTGATTAGATGGTTCTCAAAATCTCTGGGATGATCAAAGGCATAGGTCTGGAGGGCCAAGAACAAAAGTGAAATCATCTTGGGAAACCTGACCATGAGGACACCATCATCATTACCACCTGGCATGGACGAGTCCAGCGGTCACCACCAGCCCTCCCCAAGCTGAACCCAGGGTACTTGCTGCTGGCAGTGCTACCCAGCGGCCTCTGGGAGGTGGACATGTCCATGGCTGGTGCCCCTGCCCTCAGCTGATGTACTTCCTCATGGTTCCTGCTCTTTCACGTCCCTGGCTCCCATTACAATGTAGGGCAATGTGTAGCTTGTCTTCCCATGCCTGAACTGCAAGGGAAAATGGGGAACTGAGCATCTGGCAAGTTGAGTTTTCTAATGGAGAGCTGGCTGTACCCAACAAGGCGGAGGATGTCCTCACATGAAAAGGGGATGGAAACGTTGCATACTCAAAAGGAAAGACAAATGTTTACTGTTCCCACAGATTCAAAAGTGCGGTGGTTGAGCAGTTCTAGGTCGATAATTTATTAGCCCAGTGCTGTCAGTAAGAACCTAGATTCTTCCTATCTCTTCCTTCTCAGTAAATTGGCTTTTGGTCTTCACTTTTTTTTTTTAATTGTCTTTCTGCATCTGCCCATATGTGTCGTATAGCAGCTGCAGAATTTCTAAATTGTCCCATATTCCAGGCCCAGAGGATATAGCCAGGAAGAAAACCGTCTGGGATTAAAGGCATGAGGTTTTCTAGATAATGGGTAGCCGGTAGCATCAAGGAAGACATTTGATATACTTGAAAGATATTCACTTAAAAGTGTCAGCTCTGGGAGTGAGCAAGATGTAAAATCTCTGAGGATAAAATTGTGCTTTTTACTACCACTTGAACCCCAGGGGAACAATGACAATAAGCCTGTAGAAACCCCCAGGACTACTTATTGATATGAAGAAATTCTTAAAAAATGGTTCTGACCAAAAGGGAGATGGAGAAAGGGATCAATAATTTTATTATCTATTATTGCTACCTATACAGTTCTCCCATAGGGCTCCAACAGGCATCCCATCAAAACTATCAAACCCACGACTCATATACCAATATTATAGTTTCATCTTTTTGAGTCTTAATATTCTATTAAAGCATAAAGAAACTGTCTCACAACTCTTTCAGTTGTAAGTGAAAGAAAGCTTAACCCAACTGGCGTAAGCCAAAGGAGAACTTACTAGATCACATAATGAAAATGTCTGTAGGAGAACGGACTCTAAGCATATGGTGGGGACTTGAATGACACCGCCAGGACCCAGTTTATCTCTCTCTATTACTGTGCTGACTCCAGTGTCAGGAAAGCCCCTCTCTGGGCGTTACACAGGGCACAGCTATTTCAGATTTTACATCTTTACAACTTCAAGGCCAATAGGAGAGAAAAACAGATGTATTTGTTCCCGAATGACCCAACATCTCCTTGGCTGAGATTAGCTTGCATACCCATCCCTGAACCTCTCCTTGGCCCAAGTAACATGTCTGCTCTGACGAGTCACGTAGCTCCCCCTGGAGCCTGGAGGGTAATCATCCCAACCGGAGAAGCTCAGAACCTGAGAAGGGCTGAGGCTAGCTCTCAGGAGGAAGTTTGGTCAAGGTTTCCCAAAAAAGGTGGATGAATTCAGCCAGAGATAAAAATAAACCAAACCCCCTAACATTTTATCAAAAATTATCTATCTCTGGCCAAAGGCAAAGATTAGAAAGAAAGTAGATATTTAGGGGAGAAAGAAGCCTGGAAGGAAGAGGTGGATACTGATGGAGAGGGATAAGAGCAAAGCACCTACTTATAAATCACCCCACAGTAAGCACTGAAAGCAGAGAAGACTTTGGACTGCTCTACAGGGTTCTCAGCTCACAGAAATAAGCTATTGTTTCAAGGCTAGGTATGATATTCCTTTTCTTTAAAAGTCAGAAGGGTCCTGGAATTGGGGGGAATTTATCATTTACATTTGTTAGCATTCAGTATCATTTTTTAAGAGCTTACTATGTGCTGGTTCTATGCCAAATGATTTGCAAGGTTTTTTTTTAAAGATTTTTTATTTATTTATTTGAGAGAGAGAATGAGATAGAGAGCACGAGAGGGGGGAGGGTCAGAGAGAGAGGCAGACTCCCCGCTGAGCAGGGAGCCCGATGCGGAACTCGATCCCGGGACTCCAGGATCATGACCCGAGCTGAAGGCAGTCGCTTAACCAACTGAGCCACCCAGGCGCCCGATTTGCAAGTTTTAATGATCAGGAGGGCAGGCTCTGAAATAAGACTATTTGTATTTGAGTACTCTCTCGACAATTTACCACCTTATGACTTTTGGCAGATAACTTTATTTCCTCATCCATAAGATGGGAAGAAAAAGAGTTTGAACTCACAGGGTTGTTGCAAGGATTAAATAATGTAAAATGTTTAGAACATTCCTTATCTATAGTAATTGCTGAATAAATAAGAATCATAAGTATTAAGTGTTGTTTAGTTTCCTTAAGCCTCTCAAACTATAAGGTAGGTACTATTATTATGCACAAGGAAACTAGAGAAAAATAGACAAGCATAGGTAGCAAATGGAGTTGGCTGCGATCTGAATCCAGATCTCACCAGTCCATAACCTGTGCTGTAAATCAAGTTAAACAGCTTTTAGGATTATAGATTTTCTGCCAGAATTCAGGACTCCCTGGACATAGAGAAAAGAAAGAGGGAAACACACAGTTGGGCTCTCTACCATTTTCCCTTTAGTTTATTTCATGATTCATGTTCTACAGAGGCAGTATAGACCATTGTACATTAAATAACATAGATTATATTCTGGAAAATATTTAGTTTCATGTAGGTAAGAAACAATGCACATTCTCATTTCTAATTCAGATTTGGTCGTAGCCTGAAAATAATAGTAACTTGAAATTCCACTCGAAAATGTAATAGATCAATCAACCAGGTAGCCTGCATACCATTAAAGACTTAATTTGCTGGGACCAGGAGTCCACCTTTTTCAGTTAAAATAAGACTAATGCTTAGCATATCAATATTTAAGCTGAATCTATTTTTATTAATTAGGACTTGAAGGTTGTCAGAAACTCACTGCAAATCGTCAATTACCTTGTACCTGGGATGTCCCTTATAAGAGTATCACATTACACAGCCATAAAAAATTCAGAAATAAAGTAGAATGTGCAGGAAAATCCTCATTTAAAATTGAAAGAATGAAAATTAACCCTTATTCTGTGAGGGGCCTGTGTCTTTCTAGGTTTTAAAAGTATTAAAGAATACTGTAGATAACCAGTTCTTTTTTGTTCTACCTGATCCAATTGAATCTACTTTAAATAGCCATAATTGGTGATTTTTCAGATCAAAGGTCTTCCTCGGATCAATAAGCAGAGCTTGTCTATATTGATTACTAGCCATGCCTATGAAAATATCATTCGTTACATCGGAAATGTAGTGGAATGAAGAGGCTAACACCAAATTGGAAGGAAATCAATGAGTTTCATGTAGATAAAAATAAGCATGTTACCTGAGAAGAGAACATCAATTTTTTATGGACCCTGGACCAAACAGCAAAGGAAAAAATTATCTAGTAGGTCAGTCCTCCGAATGCTCAGAATGTCTTCTTTTTCATAGTGGAACTTCCTCTAACCCAGCAGAATTTCATCAAAGAGAAGAGGAAGGAAAAGGGTTGAGAATTCTTAGTTTCTATTGATTGCTATAAAAACATCCCCACATTTTGTTTTTTAATGTTCAAGCCCCACATTCTCTACATATTTATGAAAAACAATCAAAATACTTGATTTTTTTCTGCAGAACTTAGTCTCATGTAACTATTTCATATCTTGACAGCTATGGCTTCTGCTGCATTAAAATAATATGATAGATGAAGAGAACTATTAATGTGAAAAAACTTCAACTAAGAAATCATCTGAACAAAATGCTAGCTTTAAAAAACCAAGATTTTTGACAGAATTTTATTTTTCCTCCAATAGGTTTATTGCCATCAGTAGTTTACACTACCTCTGGGTACCCACTCTGAAACTGTCACCCACTGGTGACAGGGATCTGAACTTATGTCCAGAGCATCTGAGTGGGCTGGAGTCTGCATCCTTCCTTCTGGTCCAGGACTGCTGGTGGCTGGACCTCCCGACCTAGTCCCTGGTCCCTAGACAGCCAGGATTATTAATACGTCCCTACTGCCATGAATGCCCAGAAAATTTTGGCCAAGTCAGAGTTGTTATAAGGGGCATAGCCAAGGTTCACCGTAGGTATTACAATTATACAATCAGAAACAGTAGGTTAAGTTGGCTTAGCCAGGCAACCAGAGGTAGACAATGCATTTTTAGCTGTGCATGGCTAGGCAGAGGCTACTCACAAAAGAAAAAGTAATAAACAGAATTTGTCGAAATGAGATATAATAGAAAATCCAGGATAGAACACAGAGAATAGTGATGTTGGTCTGACTGAGAATGGTACCTAAGAAGAAGAAGGGAAGAAAGGTTAAGGATCAACCTTAGAACAAAGGCTAAGACAGTTCCCAATGGGCTAGCATAATAGAAAATCCAGGATAGAACACAGAGAACAGTGATGTTGGTCTGACTGAGAATGGTACCTAAGAAGAAGAAGGGAAGAAAGGTTAAGGATCAACCTTAGAACAAAGGCTAAGACAGTTCCCAATGGGCTAACTATGCTAACAGTGGCTTTTTGGCTAATGTCATCTTAAGCAAAATGGTTGAGGAACTCCTTTAGCAGCCCTTTAACTGTCCTCTCGAATTTGTTCTGATCTTGCAGAGGTCTCTGATGTGTATTTAGTCGAGGAGTTTTATGCCACTGTGCCCAGAGGGTACTCCACTTCCTCTGCAAACAAAGAACTTCCCTGGGGGCTAAATTCTCAAACTCTGGAATTGTCCCTTGAAGTATATAGCTCCAGAATGGGGGACATTTGCACCATGTATATTCCAGAATAATCCCTAAATTAGAATTACTAGCTCCCAGCATTTTAATAAAAAGATTACCTGGGATGCATATAGGTAGTGTTTAGTTTCTAGGATAGATTCCATGCCTGAACAATGTGGGAGTCTATAGGCCATCGCTATAAATATCTAGGCAGGGACCATGATTCTCATGTGTACTTCTTGCTGCCATGCTCACCAGGCTTCTTAAAAACTCCTATTCAAACGGAAGTTGCCTAAGGCTCTTAAGACCTTGCATTGGGGGAAATCCAACAAACACAAAAGGTTGGGAAAGTTCATATCACAATTCAAAATTAATGCAGAAAAGTTCAAGTTCAAAGTAGGCTGACATCAAAGAGTCTTGGCAACCCAAGATCAGCTGGTGAGACATGGCGTGTGATTTCTAGGCAATAGCAACAAGTCTCAACATTAGGTGAGTGAACAAGTCACAGAACAATGAAGTCCATGCAAGGTTATGTGAAGGATTTTAAAGCTGGGCTCCACACCCAGAACTTAGGGAACTGTCAGGGGCCTGAGGCCCAGCTGAAGAATCTACAGCTCCAGCAGACAACTGGAATAGACTCATAACCAGGGACTATGTCAGGAGGTCCAGCCACCACTGGTCCTGGACCAAAAGGAAAGGTGTAGCCTGCAGCCCACCTAAATGTTTTAGACACAAGTTCAAATCCCTCTCACTAGTGGGAAGGAGCTATAAGATTCAGAGTGGGTACCTGGAAGAGAAAGGGTGCAGCACGAGCTTTCAGACTGTGGAGGTCTAGAGATATACTGTGATATTTACAGACTGCTCCGCAGTGCCTGTGATGAGTAGGGTTGCATGGGATTTATACTTTCTTTGTGTCTGTGTTTCTTAAAATATCTGCAGTGACCATTTATTACTATTATAATAAGAAGATCTGATTTCAAAATGTACATGTTTTGAAAATAGTATCTTTATTACACTAACTGGATAAGGGCTGATAAGACAATTATTCAGCATGTAAACTGCATACTTATTCCCTTTTATGTGTTTTTTTCCATACATAAAGAACAATTTGACTAGAGAAACGTCTTAGAATAAACTCTTATAAACAGTTTTGTGTATAATGAACAGACTTAACTGACCAAATGTTGGTTTAAATTTATTCATTGAATCAACAAATATGAATAAGATATATGTACAAATATTGTTATATATGGAGCTAAAGAAATATTCACAACAAAATAATTATTAGGGGGCACCTGGGTGTCTCAGTTGGTTAAGTGTCCAACTCATGGTCTCAGCTAAGGTCTTGATCTCAGAGTCATGAGATCAATGAAAAAAAAAAACAGTAAAGATAGTAAATTTGGGGGCGCCTGGATGGCGGTTAAGCATCCAACTCTTGATTTTGGCTCAGGTCATGATCCCAGGGTTGTGAGATTGAGCCCCGTGTCAGGCTCCACACTTGGCGGGGAGCCTGCTTGAGATTCTCTCTCTCCATCTCCCTCTGCCCAGCCCCCACTCTCTCTCTAAAATAAATAAATCTTTTAAAAAAGAAT
Source organism: Neomonachus schauinslandi (assembly GCF_002201575.2). Lineage (NCBI taxonomy): Eukaryota > Metazoa > Chordata > Mammalia > Carnivora > Phocidae > Neomonachus > Neomonachus schauinslandi. The sequence goes on along the minus strand of NC_058414.1, from coordinate 72,274,632 downwards.
TATTAAAAAAATTGTTTAGAACTTAATTTATATTTTCATGGAGGGGGAGCAGTAAGTAGCTGTGTAAGTTTCTATTACTTGATTGCAGTTATCAGTATGTAATAATATATGGACTGTGACATTAAACTACGTTAAGAAAACCCACAACTCTTGTAGAAATTCCAACAAGTTACCTTTAGCAGCACGAATTATAACAGTAAAACTGATGATGTAAAGAGTCTTCCAATTAATGATGTTTCCAATTTTTTCATGTTACTAGCCAACTTGAGTCTTTAGTCACTGAGATGTTGCTTTGGTAAGCCCTTAAGAAATTAATATAAGTGATAAAACATGATGTCACCTACTTGAAAACTCTAAAATCGTACTGAATGATTAAGAAATATTTGAAATCTGGACAGTGTTGGTTATCAACCTGTGATACTTCAGCCACTGCCTGACTCATATTTTCAAAAAGTGTTATTTCTCCCTACATGTAAATTATTGATCTAAAAACTTATTGGCCAAAGCTCATTGTACCCCTAGACCATCTTATGGCTGTTTTTATCATTTCTAGCTATTTTTTTGACCATTAAATATTCAGAGAAGTAGTGTTTTCTTCTGGTTACTTTATTCCAATTTCACCTCTGTGATTCAACTATCTTTAATTTCATTAATAAAATAGTGGCTATCATTTAATCCTTTAAAAACTAACTCTACTATGGAGAGGGGAAATGCACTAAAATTGCTGATGGGAATGTTTATTGGGAAAAAGCCTTTATTGGGAAGGCATTATGGCAACTTCTATCAAAGTGTTAAATGTTCTTACCTTGTGACTCAGGATTTCCACCTTTAAGAATTTCTGCTACAGGTTTACACACTTAACTGCAAAACGACATATGTAAAATATTGTTGTCCCTTATTTTTCTAGCAATATTGTTTTTAAAAAGATTTATTTATTTATTTGGGGGGGGCATGAGAAGGGCGTGCAGGGGGGAGGGAGAGAGAGAGAATCTCAAGCAAACTCCAGAGTGTGGAGCCCAATGTCTGCCTGGATCTCATGACCCTGAGATCATGACCTGAGTCAAAACCAAGAGTTGGAGGCTTAACCGACTGAACCACCCAGGTGCCCCAGTAGCAATATCATTTGTAAGAGCAAGATTTTAGAAACAACCTGGGGCACCTGGGTGGTTCAGTCAGTTAAGTGACTCTTGATTTCAGCTCAGGTCATGATCTCTGGGTCCTGGAATTGAGCCCCGCATCAGTCTCACCTATCAGCAGGGAGTCGGCCTCTCTCCTGCTCCCTCATCCTCTGCCCCTCCCCCCATTTGCACACACTCTCTCTCAAATAAATAAATCTCAAAAAAAAGATTTTAGAAACCTATTAAATGGAATTATTTCCAAAATATAACATAGAGTAAAAAAGTATAGACTAATATGCACTAACTGTGACAATTATTATTTAAAAGGACAGAAAATAATATACATACATATTGGTTCATATATGCATAAAATAACATGAACCTTAATAACCTTGGCTGCTTTCAGGACAGGGAGCTGGATAAGAGGCAGCTGGGATAAGAGGGAGACTTTTCTCCATATGTCTTTAATACCGTTTGAATATTGAATATAAGAATGTGTTGCTTATTTAATACATATATAAACAAAATTTAAACAAAATTTGAAGTAACTCACCTTGGCAGTAACTAGGAAGCTAAAATAATACTTGGATAATTAAGTGATTTGAAGGCAGAATGCACTGTGCATGCCTGAATATGAGAAGAGATTCTCATCCCCCCATTATCTTTTAAAAGGAGAGAATTCATTGATTTGTATTGGAATACTTACAAAATCTCACATATAGGTGTTTTCCCAGTTATTTTGAACATCAGCATTCTGTTTGGCAAGTCACTTTATTAATTTTAGGATCAGTGCTAGCTTTGCATGACCTTAGGTGTTAACTGATGGGATTGTTCGAAAAGAAGAAACAGAAATTTAAGAGTTTTATTCCTCAGTAAGTGTCGATTTGGTTAAAAAATAACGTACTGGGGCACCTGGGTGGCTCAGTCATTAAGCGTCTGCCTTCGGCTCAGGTCATGATCCCAGGGTCCTGGGATTGAGCCCCCATGGGGCTCCCTGCTAGGCGGGAAGCCTGCTTCTCCCTCTCCCACTCCCCCTGCTTGTGTTCCCTCTCTCGCTGTGTCTCTCTCTGTCAAATAAATAAATAAAATCTTTAAAAAAAATAACATTGTACTTTATGATTTGGAGATCAAAACAACAATGAAGATTATGTCCTAATGTTAAGTACAGGGGTTCTTGTCTTTTGGGATACACTTTCCAGGGACAGTTCATACAAGAGTTTAAGAAGTGCTATATTATAAACAATTGTAAGTGAATATAAAAATTATATTCCCAGAAAAATTTGTTTAAAAACTTTAAAACTTTCTCTAATGATGACCAGGAGTCTGAGGTCAAAGATGTATGTGTAGAATTGAAAAAAAAAAAATTATGATGAAATTAGAGTGGAATATAGCAGTATTCACAATTACCCCATTATTTTATATAATTTTAACTATATGTAAGTAATTATTTTAAATATTGTAAGTAGTCACGTGACTACCTCACCTGCATCCATAAGTATTATTCAAAGCATTATTTACTTGGATTTCTCATTGGAAAAATGAGAGTTGCCTTATTACATGAATACCTTATATTTGGTATTGCAAAGTATTTTAAATTTTCCCAAGTAAATTTATTTTCAACATTTGCCAAAACCGAAGGTGAGATCCCTTTCATTTTTGTGCTTTTCTAACCATATACCCTTTCTATGTATTGTTCGGTAAGGCTTTCCGATTCAGACAACTTTTATTCCCCAGCACTGTAAAGTATTTTGTAACTGCACAGATAGCATGAAAACAGGTAAAACAGCCTTTGAATCACATTATTTTAGATGCATGACAGCCCAAGGAATGGATATAATCCAAAACTAAAATCATTTTAATAAAAGCTTAGGTCTCTGAGATTTTATTTCCTACAATGTCAGGAAGACTACAGAATAAAAGCCTTTCTGTTTCATTAATAAAGACCACTGTATTATCATAGAGTTTGCAAATTATCCACAGCTACTTCAAATAAATACTTCTCCACAGTGCAGTACTCTTAAAATATTTGGGGTAGTTGAAACAAATCAAATGAACTCATGCACTCATTTAAAAAAATGCAGGAAAGTTGAAAACACAAACACTACTGTGGCTTATGGAATTTGTATTTTAATGTAAACAAGGTGGCTGAAATGCTAATCTTTTATTTATTTAAAACAACGAGGAAGGTCATGAAAATAATTCCCCATACTGATTCTGGCATGTAAAGGGAAAGTGAAGGTCTGTCAGTAAAGAAAGGAATGTTAATGCAAAATTAGTGTGCTGGATCCAGCTCATGCTGTTTACTGTAGTTTTGACTGTGAGATCACTCTTTTTCATGAAAGCAAAAAAGCAGTTTGTAAGCTTTGTTTTACGAGGGATGCCTATATAGAGGATAAAGATTTAACATTTTTAAGCCTAAAATTGAAGTTCACGATGAGCTAAAACCATAAATTTTAATGAATTTGTTTTTAAAGAACATATGTTACCTGTATATTAATAAAACGGCCATTTATATGTAAGTAAAAATTAAATTAAGCCACTCATTAATTTGATTAGGAATTTCCATCAAAATTTCCCTATGACTTTGGTGGAATTCCCATATTAAAGGCTTTTGAATGCAGGTCACACAAGCAGATCTTGTTTTGTCAGGTGGATGGTCTCTGGTATACAGAGACTTGATAGAAACCAGCTGCAATGACCTGACATTGGTTAAAGCTGAAAACTCAGACAGTGCAAACAAATACTATATCTTGGCTCAAAACACTGGCCACATCTGCCGACAATTAGTTCTATATCAGACCTAGAAAGGGGCACCGAAAAACAGGTCAGATTACAGAGAAAGCAAATAAACAAGGGGCCCGGCATCATTAGTCATCAAGTGGATACAGAGGTAGCTGATTTCTATACTGAAGCTCGGATTGTCCATCGTAGGATTCAGCAGATACTGTTAGTTAAGAGGTGCAGGGACGTTGCCTGTTGATAGTCTGAAAGGGCCAATGAGTTATGGGTGCCACCCAACAACTGTTTATTATTTCAGATAGCAGAGATCATCCGGAGAAGATAGAGCACTAACCTTCAGAAATGGAAGATTTTAAAAGCATTCAGATGTCATCTCCTGCCATTTCTGGTCAAGATTTATGACACAGTTTAAGGTGGCAATAGATAAGAAAAAGGCTGATTTTCCCTGCTCTGCCTTCTTTCCTCCAGAAATTCACTTTTCTACTTCTCTTTTTAGCCTTTCTTCAACTTTTCTAAGACAATGGGTCTATTCAGGACCCATATTTTTTAACTCCTTCGCCCTGAAATGTGGATTCCTGAATGGTTATTCCTGGTGTCATGATTGTTTGGCTTCTTGTGTTCACTTTTTAACCCAAGAATTGTCAGTTTCCCTTATGTCATGCATGTTTTCTTGGTCTCTCAGTGGGCTGAGGTGGTCCTAACAGTTATCAGTGAATCTGGGTTGGCAACACTGTTGCCCTGTCACAGAATACCCTGTGCCCCTCTCATTGGCTGTCACTATTGGCTTTCCATGCCTTCGCAAGTGACGGGCAGATTCTGCTCCAGATACTGAGTTTTAGGCGCTCCTTCCAACCAGAGCCGCTGACCTTCAGCCCTTGCCCCGTCACAGTGGATACCCATCTTAGAGAGTTGAACTGCGGGATGAAATGTGCCAGTCTTCCTACCCAGAGCAGTGGCCTTTCCCCGCAGAGTTTCTACCATCACTCTGCTCCTTCCAATAAACTTGTCCCTTCCCATTTCCCTGACTTTTCATTAGTCACTTGTTCTGGAGCTTTAATCAACAGAGTCAAGATTAAGTCTTACCTCTCTTGGTTCTCTTGTTTGTTTTACTTGGGTGTCAGAGATGTCTGAAAATCAAGGACAAGATAGAGGGGGGAGAAATATATATGTATCAATATATAGATATATGGAGAGAGATATATATATGGAGAGAGATAAAGAGAAAGAGAGTCACGTGGGATTACATTATCTGCAGAATGTCAGTAATTGAACTGGGTGGGGGAAAAGATTTATTAAACAAATAATTCTTTTAGACCCAATCAACGTTTATTCAAGAACATTATTTTAAATATTCATTAGTAATAAAGCAGAAAAGTTTGGCTATAGAGTCTCCTCAATATAAAAAGAAGATGGACTTTTCTACTCCTATATTCCACTTGAAAGAATAATTTAATTAAAAGGCAAAGCCGGTAGGAACTTTATAATCTGCATGCAATGCAGGATATTATATAATGACCCTCATTTAAAATCCAAATCATTAAAACTAGTAAGTCTAACTGGTGACAAGGGAGATTTCAACATCAGGCCCAACAGCTTAAAAATATGAATAAAAATCATAGCTTAAATGAATCAGTCCATTGAGAACTTATCGCAAAGTAAAATGAGAGAAGAAAAAAGTTACCTAGGCAATGAATCCTTCTGCTGCACTATTTTATCTTTTGTCATGTGCTTCTTTTTTCTTTTTTTCAAAATTTCCTCCTCTGTATAAAATGAATCCAAATCTATTTCCTAGAAAAAAAAATTATTTTAGACAATTTTGATGCACCAGAGAAAATAATCTTTAGAGGTGGCTAAATCACTTCTATCCACCCCAACCTCATTTGTCACATAATCTCCAGAGAAATAAGCATTTGAAATAAAGTATGTGTGTTGGGGCGGGGGGAAGCTTCAGCTTCACTAAAATTTCTAGACATTTTTCAGCAGTAAAACACTAGCTGGAAGCTGTGTTTAGTTTCTGTAACACACATCTTTGTTTTAGCATCAACTTCTTTGTACGATGGCCATCCTGAACACAGATAGGAAGAGATCACCATTTAAATGGGAGCAAAATTATCTCTATTTGTTGAAATTGCTTCTAAGCTTCGGAGCAAAGCAGTGTAAAGAAGTGAAATTTTTGTTAAAACTGCAGAGTGGTGATACTTCACATTCACCAAATTCTCTTTCCTTTCTTTTTCTCTCACGATTTTTGTATCTGTTTTTTGTCTGTTTACTTTTTCATGTAAGCTATCACCCCAATTTCCCTCTGTCTCCTCCCACCCTGAGTTCCCAGGTGGTATTGTTTACCAACTTGCCTTCTTCATGATGACTTCCAGAAGTGAACAAAGGAAATCCAGAACACACTGTCTTCTTTGGAAACATGATGCCAGAGTTTTAGGAGAGAGATGAAAATTAAGTCAAAGTGGTCATTTGATGTCATGTAAAAAAAAAAAAAAACTGTCTTGAGTTTATTACAACACCCTTAGCAGTTGACTATGGCTTCATTCAGAAGCTGAATCTGCACCAAATCAATAGAATGAAGGATAAAATATTTTCTCAACCAGTGAGTGTGTTTCTTTATATGCAAACAACCAGTTTGATTAGTTATTTTAACATGAATTCACTAGCCACTCTGTTAACCAATAATTTAGTCATATAATTAGTCAAACGAATTGCTTAAGCAAATTTGACTAAACAAATCAATTTATAGATATGTATGGGGCATTAGTGTAGTAAAGACTAATAAGTAACCTTAGAAAAAAAAGCAGGACTATCCATCCCTTATCTGGGGTAGAGTGGACTGTCTTTATCAAATCATTGTTCTATTACTTCATTATTAAAAATAGACTTTAACTGTAGGAGAAAAAAAATATATTTACTGGGTTAGGAGTCTAAAGACCAAGTTTTGGTGTTCAGTCATCCTCCTGGCATGGTCATGCTGGACAAAGGATGCATGTACTTTCTTATACGTTCTGGTCCTCATTTTCTTTGTCACAAAAGCATTAGGCTAGCTAGATGATCTTATTTTCACTATCTGTAACTGGACGTGATGTTAGGTCTGGAATATGTGTCCCAAAGGATAATACAAATATGAAGCTAGATAGGTCTTTAAATCACTAAATTTCAATGAATATGTATTACTAATTAATGGTATTGTTATTAGCATTTCATAATGCAGCTAAAAATGGAATATGCTTGTAACTAGGTAAAATATGAAATGATTACCAAAAATGCACTTGATACTACATAGTATATTAATAGAGTTTCTCTTGTTAAAAGTAATCCCCATAAAGTGTTTTTAGTAATCACTTGGATTTTTAATGACCCTGTTTTACAAAATAATTAAAATTTAAATTAAGCTTATAACAATAACTTTAAGAGACACATAGAACAACAATCAAAAACCTTTGCATTACTCGATATTAATTTTTAAATTGGGTTATTTTACATTTAGTTTCCTAGCATATTAAAACTTGTACATATGAAACTTTGTGATTAAGGAAACAGGATGAGACATGTTGTTCAATAAGTAAACTTCAGATAATTTTTGGAAAATAATATCTGGGACATTATTTATTTTGGCGTAATAAAGGATATTAAATTTAATTAGATGTAGTGATGAATTAATGCTAAAACATCTTATACTTTTAAAGAGTATTATAGTGCATATTATCCTGATAATTAACTATGTGAAAATGGGCAAAGATTTACCTGATGTTTTATATTGGCTTATTGAGTCCTTCACTAATTCAACAAACATTTATTGAAGAAACTATAAGATATGTTTATTAGGTAAAGCATAGAGTTTGAAAACCAATATCCTAGTTCTACCATTTACAAATGTTAACCCAGTAACTTCACTGAACCTCATTTTTCTCTAATTAATAGTTGCCAACTGATACGGTTGTTGTGGAGATTCAGAGGAGTAACACAGTAAAATCAGGACAAATTAAAATTTTGTTGAACTTGTAAATTATCATGACCTCTACTAACTACCATACCCAGGTACTATACTTGCAAAGACTATCTAATTGTATATGAAAGTCAACAGTGGCTTTTAGTTCCATATAATACATTCATATGTTAGTCCTACCAGAATACAGTTTCACCCAAGATTTGGAGGCCATTTAGAAAATATTCTGTTTGTCTGGATGACTTGGCTATAACCAAACCTGAATCGAGCAGCCACTGGGGGTTGGAATGCCATCATAGTTTCTGTTGTGTTTCCTTTATTCTGGTAAGTCACGTTGAAATGGAAATGCATAACTAGTCAAAGCTTTCCCACACTCTGCACAGTGAAAGACTTCTGGGATACCTAGGGAAAAACATGTAAGCATGATATTTCTCAAAACTTTTTTCCAATATGGGTAATAAAAAGCTAACTTCTGAATATATTATACAAGATAACACCAAAAGAAATTTGATAAAATGCTTTTCTCATCTTCTACATGCATGCCATGTGCTGTATGCTGGAAACACAGGGGTTCAAATCACTATCATCTTTCCCTAGTACTTAAATAGTAGAAAAAGCACAGATCAGAACAGAACATTCTCTGAATCTTGTCACTTGCATACAAATGTATTCAGATGACATAGCACTACTTAGAGTAAATCTGGAGCAGAAATAACTCTGGCTTCTGACTGATTTCAGTTTCACTTGTCCCTGGTTTAGAGATAATAGATTAGTATTAAATGGAAATAAGTCAAGGTCATGGTTTTTTGGTCATAAGTGAAATTCATCAGCCTCAGCCTTTTTTCCTATATCTCCTCTGACTTCTACTGAAACTTTTCCTGTTCTGATGACTTATGTGAAGAATTTGAGTAGTATTTCTGTAGTAGGCTTCAATATGATATTCATGGTCCTTAGTAAGAAAATTACACTACCTGTCAAATTGATGTGCAAATGCTACCATGCCTTTATGGGACATCTTTCCTCTCCTTTGATATTATATGTTTCCAATAGAGCAGACAGATTTGTTTCAAGTTGAGATGAGACATTCATTATTAACTCAAAAGTATTTCATTGGCTGATTAGTTTGCTCTCCAGTCAAGTTCTGAACATTCACATTTCTTTAAACTATTTTTGATCCACTAATAATTTCTTTTCTAATAGCCTCAATTTTTCCATCTTCCTATGTCTGGAAAGCATTTATTATTTCCTTATTTAGCAGAGAGAAAATAGCACTCCCTGACTTCATCTTCCCTTTATCAGTGTGGTGATAACAATTACAGACCGAGGCGTTTTGTATTTCTCTAAGATACATAGATTTTTGGCCAAAGACACCATTTGTGCTCAGCATAAAACACGACTGTAGGTGCCTTTCCCATAACCTGGAGAAAGACCATGATGGAGATGGTGGGGGAGGGGTGTGCTCGGAGTTCTTGGACGGCACAATGCCGTGCTGTCAGAAGGGTCACACAGGCATCCTTGCAGTACCTGGCGGCCGTGTGGTAATGACTCATGTATGGCATGAGGACCTATGGCCATCTGAATTGATCAGTGAGGGGCACCTGAGTGGCTCAGTCGGTTAAGTGTCTGCCTTCGGCTCAGGTCATGGTCTCAGGGTCCTGGGATCGAGTCCCGCATTGGGTTCTCTGCTCAGCAGGGAGTTTGCTTCTTCCTCTCAACTCTCCATCTCTCTCTCTCTCTCTCAAATAAATAAATAAAATCTTTAAAAATAAATAAGTAAATTGATTAGTGTGTGAGCTCTGGTAGAGGAGACGCCCCAGGGCAGAGCACCCAGAAGAACCACAAGTAATGAGTACAGAAGTGAGGCAAGACCAGTACAGTAAGCTACAGGCTCTGGCAGGAGTCTCTTTTCTGTCCCTTAATGGCTGTGTGACGTGAGAATGTTATTTACATTCTATGACTCAGTTTCCTAACTCACATAATGATAGTGTTTCTCATAGGAAGTCATGATAAGGGTAATGGAGAGAAACAAGATGTTAATTAAATTCACAGATATCTACAGAGGCTGCTAACTTCTAGGGGGATCAGTTTTTGGCCCTTAAAATAGTTTCCCCTTTTGCCATTTGGTTGTAAAAGATGAGCTTCAGGATATATGTAGGAAGGCCAAAATCCTGTAGAGAGGAGCCAAGAATGCTAAGTTGCTCTGCTTAATACAGTATAAATTGTGAAATTTCTGGGAGGAAGAGAAGACCTGGAGGTACCTAAAGCATGAAGAACTCAGCCACTGGGGTGGGAAGGGGGTGGAATCTGGGGGGATCTTGGTTAATGAAAATGACGGAGAATAAAAAATATGTGCTCAGATTTAGACTCTGACTCCGGACCGCCTCATTTTTACTTTTTACTAGTGCTGTGACCTTTGGGCAAGTTGATTAGCTTTTCTGTATCTCAGTTTCCTCTTCTGTGAAATAAGGATTATAATTAAACCTACCTCATAAAATTTCTCTAAAAATTAAATGAACTGATAGTTGTAAGGGCTTGGGACCTATGCCTGGTGCATAGTGTTGGATGTGATGCACAGTATATTTTCCCAAAGTCTAAATTATTAAATTTAGGGTGATATCATAGCGACTGGGGGTGGGGAAGAGGTTAAGGGTGAGGTAGGACACAAGAGGAGGTTTCAGCAAAACAAGTCCAGGGGAGATTGTCTCCAGGTCTGGGTAAACTCAAAGCCCTGTGTTATTCCCAGTCATTTGGCAGGTAGTGGTAAGAAAAAATACATTTGTGAAAATATTTAAGTTTGTCAAAGATAATGTCCTGTTGAAGCAAGACAGTTTATGCTATGCCCAATTATTTCTTACATGATTCCTGTGCAAATCTTTATAATAATATAATCCTAAAATGTCTCTCTTCAGTGCATCCAAACTACATCAAAAGAGTCAATTTGAATTTGTTTTACATAAATGACATTAGAATCTATGCCTAAATATCAATACATCTCTTAATTCATATGCATGATGGTGTGTATAGGCAAATTGATTATAAAAACATTTGTAAACATTTTCCTGCATTCCTAGGATATTTGCTTAAAAGAAATGACATATTGAAGTAGAAAAATTGGCTTATTTATTGTTAGAACATATCTAAGTTTCCTCAGAACTCTGTACCTACGCACTTGTCTTGTTTGATTATTCTTTTAGCCTCACAGCCAATGTAGTTCCTGGGAAAGTGTACGAATCTGGATGTGGCATTTGTATGACAGCATACAATTCCTAAGTAACTGAAGGATGAGTCGAATGTTTTTAAACAGTTTAGGCAGAAATTATATTTAGGTTATACTATAGAAGATTTGACAGCACCCCACATAGCTAATCAATCAAAATGAGAAACAGGGATATGTAGTGAGCCACATTATTCCTGAACTACAAGAGTACTTTCAGGAGGGCTGGTCTAAACCCAAAAGTAAAGTCTCTCTAGTGATTTTCCCAGTACATTATTACAGCTCAAAGTGGAGTGACTAATTTTGAGCGAGGAATTGATCATGTGGAAAGTAAGGAGAAACAGCTGTCAACAGTCTCTGTTCAAAACAAATGCAACTCTTTGGACATTGATGGTTTCTGTTCATTTCTGCTCTTATGAAAATGCCTGTTAAATGAGATAATGCATATAGAGCACTTAGCAAAATGCCCGGTCCATAGATCACCCTTGATAAACCACTATTTCTATCTTTGTTAGCCATGCATTGGACTTTTTCTACATCAGAGATGGATGAATGATAATACTCGTATGCATGGATCTTCAATCTTGAAGGACAACAGCATATCTATTTGTGAAATAATCTAAAGCACTGTAATGGGTGTCATTAAATCTTGTCTACCTGAGGCAGTATAAATCATTCGGGTAAATGAACCAATTAAAAACCAATTACCAACACAGTCTGACAATGGAAGATTGAAGAATGGAAGGAAAGGTTGATGTGGCCTCCCCGAAGCGGGGAGGAAGGCTCTACCCCTGAGGTTCCAGGGAATGGATTTGACAAGATGGTTAGATTGTGGCTGTTCCTCTTAGAGGCATTAACTCCTGCATTTCTTGTGAAAAACAGATGCTTGCTGGCTAGATACGAAAGTGAACTGCATTGAGCAAATTATCATGTGATGATGGCTCTTCTTTGATTTTTTTTTATTCATTTGGTTTCTAATTTACTTGAAGCAAATAGTTTTCCTCTGAAAATTGTCTTGATTTGGGTCTCTGATTTAAGATCCTTCAAATCAGTAAAAGCCAGAAAATTATGAGCCTATTTCTGAGATGAGAAAATTTGGTTGAATCAGATGGGCAATCCTAAAGAAATCTGAAATCACCATTTTAGTAACAAATTTATTTGAGACAATTGAGAGGAATTTGAGCAGACATTTTGAGGCAGTTGTTTTACAGTAGGCCACTAATTTGTTGAATCAATGGATTTTTCATTTCTCATGAATATATGTTGGTTGTTTGTAATGGCATAAACACATCCATATACCAGCAACAGTGAATGTAGAAATCATCTTTGTTATCACATGGAAGAAAACCAGGTCAATATTTTCCCTTTATAGAAAACTTCTGGTTTACTTTATTATTGATATGTAGTTTTAAGGTCCTATGCTTTTATCCCACTTTTGCCATTTCCAGATGTTATAACACAATGGCAATAGGAAAACACTGTCTAGATTTTTCTCCTATACTATTTTTCATCACTCTACACGATTGGGTCCCTACGGTACATTAATTGCCTCTAAAAGTTGCATTTCAGCATCCTCATAATGGCAACTGTTCCTCAAAAGTGGTGACTCTCAACCTCTAACCCACATTAGAATCACTGGGGGTTCTGTTTACAGAGGACCCCCTCACTCTCTAGAGATTCTCATGTCCTGAGTCTAGGCTGGAGCACATTAGTGGTCACTCTCAGCTATTATGATGCAGGTCTCTGATGGCTGCATATTGGGAAATACTGCCCCTAAAGAATGCCATCTTGGCTTTCTCTGCATTAAATTAATAAATCTACTAGGTGTTTTTTCTCTCCCTGATCACACAGTTTAGATGGTATTCATGTCTAAATTGGCCACACCAATCATTCACTGACTGTTATATTGCTTCAGTGGAATTGGTCTGTTGAAACCAGGCATTCTGCTATTACATTGTATTCACCGGAGCTCTTGTTCTTAAGTATAAGAAATCTATTTGAATACACTTAAATGCAACAGGAAATTTAGTAGAAAGGCACTAAAATATTTTATATTACCAAATCCAAGAAAGTGCAGTACAATCAATCATTGTCTTTGCTTTTCTCTTTATGTTGGCCCTACCTTCTATGGATGCAAACTGACCGTCTGATGTTTGGGAACATGGTAATGAGTCATAACAGAGCTATAATTCTCACGTATGTTGAAAGTACTGGTTTGCATTATCTATGGTCCAAAATAAAATTTAAAAAAATCCATAGAAGGGCTCTGACTGATCTAGCTTGTGTCAGGTGTTCATATCTGCTTTGGGGTATGAGGCCTGTGAGAGCATATCCTCTTCCACTCAAAACACAAGGGTGAAACAAGGGGTGGGTCAAGTGTTTCCCAGAACAATGGTTCTGCCCTCTGAAGAAATAATGAATAGCAGTAGATAATCACTGTAGTTTCTGATACATAGGTATTATGAAACAGATTCATCATCTGATTTTCCTCAACCCTTATAATTTGAATGAAGACTAGTACCTAGAGAAAAATCAAAGACTCTCTGACTCAGTAAATAAATAGACATCATTCCCTATGTTTTTCTACCTCAAAATTCTTTTTTCTGTTCTCCACTCCTAACTCACTCACAAATACACACCATCACACACAAATAAATTCAATGATGAATTCCAAAATTTTCAACACTCTAACTCCTTAACTTATTTTTATCTACCACATTTCACTTACATTTTCATTAAAGGTATTGATTAACTCAATGAGGACTCTAATAACAAATTTTGATTAAAAATGCTTCTCATTTTCTGTTTCAAAAATATCTTGAGAGTGATAATTTTTATAAGCTTCCATCTTTTCTTTTTTCCAGCTTTAATGACATATAATTGACATATAACATGGTATAAGATTATTGTGTACATCATGATTTCACATACAGTACATAACATTATAAAATTATTACCACAATAAGGTTAGTTCATACATCCATCACCTCATATGGCTATCATTTTTTTGCATGTGTGCTGAGAACTTTTAAAATCTACTCTCCTGGCAACTTTCAAGTACACAATAGTACTTTTAGTACTTCAGTACTTTTAGTATGTTCACTGTAGCAACCATGGTGTACAGTGCACCCTCCCCCCCCACCCAGAACTTTCTCATCTTATAACTGGGATTTTGTACCCTTTGACCACCTTTGCCCATTTCTCCCATTCAACCTCCCACCTCTGGCAAACACCAATCTACTCTCTGTTTTTATGAATTCAGGGTTGTTTGTTTTGTTTTTAGATTCCGCATATATGGAAGATCATATAGTATTTATATTTCTCTAAGCATAATGCCCTCGAGGTCCATTCATTTGACACAAATGGCAGGATTTCCTTCTCCTTATGGCTAAATAATATTCATATATATAGATAGTGTATATATATAATTCATCTGTAGATAGATACTTAGATTGTTTCCATGCCTGGCTATTGTAAATAATGCTGCAAAGAATGTAAGGACTTGGATACATATTTGAGATAGTGATTTCATTCCCTACAAATATATACCCCAAAGTACAATTGCCAGATCATACGGTAGTTCTATTTTTAATTTCTAAAGACACATCATACTGTTTTCCATAACGGCTATACCAGTTTACATTCCCACCAACAGTGCACAGAGGTTCCCTTTTTTCCACATCCTTGCCAGCACTTGCCTCTTTTCTTTTTGATAATAACCATTCTGACAGGTGTGAGATGACATCTCATTGTGATTTTGATTTGCATTTCCCTGATGATGAGTGATGTTGAGCACATTTTTGTGTACTTGTTGGCTATTTGTATAATGTCCTTAGAAAAATGTCTATTCAGGTCCTTTATTCATTTTTTAAATCAGGTTGTTTTTTTTTTTTTGCTCTTGTATGTTTTTAAAAATATTTTTGATATTAGCCCCTTTTCAGATATATGGTTTGAAAATATTTTCTCTCATTCCATAGGTTGTCTTTCATTTTGTTGATCATTTATTTTGCTGTTCAGAGGCTTTTAAGACTGATATAGTCCCACATATTTATTTTTACTTCTGTTTGAGCTTTTGATGTCATATCCAAAAGATCATTGCCAAAACCAATGTCAAGAAGATTTTTCTCTATGTTTTCTACTAGGAGCTTTATAGTTTCAAGTCTTAACATTTAAGTCTTTAATCCATTTTAAGTTAATTTTTGTAAAGGATGTAACACAGAAACCAAGTTTCATTCTTTTGTATGTAGATATCCATTTTTCCTAGCACCTTTTCTTAGAAACACTGTATTTTCCCCATTGAGTATTCTTGGCTCCCTTGTCAAATATTACTTGGTCATATATGTGTGGGTTTATTTCTGGGCTCTCACTTCTGTTCCACTGGCCTATGTTTCTGTTCTTATGCCTCTACCATACTGTTTGATTACTATAGCTTTGTGGTATAATTTGAAATCAAGAAGTGTAATGCCTCCAGCTTTGTTCTTCTTGTACAAGATTGCTTTGGATGTTTGAGGTCTTGTGAGTTTTATGAATATGAGTTTTAGGATTTTTTCCTATTTCTGTAAAAAGTGCCATTGGGATTTTGATAAGGACTGAATCTATAGATGGCTGTAGGTAGTATGACATTTTAGCAATAATTAATTTAATTCTCCTAATTAATGAACACTAGATATCTTTCCATCATTTGTGTCTTCCTCAGTTTCTCTTATCAATGTCTTATAATTTGCAGAATATAGATCCTTCACCTCCTTGGTGAAATTTATTCCTAAGTACTTCATGGTTTTGATGCTACTAAAAATGGAATTGTTTTCTTTATTTCTTTTTCAGATGGTTTGTTGTAAGTGTATAGAAATATAACTGAATTTTGCATGTTGATTTTGTATCCTGCAACTTACTGGTTTATTAGTTCTAACCATTTTGGTGAAATCTTTAGGGACTTTTCTGTATCATATCATATCACCTGCAGACAGAGACAATTCTATTTCTTCCTTTCTGATTTGGATCCTTTTATTTCTTTTTGTTGCCTGGTTCCTCTGCTAGGACTTCCAGTACTATGATTAATAGGAGTGGTGAGAGTTTCCACCACTGTCTTGTTCCTAATCTTAAAGGAAAAAGCTTTTAATTTTTCACCATTGAGTATGATGTTAGCTGTGGGCTTGCCATATGGCCTTTAGTATGTTGAGATACATTCCTTCTATTCCCAATTTGTTGAGAGTTTTTATCAAAACAGATTTTAAGTGTTTTTCAATGCTTTTTCTGTATCTATTGAGATACTCATATGATTTTTCTTTTTCATTCCAGTAATGTGAGGTATCACATTTATTGATTTGCAGTTTGAACTGTCCTTGCATCCCAGGGATGAGTCCTACTTGATCATCA
The DNA here is from genome assembly GCF_002201575.2 of Neomonachus schauinslandi. NCBI lineage: Eukaryota > Metazoa > Chordata > Mammalia > Carnivora > Phocidae > Neomonachus > Neomonachus schauinslandi. The sequence continues at coordinate 72,258,236 of NC_058414.1, read as the reverse complement.
CATAATATACTTTTAATGTGCTGCCAAATTTGGTTTGTTAGTGTTTTGTTGAGAATATTTGCATTTATATCCATCAGGGATATTGGCCTACAGTTTTCTTTTCTTGTAGTGTCCTTATCTGTCTTTGGTATCAGGATAATGCTCACCTCATAAGTGAGTTTGGGAGTACTCCCTCCTCCTCAATTTTTTGGGAGAATTTGAGAAGGATTGGAATTAATTCTTCTTAAATGTTTGGTAGAATTCGTCAGTAAAACCTTCTGGTCCTGAGCTTTTCTTTGTGGGAGGTTTTTGATTACTGATTTAATATTTTGTATTGATCTATTCATTATTGATCTGTTCAGATTTTCTATTTCCTCATGATTCAGTCTTGGTAGACTTTCTATTTCTAGGAATTTATCCATTTCTTCTAAATTGTCCAATGTGTTGGCACATAACTGTATGCAGTAGTCCCTTATAATCCTTTGTATTTCTGGGGTATCCAGTGTAATGCTCCTTTTTCATTTATAATTTTTTTTTATTTGGGTCTTCTCTCTTTTTTCTTGACTAGTCTAGCTAAAAGTCTGTCAGTTTTGTTTAACTCTTCAAATAATCAACTCTTAGTTTTGTAATCTTTTCTATCATTTTCCTATTCTCTATTTCATTTATTTCTGCTCTAATCTTTATTATTTCCTTCTTTCTGCTAACCTCAGGCTTGGTTTGTCTTTCTTTTTCTAGTTCCTTGAAGTGTAAAGTTAGGTCATTTATTTGAGATCTTTCTTTTTTCTTGATGCATGTATTAGTCACTATAAATTTCCCTCTTAGAACTGCATCCCAAAAGTTTTGGTATGTTCTGCTTCCATTTTCATTTTTCTCAAGATATTTTTTTTATTTCCATCTTGGTTTCTTTTTTGATCCATTGGTTATTCAGGCTATGCTTTGTAACTGGGTGGAGTCACTGTCTGGAGTCCCTGCTTGGGCAAGGCTGCAGGCTGTGTTCAGCAATCAGGCAGGGCTGTACTGCTGGTGAGATTATAGGCTGGCCTCCAAGGTTGCTCACTGTTCAGTCTCCCTGGGAAGGCTATAGTGTGGGCTCCATAGTGTGTGCTCCATCTGGCCATGCTTCATGGAGGAGTGGGTTTGGATGATATGCTCACCAGTTGGATGGAAGTACAAATTTGGTCCCCTTCATTGAAAGGGCCAAAGGATATGCTCCGTGAGTGATATAGCCCTATTAGCTAGGGATCCGAATCAGGCATAACAGCTAATGGAGTTGTCTGGCAGTCAGGACCATTGACTGAGCTCTGCAGATGAGCACAGCTGTGGCTAGGATCTCCGCTCAGGTATGTGGTCTGCTAAGACCTTAGGGCTGATTGCTCTAAGCCCTGTTCCCCTTCTCCATCTCAATATGAACCTGAGCTCCTCAGGTTCCCCCAGTGAGCCCATGAGGTGAGACCTCACTGAACCTCCCTAGAAGCATCCCACAACCTTAGGGAAACAGAACATCCACCTTGGGTTCCCTTTTTCCCACAGGAGATACTATAAGTTCACGGGGACCCTCTTGGTTGGACCCTGCTGGCTTAGGGAAGGGACAGTGAAGTCAAAGTAAAACCACTCCTCCCACCCTTCTAATACATCCTTCTTGTTCTCTGTTGTCTAGCGGGATACTTCAGCCTCACCCCTTCAACCTCACCCCTTCAACCTCACCCCTTCCCTGGGTTCTGGAATTTTCACAGTGTTGTCTTGTCTATGGGTGGTTTCTAGTTTTCTTGCGAGGGGGAACTAAAGTCAAGAGCGGTCTGTCACCATCTTGATGACCTCACTCCTGAGAATGGTAATTTTTTTTTTTTTTTTATTGTTTAGCCTTAGAAAAAGTATTTACTGCCAGTGTTCTATTGAGTTTGTAATTCTGGATTGCTTATGTTGTAATTGATTCTGTGAAGAGTCCTTAAACCCAGAGATCCAATTTATCTGTTCAATACTAACAATTTGTATTTTATTTAAACATTTTAATTTATTTTCCAGTACTTGAAAGATCCAAAGATCATTTGCTAAATTTATTTGCCAAATTCAAATTTTAAAACTACTTTATAAAATAATTTAGAGTAAAAAGACAATTCTTTCCCCATTCAATTGCCTTAGAATCTTATCCAAAAATCAAAGAATTGTAATCATAATTTAGAGCTATAAACTAAAGAATTTCCTAGAAAATCAACAAACTAAAAATAACTCCACAGAGTGGCATATTTGAATTAATAAACCAGGCTGCCTGCTGGTACTAGGAATATAAAAATAATCAAGACACTGTGTCTGCCCTTGTATTCAGCAAGGGAAGCCCTCACCCAGGTTTCTGTTTGTACCTGTGTAGCTAGAACTAAGTCTCATGGCCATATCCAGATTCAAGAGGAGATAGAAATTGAAACATTTCTCTTTATAGTACCAAAAGCAAACAAAGGCAGAAAAAAGGGAGTTGAAGTGGATATTTAGTGAGCCTCCCCACAGTATCCACTGCATGGAGTTTCCCTGGAGGAGAGATTTTCAATCTGTATATATGAGTTCTCTAGTTGGTAGTGTTCCATTGCTCTGTTTTCTTTTTTGGGATGCATATAATTCCTAGAAATGGTACTGAGTCTGTTCTCCACATCAGTCATCTTCTCTAGTACCTTTTCCAGCCCTGTACATGTTTTCTGCATTTTAGTAAAGTTCTTTTAGTTCGTACTTCTCCTCAACTAATTTTAAATGTTTGCAGCATTAATGTGCATTTTAATTCTGGTTGTGCATTCTTAGTTTCCTATTGATATCTTAGTTCCAATCATTGTTTTCTTGAGGAATGGTCATATTTCTTTTTTTATTAATAAAGACCCAAGTTCAAAGCTCTCAGCCAAATTCCTCAGTATTTGAAGGTGCTCATCTTGCACAGCCCTGATATATTGATGTGCAATCATCTACTTCATTTTTTGGTCCCCTGGCAATTTAAAGCAATGATTTAAGTAATAGATACAGTTCCCAGAATGTAGTATGCCTTTTTTTTTTTTCTTTTAGTTTCTGATTCTACCAAGAATACTTTGCTTATAGGAACTAAATGTTCCCTAACTGTAATTCTATTCTATCCTCCCCAACCATTCTTGCTCTGTGGTTTCCGAACACTTGTCATTTCTGAATAAATGTAAAAGTAGGAATGGGGGTGGGGACATATAATACTGATGTGACCATCCTCACTCACAAAAAATTAAAAGTGTGTGGAAAGTTTTTGTGTTGGTGCAGCCCATGATTCAAAGATTAGACAATGAATAAGCAGAAAGCATATTCCTACCATTTAAATACATGGGCTCCATTTCATAAAGTAGCTATGCCGCAGGGTCTAAACAGGTATTTCTCCACATTTCTGGCAGTAGTTTGCTAAGCAGTCTTAGTTTTCATTGTTTTCTGGTCCTCATGGGTATTTAGGTATAGGCTTGGAAAAGGCTGTATTGGAGAGTGCTGGTCAAATTCCATTTTATGGCAGAAATCTCCTGAAAGATGATCAGAAAGGATCTCAGAGCTAAGAGGAAAAGGGGGACAATAGAGAGCGGTGTACCGATTCGGTATCCCCTGTGAAATCCTTCTTGAATAGTGTGATTTACATGTTTTTAGAATGTCAGTTAATTCAACTAAGTATATCCAATACAGTGCTCAGATGTTTGCCTGTGTTTGGTCATGGCATTTTCTTTATAAGGATCCCATAACCTACTTCAGATCCTCTGAATCACTATTCTCTACTTTACAATGTATTCCACATTTTCCTTCTCAACATTTTTATTAGAAATTTTCATCGTCTTCATTACTTTCCCCTTATTTAAATTTTCTTTCTTCATTCTTTTTTAAAGACAATTTTTAAATGAGCTCAATATATCAGCCTTCTTAGTGCAATAATTAATTCTTTGCTTCCTCTCATTTATTAGTTGCCCTATTTTCTCTTCGGTTTCTGTCTTCCCCCTGATATGTCTGTTACACACTTTTTAACTCTTTTTCTTCTTATAATGTATAAAGTCAGTATTTTTTAGTTGCTTATTTCTAATTGATTTGTTTTGTTTTCTTTATAAATATCTTTTTTTTTTGGAAGGAGGATGAATGGAAATATATGGTAAAGCTAACTATAATACTCTAATGTGGCCTTTTCTCTTTTTTTTCAGTTTCTCCTCCTATTATAAAAGTGGTTCTTCATTTTCATTTATTTTGTAATTTTTTTATTAGACCCCCCCAAGATGCTTCAGGACACCAATTAACCCTACCTATAATTGCAGGAAAGGGACACATTCATATATTAAGAAAGGTTGATTATTAATTATGATGTTGTTTGTTTTAAGTAAGTCTGCCTCTTTGCCTCCACCCCAATACCCAACTTTGTTTTTTACTTGTTAGGCCCTTAATTAATTAATTAATTAATTTATTTTTAAAGATTTTATTTGACAGAGAGAGAGAGACAGCGAGAGAGGGAACACAAGCAGGGGGAGTGGGAGAGTGAGAAGCAGGCTTCCTGCAGAGTAGGGAGCCCGATGTGGGGCTCAATCCCAGGACCCCGGGATCATGACCTGAGCTGAAGGCAGACACTTAACGACTGAGCCACCCAGGTGCCCCGGCCCTTAATTTATTTAATCTTAGATTATTTTAGAAGATAAGGCAAACATTTTTTCAAGTATGCACAGTAATACTAATAAATGATAAAATACTGAGAAGTGGAGTTTTACATCAGATTTTCTTTGGATCATTTTAAATTAGCTAACACATTTTTGGTTTGCAAATAGATCTTTAAACTAATTGAAATTTGTTCTTATGAATGAAATCACTAGATTTTATGAACGTAGATAACACTAGGGGGCAGCATGGTATCTGGAAAGAGGACTAGGTTTAGCTTCAAGGCACCTGGGTTCTAATCTCGATTTATTTATTGACAAAGAAAATAATCCTCTGGAGTTTTTTTCATTTCATCTACAAAATGAGGGGTATTGACCATGCAATCTTATGGTTCCTTCAGACTCCAAGCATTTATGTGTAATTCGCCTCTTTTTATAAATAGTTTGTGCAAAGGTAAAAATTGAAGCCAAATCCAAATTCACATTAGTAGGATTTACATTAAACCATTATGTTCCTTCTGTCACTGCAGTTTTCATTCTTTATAATTTGTGTTGGGAGAGATCCATATCATGAAACCCTCCCCCTAGAAGAGCATATTATACTTTGTGACAGTGAGCTGACTATGAACCAAGGAGGATTTCGAGAAATGGCTCATGTCCAATTGCAATACTAGGTGGCTATAAAAAAATAACCTTGAAAAAACTGTGCTTCAGCAGTGTCTCAGTTGTGAGTTATGCTGAGAGAGCAATTATGAACTCTTCATACTCCAAGGGGCTTGCAAGCTGTTGGCAAGACACACAGGGTGCTGTCAAAAAGAGAAATTCATGGGAGACCCTATCATTGTTGGTCAGCACAGTCAACAGAAGCAACTGATGGTGCTGACAGAAAGTGATAAAAGCCACTGTTGGGAACCATTGACTAGAACTTCTTTGGGGAACTCCCTTTAATCAGAATTTTTAGATTGAATGTTGTACTAGGCAGGGCCTTTCAAAGTCTCCAGTGGACTCCATCATTCAAATATCCCTTTCATGTGGACAGTACTTTGCTGAGAAAAGCAACTCTATGTGATTTCTAACATAGAGGTGGTGACCATATTCTTTACCATATAAATTCATATCCCAGATTATAGCTGATTATTTCAGGGTTTGACCATTAATTCAATGACAACCAATCCATAAGATGACCAGGGGCTTATGAGGTGGCTTGAAATTTAGTCACTTCCAAGAAGAGATATTATTAATTGGCCAAACCAATCAAAGTCAATTTCTTTGTAATTTGACCTAGCAATATGGGGAAAACATCAACATGTTAGTAGCAGAAACAGAAGCTAAAGGACCTACAAAGAAAAGGCAAAATGCAGATACTAGAAGGGGCAGGAAATCAGAGTAAAGGTTAAATTCTAAATTTGAATATACTGTGAGGTTGGAAAAATCATTACAAAAGGTAAAAATAGGATACTTGGTAGGTGCAGAAGAAAAGACAGAGATCAGCTGAGAGACTAGTATTGTGAAAGAATTGTCAATTCCCGCCTTTAGGGGACGGTGAGATAATACAGCCACTCATTCAACATTGGCTTCTTCTACTACCTGACGCTGTGTTCTGATTTCAGAGACAACTAACTGCATGAATCTTTTTCTTACATATTTATGAAGACTGATCACATGGCTAAGATCCCTATTCCTGTACTACTTATTCTCATGTACTTCCTTGAAATAATTTCGATGTTAATTGAAGTAACAAGAACTGTACTATGCAGCATGACTATAAACTGGTCTCATAAGGTGCAAAAGTCAATTATAAAAAACCATGTGAGTTAACCAAAATTCAATCAGATAGCATTTTAAATGCATTTGGCATTATATAGTGCTAGAATTTGAAATTGTGTGGAAGTCTGTCAATTTCAAAGGTCTTTAAAGCTTTTAATTGGGCAGGTATAAAAAGCAAAAGAAATAGAGCATCGAATCAACTGATATACCTGGTGTGCCAGTAATCACTTATTTTCTTTCAGCTCCAAATCTATCTCTTTCCCATGCCTTGTGATACTAAAACTGGACTCTGTTAACATACTTACTTTGCTAACTGGCAAAAATGCTAAACATCATCAGTAGAGGGCACTGTCCAGTACAAAGCTGTAACAAAGGGAGAAACCTCCCTTTGGGGTTCTGGTGTTCCATTATTATTCAATTCAAGAGATCAGGAGCCTCCTACAGAAGCAATCCAGCTGAGCCCTTTGTTTATGATCTCCCTACCAGTGGTCACTTCTGAGCAGCTCTGTCCTGGCCACACCCTCCAGCAACCGCAGACCATTTCTACAGACTAGCTCTGATTTACAGTCTCCGGGAAGTTTCTTTGCCACCAATAGTCTCTATGTTCCCCCTATTGACGGAGGTCTGAATCTCAACCTTGGGGGCAGTGCTTTCCTAATCCTTCATTTTTTTGTTTGAGTTTGGGTTTGTTTTTGTTTTATTGTCCACACTCCCTCATCTTAGAGGTAGTAGTTTCTTTCTTGTATCTGCTACTTCTGAGTGGTCTTTCACCCTTTTAACCTACCTTCTACTAGTTAACAACTCTTTTTATTACATTCAATTAACCACAATGGTTACTGTCTCCTGACTGGACCCTGAATGATGTACCCCCTGTGTAGGTTTTGCAGACATCTATAAATACTGAATCAAAGGATTTGAGCTACATGATCATTTCCTTTGAGTAATAAAATTATTGACACAGCAAAAATGAATAGGGCTTAGTATGTCACATCAAGATGGCCAACAAGAATCCAGTCAGTCTCTCATTCAAAAGCTTACATAGTTGTCTTCACTAGTGAGGGTGCATCTTTAACTCTGGGAAGATTTTCGATTAAATATGCAAAAGCAGCTTAGGTTGGAATCCAGGGGAACAGATGAGTTAGAGCTTTGTGTATAGGAACTCTCTTGAGGAGTGCTCTCAGAATCAACACTTATAGGGGAGTGAAGAAAGCCGTGCTGAGGAAAGAGAGGAGTCCATGCATGATGCCCCCACAGAAGGTCTTATAGGATCTCACGGAGAGCTCAGGAACTGGGGAAAACAATTCAAACTTTTCCTCCTTGATGATGTTTAGGACAAAGGCATGTTAGTTAACGTGCCTACATTAACCAGTCATTTGATGTGAGCTGGCTCCAGGAGGACAAGTTACCTAGGGCATTTTGTGGTGAATCTCTCTAGGTAAAGGCAATGTCTGGAGAGTGACTCTGCTGACAACCTACCCATCAGCTGCCCACACTCCCACCAGCTGGGGAAATGGGTGTCACAGTACTAAAGGGGGTTTCTGAGTAGAGGTATTAATTATCTACTGCTGCTTAACAAACCTACCCAAAATTTAGTAGCTTAAAACAATGACAACTTGCATTCTGCTCACAGATTTGCAGTTTGGGCAGGGCTCAGGGGGGATAACTTTTCTGTAGCACTCAACATCAATTGCAATAATTTGAAGGCTGGGGGGCTGAAATTATTGGAAGACCTGCTCATTCACATGTATGATGTTTGATGCTGGCTTTCGGGCAGGACCTGAGCTTGGGCTATCAGCCTCTCTGTGTGGGCCTGGCTTTCCTTACAACATGGTGGCCATATCGCTTCCTCTGCATTCTAGTTAGAAGGCAATGGCAAAATCTTGCCTATGTTTAGGAAGCAGGGAAATAGACTCTGTCAACTTGATGGTATGACCAGAAATATTGTTGTCACCATTTTTGGAGAATATAATCTGCCACAGCAGCGCATCATAAAATCTACTTACAAGACGATGGACTCTGAAAAACAAACTGAGGGTTCTAGAGGGGAGGGGGGTGGGAGGATGGGTTAGCCTGGTGGTGGGTATTGAGGAGGGCACGTTCTGCATGGAGCACTGGGTGTTATGCACAAACAATGAATCATGGAACACTACATCTAAAACTAATGATGTAATGTATGGGGATTCACATAAGAACAAAAAATAAGAATTATAAAAAAAAAAGAAATGAAAATCATATATAAATATTTTGTTAGGAAGGAATTTGTGTATGACTGACATTTTATTTACTATGATATTTAGGAGAATCTTGGCATTTAAAGTAAAGCCTTATAACTTCAATTTAAGATGTGTAATTGAGTAGTTTATTTAGAAATGATTTTAAGTTGAAATCTTACTGTGTTTCCTTACAGAACTAGAACTTTCAAGAAAATGTCAACCTCACTACATGTTTATGTTTAATTTTTAGATTAATGAAATCATGTTAGTATTTGGTACATCTGGTTTGTTAATTGAGTTATTAAAGTATTTTAAAACAAAAAAGAATACCTAAATTTGAACGCCACTTAAAGTGTGTCGAAAGATATATATACGTATATATGTATGTATATGTGTGTATATATATACATAAATGAAACCAAACATTATCCAAAGCGCTCTCAAAAATGTTCATTATAATCTGCACAATCATAAATACAATATTAAAATTTTCTGAACTTAAAACTTTGCTGAACTCTAAAAGTTGAACTAAAAGATTAGGGAAAAATCAGAGTTTTGAATACATAACTTTATTAAAGTGAATAACAGCTCTTAATTCCCAAAATAAAATACCAAATAGTCTTTTGTGTGTATAAAACCCATCTTCTGGATAACTCTCATGAGTGTAATCAAAAGGGTCGACTATTATAGAGATATTGATTGTAACTCAAATCTTTAATACAGGTTTTGACCTTGGAGAATAGGTTTATAGAAATTTACAATATCAGCATGGATCAACTCAACTATATCTAGAATGCAATAGTCATAGGACAGTGGTACACAAATACTCCCTTGCTTTCCAAGATCATCTTCTAGAGGTATACATGTTCAAGAGCCTACAATGTACAGCAGACAAAAGCAGTGTTGTTTTGTTTCTGGATCCTGGGTTGAATTTGACCATGACCAAGGTATTTTTACCTCCTCTCACAGCATATTTTGAAAACCATTGGTTGGTCTAGCAGATAAAGAAATTTAATTTTTTAGAGCTCAAGATATTATTAGCAATTTTACTGTCGAGATCTACTGATTAACTGGAAGTGAAATATTTTTCTTTGCTTGAGCTGAGAGACTTCACAGGGTCAGTTGTATAAGTTAAAGCTTATGCAACATTATTTTGGAAACTTTTGACTTTAAAATTGTGTCTTGGAGTTATAATATTTTCTAGAGATAATACAATTAAGCTTTCAATGACTGTCTTTTATTCTGTAAATATTTCTTTTGTGGCACATGAATTTTATAGCAAAATAGCATTATGCTAAATAAATTGACTAGAGATGTAATTAAAGATTGGTACTTTTCCATCCAGAAAAGATATGAAACATGTCAAAATAGAGGCTCCAATGTCTAGAACTCTCTTTCTACATTGGCCAGACAGATAGATTCTAGATTTGAGATGATATGATTTCAAAATGGAAAGGTTGATTCAATTTCAAATGTACATGTTGGCATGTTTCAGGTCATTTCTCAACATAATGTGTAAAATTTCTGAAAACTATTTTGGTCCTAATCTGAGTACATTCTAACTATTTATTATTGTTCATCATTGGCATTTGTCAGAATAGCCTATGTTCTCATACCCCTAAAATACTACATATAGATGAAGCCTCAGTGGTGGAATCTTTCTGATAAAGAAAAACAGGATAATATTGTATTGAGGTGTATTATATTAATTTTATATTTGACTTAATAAGTTTTTTTAACTTCTTGTCTTGTAAGAGAATAATGGTTTTGTTGTTGCATGTCTATTATTTTAAAACTTGTTTTAAAAGATGAAAGACATTAGAGACCTGTTGTGGTTGGGCTCTTCAGGAAGAAGCCTTTGAGATGGGGATCACAGACTTTGGTTGTAGATATATCTGTGATTGAAAAAGAAACCATGTGGAATTTGTAGCAAGCTCAATGAGGATGATCATAACATAGACCCTTTGATTTCTGGAGTAAAACTGTATCATCTTTAGCAGAAAATTGTACACCACTCAAAAAATAGCAGCTGATATGCTCCTGGGTTTTAGTAAAGAATGAGCATCTATTATGGGACATAAATTGACCATGCAGCCGAGCTGACCATCATGAACTGGGCTCTATTAAACTTCCTGAAGCATAAGGTTCAGTGGGCCCAGCAATTTTTGTTCGATGGAAGTGGCACATCTCGGATCAGGCAAAGGCAGGGCCAAAGAGTACATTGTCAAGTCATCCACCGATGTTGTACTTACGTCTCTTGTTCATATTTACTGCTCATGCCTATGGCTTCACAGGGTCCCATATGACCAGCTGATAGAGGAGGAAAAAGTTCACACTTAATTTATGAATGGACTGCTGCTAAACCCAGGGGTGACCCTGAAAGACAGTGGTGAGGGGAACTGCTCCCAATGGGCAAAGCTTTGGGGATGAAGCACCTGGTCATCCACTTTGTATGGAAAATGGAGTGATCCAGATGAGAATATACAGACTCATAGGCTGTGGTTGTTTAGGACCTAGAAGGACCTGGAAGGAGAAAGAGGATTAGGAACAGGAGGGTCTGGGAAAAGGCATGTAGATAAACCTATGAGAGTATAAATGAAATGTGAAGACCTTTCCAGCAAAACTCATGAGTTGTGTGTACTTTGTGTCTCCATTTCCTCACTTCCCATGTTCTCCTATACTTACTTCCTTCAGGCTTTCAGTCTCATTGTTTCACTGTCAAGGTCAGGAGTGGTTCCTGTCTTGCCAAATCCAAGGTCTGTTCTTAGCTTTATTTACTTGATCTCAACAGCTTTTGACATTCATTAATGGTCACTTCTTTGTTCTTGAAACAAGTTTTTTTCACATGTGTTCTTGGGTATCTAACTCCCTTGGTTTTCCTTTTATTACACTGAATACTAGTTTTCTGTCACTTTTTCAGGATTCTCATCTTCTTTCTGTCCTTGTGCCCCAAGGCTAAATTTTGGAGTGCCCCAATGCTAAGTCTTCCACCTTCTTCTATTATCTATGTATGTTTACTCATTAGCTGATGTTACACAATCCCATATCTTTAGATGCCACCCATAGTCCTGACTCTTCCCTGAGCTCCAGGTTGGTATATTCAACTGTCTTCATGCCTCCTCCACTTGAATGAATAATGAGTGTGCCTAACTTAAAATGTCTAAACCAAAACTATGGATTTTCCTCTGCAAATCTACTTCTCCATGGTGTAATACCTGAATCCTCTCCATTATACATCACATCTGCTCCATGAGCATCAGATCTCATATTTACACTCAAAATACAGTGTAAACTCAACCCGTTCCCACAATTTTCAGCAGCCTTCCTAGGCTAAAGCTCTTAAACTACCCTAAAAGCCAACTTGTCTATATGCCACAGGTCTATTCTTGTTCTGTTGCAGCCAGTTCTCAACAGAACCATCCTAGTGATCTTTTTTAAAAATGGAAATAAAGTCATGTCACAGTTCAAAGCCCACCACTGGTTTCCAATCCATTCAGAATAAAGCTTTAACTCCTTATCATAGGCAAAAAGGGTCTACTTCATTTAGCCCCAGCCTATGTTTCTGACCCCTTCTCTTAGTCCATTCTCTTCATTTGTTCTTTTTTGGCCAGCTAGCATTTTTACCATTACCCAAATCTATTATTTTTATTTTTGCTTCAAGGACATTGTTCTTGCCATTCCTTCTTGCAGAAATCCTCCTTCCCTGGATCTTTATGTGTTTCTCTCCTTTCTTCATTCAAGTCGCTAGTCAAATGCCACCTTCTTTAAGAGTTTTTGCCTGAGCAGCTTACTCAAAAGACACACACCTTTCCATCTTCCCCTTAGCTTCCACTATTTTTCTTCAAAGCACTTACCATTATCTGGCATGCTATAATCCTTTCATTTGTTTATTTTCTCCCTTTTCCTGTAGAGCATAAACTCATGAGAGCAGATATTGTTTGGTTCACTGCTTATCTTCAGTACCTAGAACTGTGCCTGAAATACTAGTAACTTAGTAAATATTTGTTGAATGAAAAATCAATTTTGTAATTCATTGTTTCACCAACAGTGGAAGATATATAAGATGTACAATATTTAAGCCATTTTTCAGATGAAGAACATGAGGCAGGAAAGTTAAATTACTTGGTGAAAATCACATACTTAGATTATTCAATGTTCCTATATCATAGCTTAAAGGGGAAATTTCTCTTAGACTTTAGCACTGGGAGAAAAATGCCCGTTTGAAGAATATAATGAAGGAGTTTTTTTTTGTTTTTTGTTTTTTTTTTTAATGTTCATGTTTCCTTCTTAAAAGTTGCTTCTGGGAACTAACAGCCAGATTTTCATGTAAATCACTGCATTTTGTTGTAGTTGATCCTAATGCTTTTCTTATTTTATTTCACATTTTTCATGCTGTACCCATGCTGAATAAATTTGGCAAATTAGGTCAACTCCAGGCCAAAATAACTAAGAAAGAATAAACTGGAAGGTATGTATTTGTTGTAACTTTAGGTAAAGGGGTTAGCAAGGTAAAGTCAGAGCAAAATGATTTTTAACAGTCTACCAGGCTTTACAGATTTATCAAAGAAAGAAGAGCTCAGGAAAAAAAGACCAAATAATAAATGAGGGTGTACGTATTATTAATAATTCTGTTAAAAAGGCAGATATATTGAGCTCATTTAAAAAATCTCTCTTTAACAAGAAAAATGAAGAAGGTAACGTGGGCAATTAGCTACTGACATGACCACTGCATATCTAGGTAATGATCAAAGCGTGTGGGTGGTATGACCAGCCCAACCTCTAGAAGGGGGATGCACTTGCTGAAATGAGGCACAGTCTAGGCATGATTAACTATTTAAAGTTCACAGAGAATGCAAGTAAATTATTAATTTGTTTTAAGATTTTCATTCATTTTCCAAGTAGTCATTTAACTTTACAACACACTAACCTGCTTAAAGTTTACTATGAAATAGTTTAATTAAATATGAAATAATATTTACAAATGTCAATTTTTTAAAGGAGGTAAATCATCTAGAATCAGCAACAGGAATATACTTTCAGAATTTTCTTTGCCTTGGAAAGAATCTTTTCTATTTAAAAAATAGCATCCCTGACATTCTTAGGAGCAAAATGGATCCATGGACACATTTAATTATCATGCTACCTGATACTATGTTTTGTCATGTTACCTCAAGTCACCTCATGCCATATATCTTATCATACTATATTGTATTATATTATATACCTGTTTTTTTTCTTATCTATATCCTATAGAAGAATGTAAGTTCTATGAAGCCCGAAGTTGTATCCCCCATCCCCTTTTTTAAGGCTTATATGTCTGGAGTATAATAGATTCTCAATAAGTATTGATGAATGAGTGGATGAATGAATGGTTTATACTTTAGAGTTTGATGAGAGACTTGTTTACCATAATTACTTAATTTCTAACTGTTTTACAGTTCTTCATAGGTCTCACACAGTATCTGGGGAAATACTTATTTTTTCTACTTTTATTGTTTTCCATTTATCCAACAAATATTAAAAATTAGGGGTGCCTGCATGGCTCAGTGGGTTAAGCATCTGCCTTCAGCTCAGGTCATGATCCTGGGGTCCTGGGATCCAGCCCCTGTTGTAGTTGGGCTCCATGCTCAGTGGGGAGTCTGCTTCTCTCTCTCCCTCTGCCCATCCCCACCCTCGTGCTCTCTCTTGTGTTCTCTATCTTTCTCTCAAATAAATAAATCTTAAAAAAAATTAACTGTGTTCCATGTACTATGCTTGGTACCAGGATTATAGTGTTGAACACAATGGATCAATTTGTTACTCACCCCTTGCAGTAGTAGAATGGGGGAGACACGTAACAAGTGAAAAATTCAAAATAAGGGAAATGGAGGCAGGCAAAAATTTCTGAGATAGAGAATGTTACCCATTTAGTGGAAGTGACTCAAATATTCCTTGACTTCATAGAGAAAATGAAATTTTAGATGGAACTAAAAGGATATAAATGAGCCAGTAATGCAAAAATCCATGGGATTGGAAAGGCCCTGGGATGGGAAAAAGTTTGATCTGTTTTCAAACTGAGAGTAGGGTCTAGTTGTTGTAATGTAATAACCAAGAAGTTAAGTAGCTTTAAATAAGATGGGAGCGATAGGGGACATTTAAAAGTTCACTTTCCCTCTGTTAGATTAGGGATCTTGAAGAGATAAGCAATTGGAGATACCTAGTAGACAATTAGATACACTAAACGATAGCTCTAATAGCATACTGAGCTGGACATATGGAATTGTGAAAAATGAACGAGACTGTCTGGGGTAGGAGAAGAAATGATCACCTGAGATGGAGGCCTATGAAACTTTTGTTATTTGCTGGTAAACAGAGGGAAGTAAGAGTACTGGAGAGTGAAAATGATGAATTTTGGGGGTGAGGGGAAACCTGAAATAGTAGTATGATGTAACTCAGGAAGGGATGAGGTTTCAAAAAGAAGGATATGATCCTCAATTCAAATTCTGAGAAAGATAAAAAGGTGCTTGTGGCAAATATGCTAGACTGACTTGGCTCAGCATCTAGTGTATCCTTCTGTGCAGTACAGAAGGTAGTGATAAATGCTCTGTGTCCCAGAATTCCATGCAGATTGGTTTCAGGAGTTATTTAGACTTTATGAATTACATTCTATCACACTGAGGTGGATTTTAAACTGAGGTGAGTAGAGAGAGGTAGCAGCCAGACAGAAATGTTATTTTCTCAGACAAATGCAGCTAAATGTAGTATAATTCTGGAGGCTAAAATTCTGGCAGCAACTTCTTAATCAATTCATCCATCACATCCAAGGTATTATCCTCCCAGTAAAAACAGACTAGGAGCAACTTTCTGTTTCATGGATTGCAATTAATGCAGTAACATCTTCAAGCTAATAACTGTTAGAGTTGTGGTACCTCAACTTCCAGATTATGTCACAAGGAAATGTTTCTTCATTTGGTCCATTCTGTGGTGTTTTTCAAGTGATAATTCCTAGAGATCTAGCCCAGAGCGTTCTCTTCAACACTTTCACCTGTTTTGTAAAGTGCTAATTTCTCACAAATCCCTTGTAAGTTAAAAAAAGAAAAAGGTAGGTTGTTTTTTATTTTTGTTGCTGAGCTTGGACTGATATAATATTTAGTATGTTAGAGTCAAGAGACTTTTTAAAAAAATATTTATTTATTTGTTTGTTTGTTTTAGAGAGTGAGAACGTGGGGGCGTGGTGCAGAGAGAGAATCTCAAGCAGATTCCGAGCTGAGCATGGAGCCCAATGCGGAACTCGATCTCACAACCCTGAGATCATGACCCTGAGATCATGACCTGATCCAAAACCAAGAGTCAGACCCTTAACCAACTGAGCCACCAGGCACTCTACAGAGTCAAGAGACTTTTAAACAGGGAATCAATAGAATCTGGGATGGGTCATGTGACCTGATTAGATTTGAAGGCATGAAGATCTGGTTAGAGTGGAGTATAGAATAACAGTAGTCTTTGTCAGCCAGTGACAAAATAGTTTCTTAAGAAGAAATATCTGACTGGAATAAAGAGCCTGTTATAAGCATGGCTTGGACTGACCATATGGCAACTATTATATCATAGAATGATGTATATGAAGAATACAAAATTTTTGGTGACTTGGCTGTGTTTAACTGTACTTGAGAGCTAAAGAAAGAATATGACAAACTCAAGGCTCTACATTCTCAATTCAAGGCAGTGTCAGAGGGAAAAAACCTCTCATCTCTTGTATCTCAGATTTACACACAGAATCTGTGTCTACAAGCTGGAGAATCTACAGTACAGACTGAATTGTAGCTACATTTTTTTTTTATGTGAACATAAGAGCTTCAATTTAGGAAAAAAAATTAAGGCTTTGGGAATTGGAATAATGACATTTGGAAGAATTCAGTTGAGTGAGTACCTCAACCCCAAACAGCACTGAGCAGAAACAGCCCCACCTTCCAGTCTGAAGAGGCTGGTTTACCTAGTTTGCAGGTCCTTTAATAACATTACCAAGGGTTATTGCTAGCTATCCTTATGCTCTACCACAAAATGCCTCCACAATCTCCAGTCTGTTAGCTAAAATCAGATGTCAACATGGCCAATAGGGCCATTTGCCAAGTAAAACCAAGAAAAGAAATTTTACATGTCAGAAGAATTCATATCTGAGCTAATTTGTATTGGCAAAAGCCTGGGGAATATGTATATGGATTCTTCAGTGATGGATACACCATGGAGAAGATAACAAATTCTTAGATAAGGCAAAATTTATCAATAGAGGGCATTTACCAAACTTTCTGGATTCAGTGCGCTACCTTGAGCAGTTATGAGTGGTTCCTTAGTTGGTTAACTAAAAGTAGAATTCAACCGTGGTCTATGCTGAATGAAATTAAAATTCTTTGATGCTATATACAAGAAGGACACCAATACATAGGGAAGTGGGAGTGTTGGAATAAATATATCCTGTGCAATCTACTCACTCACCTTCTAACTATGGTCCCCCCCAACCCCCGTTTTCAGTGGGAGTTATGAAATCCTCAGGGTAGTGTTTCACTGCCAGAGACAATGACAGCAGAGTTACTATGACAGATAGGATGTGGGAACAAGAGAAAGAACTGTTTCATCCATGGGGATCTTTGCTAGTGGCTAGTGGATCATGGGGTCTCTAAGACTGAAATAAATGAAAAGTACACTAAAACACTACTTAATCTCTTTAGTGAATATAACTTCAAGTTTGGTGAAAAATACCTTGACCTCATTTTCATGAAAGAGAGTTACATTGGCCATGCAACTGTCAAAATTAATTTACTGGGAAAGTGGATATAGTTGGCAGAAGATCCCTTAATGATACATATATAATGTATCTTTACTATAAATCTTCTATACCATAGTACTATAAATCTTTCTCCACTTGCAGCTATTTATTAGAGTTACTAAGCATTAGGAAAAGGAAAATACCGAGTACTTTCAAGATTATGGGATGTTGGCTCTGAAGTAGCACAAATCCTTAGACGTGAAGAGCATCACTGGTCAGATGAAAATGGAATTTTGCTCTGTGTTTTGCTCTTGCAGTTGTCTCAGTGGGTCGGTAACACCATCCTGTGGTTACTTTTGTACCCAACGATAACACTTAAATAAGTACAATTAGAAATTGGCAGAAGCCCCACTCTGACTCCTTGACCCATGGTGTCAGAACCATCATCAGAGAAAGTCAAAGCTGCTGGAGCTTCTTAATCATGCTGAAATAGTAAAGCAAAAACAATAGCATTCTTGGACAAATCAAAGATATTAGTACCTCCCTCAAAGACTTGAAAAATATAGGGGTGGTAATTCCTATCACCTTATTTAATTCATGTGGATGAATCATAGGGAATGACAGTGGATTATTGGGAGCTTAATCAGATGATGATTCCAAATGTAGCTGCTGTTTCAGAAGTGGGTTCTTTAGAGGAGAAAATCAATATTGACCTTTGCCACTGGTGTACATCTAGTAATTTTGACAGATAATGCATTCTGCTTTCTATCAGTGAGCAAAGAATATCAGAAACAGTTTGAATTTACCTGATGGGGACCGAAGTACACCTTCCCTGTCTTACTATAGGCTTATGCTAGCTCTTCAGTTTTCCTTCATAAGTTAGTACAGAGGCACCGTAACCTTGTTACCTTACCACAGGTATTATGTTGCTCTGTTACCTTGATGACACCATGGAAGTCCCATAGTTTCCAGGGAAATACGACCAGGCAGAAGCCTTGATCTATAAGAAAGAATAAGAGTACCAGAAGTATATGAGTATATATAAGAGATTTTTTCTTAATTTTTAAAAAGAATATTGAGTCTCTAAAATACTAGCAAAGGATGGTGAGGTTTACAGTATATGCAGAAGCAAATACATGACAATAGTAGCAAAAATAACAGTAGGTATTGTAAGTTTCTTACATTATATGTGAATTAATAGAAATGTAATAATAAATAAATAATAAATAAAGCAAAGATTTATTGCTAAAAATCCAAAATAGGAGATAAATGGAATACTAACACATAATAAATACAAGAGGAACTAGGAAAAGGAACTAGAAAAAGAGGAACAAAAAAGATAGGGAAAATAACAAAGAGTAAGATGAAAGCACAATAACTGTCAGATGTAGAAGGAAAAATTAATAACCCAAAATCATAGTTGGAGAACTTAATACTACATTCTCAGTAACTTATAGGACATGCAGGGGAAAATGGCATTAAGAGTATAGAAGATCTGAACAAATATTAACAAATTTGACCAAATGACACTTAGAGAACACTATACACAACTTCAGAATAATATTTTTTTCAAGTGTATGCAGAATAATCACCAAGATATACCACCTGCTGATCATGAAACAAGTCTCAATACATTTCAAAGAACTGAATAGGAAACAACAGAAGGCAGAAAAAACAAGTGCCGCTACTTAGCCTATGTCACTCTCGTCACTCTATTGAAATCAGTGGGTTCATTTCAGATATTCCTTTACTCATCGGTATCCCTCACCTACAGAAAACAATCACAGCAGAATTAAGTTAGAAATCAATAACAGTAAGATACCTGCAAATCCCTTAATATTTGGGAATTAAGCTGCACACATCTAAGTATTTAATTGATTTTAGAATCACTTAGGAAACTAGAATATAATTTGCTATAAATGAAAATAAAGAACACAGCATATCAAAATTCGTGGTATGTTGTGGGAATGTTGTAACTTTAAGTACATATATTGGACAGAATAAAGGTTTAAAATCAATTATCTAATATCCCAGCTCAAAAAGTTTAGAAAAGGAGAGCAAATTAAACAAAAAGTGGAAGGAAGAAAATAATAAGAGAAAAAAAATCAATGGAACAGAAAACAGAAAAACAAGAAACTTGATAAAGCTGAAAGTTAGTTTTTAAAAAGATTTTTTAGAAAAGAACTGATAAAATTGTAAGAAGGGAAACATTAAAGAGTCTGCAGACAATGAAAGATAATAAAGAGAAATTATGAATGACTTTATGCCTATATTCCATGTGCCCATTCACATGAAGTTCAAGAACATGCAAAACGAATCCATGGTAATAGAAGTCAGAATATCTGGGGCATCTGGGTGGCTCAGTTGTTAAGCGTCTGCCTTCTGCTCAGGTCATGATCCCAGGGTCCTGGAATCGAGCCCCGCGTAGGGCTCCCCGCTCTGCGGGAAACCTGCTTCTCCCTCTCCCATGCCCCCCTGCTTGTGTTCCCTCTCTCGCTGTCTCTCTCTCTCTGTCAAATAAATAAATAAAATCTTAAAAAAAAAAAAGAAGTCAGAATATTCATTGGCTCTGAGTGGGGGAATAAACTAGAAAACGTGAGAGAAATTTTGAAGGTGCTAGAAAGAGTCTACATCTTGATTTGAATGGTGGTTACGTAGTATACTTTCATAAAAATTCATATGAAGTTAATGTTAGGTTCCTTTAAATACTTTCTTGTGTATGTGTGTTGTGTTGTCTATGTGTGTGTGTGTGTGTGTGTTACCTCAAAAACAAATGACGTATATTTATGGGTCCTGTCTATAGGACTACTAAACAGTAGTTAAATCGTATACCAAGTATCTTTACTGAGTTCCTATACTTCCTGACTACGTACTTATTTACATAGGTTCAGTGAGACTCTACTTTTCAAAGAAAAAAAGTTTAAAAAATTTACAACCCTACCATGACAAAGATTTGTTTAATTAGGTATGACAATCTCTATAAGAAATGAGAGCTATGATTCATGTGCTATAATTATGCCTTTAATATTCTCCCAGGAATATGGTCTGGTTTGTTCTGTGACACATATAATCCCATATCTACAAATAGTCAAGAATGTTACTTTCAGACAGATAGGTCAGGAATATCACCAAACAAGGGAATCCTAAGAAAGAATTGGTCATAGGTTTTATAGGTTATATATTTCATAGACAAAATGCGGTTGGTGTTAAATTCAGTGATTCTTGGTTCCTGATCTGAGTAGATAAGCTTATAGAGACAGAAAAATAACAGTAAATAACAATCCTCGAGGTTTTACAAATCCTCCACATGGATATTAACTTGTAAGCCTTGGAATACTGTGGTTCTTTTTTTTTTTTAATTTTAATTTTTTATTTAAATTCAAATTAGTTAACATGTATTGTATCATTAGTTTCGGGAGTAGAATTTAGTGATTCATCAGTTGCATACAACACCTAGTGCTCATTACATCAAGTCCCCTCTTTAATGCCCATCCCCAGTTACCCCATCCCCCAACCCACTTCCCCTCCAGCAACCCTCAGTTTTAAAAGTCTATGGTTGGCCTCCCTCTCTGTTTTTATCTTATTTTATTTTTCCTTCCCTTCCCCTATGTTCATCTGTTTTGTTTCTTAAATTCCACATATCAGTGAAATCATATGGTATTTGTTTTTCTCTGACTGACTTGTTTTCTGAAGCATAATACCCTCTAGTCCATTCACATCATTGCAAATGGCAAGATTTCATTCTCTTCGATGGCTGAGTAGTATTCCATTGTATATATATACACCACATCTTCTTTATCCATTCATCTGTCAATGGACATCTGGGCTCTTTCCATAGTTTGGCTACTGTGGACATTGCTGCTATAAACATTGGAGTGCATGTGCCCCTTTGAGTCACTATTTCTGTATCTTTCGGATAAATACCTAGTAGTGCAATTGCTGGGTCATAGGGTAGTTCTATTTTTAATTTTTTGATGAACCTCAATACTGTTTTCCAGAGAGGCTGCACCAACTTGCATTCCCAACAACAGTGTAAGCGGGCTTCCCTTTCTCCAGATTCTTGCCAACATCTGTTGTTTCCTGAATTGTCAATTTTAGCCATTCTGACTGGTGTGAGGTGGTATCTCATTGTGGTTTTGATTTGTATTTCCCTGATGGCGAGTGATGTTGAGTATTTTTTCATGTGTTTGTTGGCCATTTGTATGTCTTCTTAGGAGAAATGTCTGTTCATGTCTTCTGCCCATTTCTTAACTGGATTTTTTTGGTTTTGGGGTGTTGAGTTTGATCAGTTCTTTATAGATCTTGGATACCAGCCCTTTATCTGATATGCTATTTGCAAATATTTTCTCCCATTCTATAGGTTGCCTTTTCATTTTGTTAATTGTTTCCTTTGCTGTGCAGAAGCTTTTTATCCTGATGAAGTCCCAATAATTCATTTTTGCTTTTGTTTCCCTTGCCTCTGGTGACGTGTCTGGCAAGAAGTTGCTGCAGCCGAGGTCAAAGAGGTTGCTGCCTGTGTTCTCCTCTAGGATTTTGATGGATTCCTGCTGTGGTTCTGTTTTTAAAGCCAGATATTACAGCTTTGTATGTATTAATTAATACCTCTTCTAGCTCCCATAAATTAAACTGATCAAATAAAATATGAAATTAATGATATATATTTTTTAAATGCATGTGGTCAAACCATGCCTTACGGACAAAGGTCTGCTGACAGTGAGAGACGTTCAAACAAAAGCTGACCCTTGGTCCTACCGCAATGTGCACAGACATACATACTGTGTCCCACAGTCCCACAGTCAGAAAAAAACACACACTTTGCACCTTTAGATAGCAAAAAATAATAATAATAATAAAAAGATAATTCTGTTTCGTCCTAGTGCCCAAAGTAAATAAACCTTGAGCTTTCCCTGAAAGTTACTGCTACCATAATGACCATAGTATCACTGACTTTCACAATGCTGTTGTTAGAGGATATGTCATTATTTTTGTATCCATGATAATGAAAAGAAAACATTTTTCTTTTTGCACCATAAATTAATGTAAACTTGTTAACCGTGCTTTTTAATTTCCTTTAAATGACTCTTGTGTTTTTTTTTTCAAAGATTTTATTTATTTATTTGAGAGAGAGAATGAGAGAG
The DNA here is from genome assembly GCF_002201575.2 of Neomonachus schauinslandi. Classification (NCBI taxonomy): domain Eukaryota; kingdom Metazoa; phylum Chordata; class Mammalia; order Carnivora; family Phocidae; genus Neomonachus; species Neomonachus schauinslandi. The sequence goes on along the minus strand of NC_058414.1, from coordinate 72,235,786 downwards.
AGCAAGCACATGAGAGGGGGGAGGGTCAGAGGGAGAAGCAGACCCCCTGCTGAGCGGGGAGCCCGATGTGGGACTCGATCCCGGGACTCCAGGATCATGACCTGAGCCGAAGGCAGTCGCTTAACCAACTGAGCCACCCAGGCGCCCCTCTTGTGTTTTTTATTTAATAAATTGGACCTTCTCAAATCTGTACAAACCAACTTCTTTCCTTTTCAACTTGATGTTGTTTCTGAATCTTCCTTCCACAGAAGTGAGATAGTCATATGGCGCCTGGGTGGTTCAGTCGGTTAAGTGTTTGACTCTTGGTTTTGGCTCAGATCATGATCTCAGGGTTGTGGGATCGAGCCATGCGTCAGGTTACATGCTCAGCGTGGAGTCTGCTTGACTTTGGCCCTGCCACTCATGCTCTCTCTCTCTCAAATAAATAAATAAATCTTATTTTTAAAGTGAAATAGTCACATCATTATTAGTGTCTTAAATGTCTTCCAAATCCTAGAAAGAGAAGGCCTTCTGAAGGCAGTTGGGATTCATGTATGAAAAAAAAAAAACAGTTTCATATAGATATATTCACAGAAGAGCTGATATCTTTCAAAGTCAGTAGTTAAGCACATTAGTTTCAGAAAAAGATACTATTTCAAAAAGCAAAAAAGCAGTTTCACAATCATCGTAATTGTATTTTAATCAATAATTTTGTTACATGTTAACCATAACTTAGCTATCATAATCAATTAAATTACAATGCAGTTTGGCTTGATTCTTTGTCAATGGAATCCATAATTGAATAACATATTCTCATTACTGTAGTTTTTGGGAACTATGTGGATTTTAGAGATGAATGCCTGCTTGAATAGGGAATGACAAAAACCCATGAAATCTGCAATGAGTATAAACATTTAGGAGTCAAACAATATTTAAAATCTCCTTGGAAATAACCTGCTCTATAACAAACAAAATCAGAACATATAGAGCTTTATGAAGCCCAAAAGTCATAAATTCCAATCTTGTAATCAAAGTTTTAACTATTAAACAATATTACTGAAAGCTTTGGAACACGGTACAGTCATCCTAATTGGCGTGGTCTGATAGAAATAGGAATGCTGGGGTGCCTGGGTGGCTCAGTTGGTTAAGCATCTGCCTTCGGCTCAGGTCATGATCCCAGGGTTCTGGGATCGAGTCCCGCAACAGGGGGACTCCTGCTCAGCGGGAGCCTGTTTCTCCCTCTCCCTCTACTGTTCCCCCTGCTTGTGCTCTCTCTCTCTCTGTCAAATAAATAAATAAAATCTTAAAAAAAAAAAGAAATAGAAGTGTGCCAGGGTACCTGGTGGTTAAGCATCTGCCTTTGGCTCAGTTCATGATCCCTGGGTCCTGGGCTGATCAGCAGGGAATCTGCTTCTCCCTCTCCCCCTGACCCTCCCCACTGCTCGCTTATGCTGTCTCTCAAATAAACACATAAAATCTTTAAAAAAAAAAAAAACAGAAATGTGCCAGTTAAAAAATACGAATGCTAATTGGTGGCTCAGAAAAACAGTTCTTCAATAATCTCATTTGTATTATATTATTTTAATTTCGAGAGAAAATACATTTAACAATTTTCAACATTTTATAAAGTGTATCACGGTATAGAACAAAAGGAAAGACGTGCCCCAAAGAAAGTAAGTGAAACCAAGAGTAGCTGTCTGGGCAGAGGAGTAAACTACTTTCTAATTAGCCCTCTGATGGATCTACAATCACCCTTTTTTATAGTTCAGACGGCAGGATCTAGCCTACACTAGTGTCAGGGTTTATGTGTGATCTTCAGGTGTCATTGAATATAAATCTCAGTGAAAATCATGGTGATAGTCAAGAAATGAGCCTTTTCTTCAATTCTGAGCAACATACTCAAAAAACATCATAAGAGTTTGAAAAGAAGAGATTTTTTTTTCTCTCTCTGCTAGATGGAGAGTTTTTTTTTTTTTTTTCATTCTTTCCTCTTACCAAACTGACAATGATATAAAATTTTCTAACTTAAAAGATTTCACTTTCATTTTTAGCCAGCTTACTTGATCCGGGGGTTAAGAATAGCTTCCTCTAATGGTGTCAATCTGGAAAAAGAGAATGACTTTCTCAGAGGAAGTCACTCGTCAGTTGCTGTCTGGGCAAAGTATAATGTAAACAGAGTGGGATCATCCAGAACCCTCCTCCTCTGTCTCCTGTTCCTTCTACCACGTCCAGCTGCTTTTTCCTCAAACTATGGCTTGAAACTGAAAAAAAAAAAAAATAAATAAATGGACCTGGCAGAAGCATGTGACAAAAGCTCCGTGGAAAAGTACCTTTCCTACAACACTGACTCTGTAGCTCACAGCTAATTAATCCCACAATAGAATGTGAGTTGGCTAGTTGTATTTTGAATGTCCTCATGTGGCCTCTCTTGACGGGACTTGCCACCAAGGGTTTTAAGCTTTCACCCTATTTAATATTCATGTCTAAAGAAGCAAAGTGCCTTGGGATATTAAGAATTTTTTAAAAATTGGTCCTTTAGGTTTAGATTATAATGGAAAATTCAACAGCTATAGCTACTAGAGACAAAAGGTGAAAAATTCACATTCTGGAAGTAAACTACCAACTATATGCTGAATAGGAAAAGCCATAATTATTGGACAGTGAAGTGACAATTTTTGCAATTGAGTGGTTTAGTAAACGGTACCAACAAGAAGTTAATATCCCACATGTTATGATTCCGGAGAGCAATGTTCTTCACAGCGGGAACAATATTTCAGTGAAAGATTGAGTTTGGAGGGAGGGAGTAGAATCAGATTTCAAAAACATGTTTTTAAAATTTATGATACTTTATTTAGTGAGGCACCAGTCCTTATGTATAACTCATTGCCTGTTAGTCATTCAGGTCTTTGACATATATATTGTGACTTGAACCATATTCAGTCTGTGGAAAGCAGATCAAAGTTTGCTAAGAAATGTTTCTCACTGAAATTCCACATTGTTGCCAATACTGGTCTGGTCTCATGACATATGACTACAGCATGGAACTGGTACGACTGAATACACATACCCTATAGCAGTTCTCAAGTTAATACTCATGATGTACCCCATGGCTGTTCCTCCCCAGGGTGCACATTTTGGAAAAACTCCCAAGTGATGCTGAGCGGCACCCTTGGTTAAGAAACACCATAATGAGAAGTTAGAGTGAGAAGGTGGATGCTTCTCTACTCTTTTACTTTAGGGAAAATAAATTTGGAAATCTTTTTTTCCACTTCCCTGTAGCATTTTCTTGTCTACCCCTCCATACTCTATGTTCTTATCCTCCAATTTTCTTCCTCCTAGTAATAACCAGTTTTGTTTCTAAATTTTACTGATGAGAGAAATGGGAGAGAGAAGGGCAAAAACAAATAATATTTAAAGCATATTGAATGCCTTAAATAAATGAATGGTGTTTGTTGATGTTGTTTTCCAAATTCATTGCTATCCATGTTCTACTCTAGCACATTGCCTGGATTTATGGTTGTATAATTAAATATAATTTAATTAATTTGTAATTAAATAGGATTCATTCTGCCTCTTAAAATGAACGCCAGCTCCCAGCAAAGTCTACTTGGTGGAGGGAATCATCATCTCAGGATGACTCAATCCTGGGCATAGAGACAGCTACCTTTACATTGTGAAGTCCAAATGTGTCTTTTCTTTACCTTGTTAGACTGGGAATTTAACAAAATTTCCCCTACATTCAGATAGTTGATAATAATGGATACAGGGACTCATATTCCCTTGGATTTAGAAAGCGTATCCCCTAGAACCCACCATTAAAATAAAAATTCCTCTGGGAAGTATAATATATAAATTCCATATTAGGTATTAAAACTTACAGCTGGACTAATTTTCCTCATAATCTTTCTTCACTTTGGCAATTAAGAGGCAAAATATTCAATGTAGAGCAAAACTTGAACTTTAAAATTTTAATAATCAAGTGTGGGGACGCCTGGGTGGCTCAGTCATTAGGCGTCTGCTTCTGCTCAGGTCATGATCCAAGGGTCCTGAGATTGAGTCCCACATCGGGCTCCCTGCTCAACGGAGAGCCTGCTTCTCCCTCTCCCTCTGCTGCTCTCCCTGCTTATGCTCTCTCTCTGACAAATAAGTAAATAAAATCTTTAAAAAATTTTGTTAACAATCAAGTGTGGATGAGAAAGTTATAGAAACCAGAAGGATCCCAAGACTTGACTTGCACAGGATTGAGGAAATACAGAGAATCCTAGACAGCATGTTGGCCCTGGGCACCAGAACAGAAGTGGCTGTGTGTACCAAATACGGGGGAGAACAATGGGCAGGTGGAAGGGTGCTAAATAAAAACACTGATGGCTTCATATAATTTGGACAGACTAATATGGCACCTAAGCTCAGGCCAGGTAGGTACCTGGGGGCAAAGAACCCAAGACTTTGAAGAAACACAGCATCCTTTTTCTGATTTGAACTCTAGAGACAAGGAAACTGAATTTCAGTGATATTAAGTGGAACACAAGGTAATATCCTTCATACATGGTAAATAGTTTTTGTTCAGCTCCTTGCAGTGTACCCACAACCTACTAGCCCTTGCTAAATGTATATTGATGGATTGTTCAGCTGCTAGCATTTTTACTTTTATTTGAATGAGTGACTGTCAGTGTTTCCATTTTTACAGAGTCCTTCTTTGATAAATAGTGTGCCTGAATGTAATTTAAAACCATTTTTACTGTGGTTAAAAGGTTTCAGGTTTCAACAGATTTTGAAGAGAAGCTCTTATTTTGGAAAATGGATAGATAACTAATACTATGTATCAAATACAGCAGCCAGGCTATTTCTTTTCTCTGTGTTGGTATCAGACTCGTGGGGAACCTGAATTCACATCAGTATGTGAACAGCCAGCACAATAATTGGCATCACTGAGAGAAGATCCTCCAAAAAGGTACATGGAATTATTTCAAGTTACTATTGGTGGGCATTTCGAAATGTTATTTTTGTTGCTGGATTACGTTGTTCACATCAGGCCATAGAAAGAAAGGGAGTTCTGCAATCCTCTGACCAAGCGACCTTTTCCACAAAGAATCATGACTGCTGGTTTTTTTGTTGTTGTTATAAATATTGTAATTTTTTTATCCTACAAAAATTAACTAGGATTTTACGTAACCCAGTTTCCATAGTAAACTCTATTCATTCAATTGACCCTGTGTTCTTATTCGAATTATGAACCTAAAACTCAAGTTTTGCCCCGTTTAGCTACATATTGAAAATGTATAGCCTTTAGAAACTGAAATAAGCAACTTTGAGAGATGGTCGTTATGATTAGAGAAAACAAAAACTTGTTCACCTTACCAAGGCTTTTTTTTTTTCACATTGTCCCACTTTTTCCCCATTAAAAAAAACTCCACTTCTAAAACTCTAGAACGATCTTTCAAAAATCATTCTCATTTCATTAAAACTATAAATATAATGACTATTTAAACTACTTTTTTAGATGGCTTTTTACAAACACTTCTTTTCCTTTAAGCACACTAAGAGTGCATATGAAAGTGCTTTGAGTCAAGGTGCTAATGCCTTTAGTGGGACCCATGTCCTTCTTTTAGATTATGACCTATCGCATGTCTTTCATGTGTAGATCCTTCTTGGGAGACAGTTCTCCAGTGATCTCTCTGCAAGACTTGGGAGCAGACTCCCTGATGGCCTTTGTTCTGGAATACCTTTTCAAGGATGTTTGTGTAACGAACAATCTCGGAAGAATAGAAATAGTGTCTATCAGAGCAAATGGGTAGATTTGTTTACTGCCTGCTATAATAAAGATACGCTGCCCTCTGGGAAAAGGCCAGCCATGTTTTCTTGCAGACTATCATGAAAGGTTGTGATCCCCTAAACTCAGGATTCCTCAGCTGGAACACAAACCCTCTGCACGTGCAGCATGCACTTGGATGCCTCCACTGCCCCGCTGTGAGATTCAGGAGGCCAGGGAAGCTGATACGCATAGGGTGATGCTTTCGCTGCTTGTTGTGCCTCAAGTACTAACATCTTTCTTCTGTGATTCAGGGGTCCTGTGTCTCCTGCCAGCATCTGTGAAGCTGTGGCAGGCTAACTTGTTCCCTTGCAAACAAAGTCAAACCTCAGACTCATCACAGTTCTTGGCAGTACTTAAATTGTTAAAAGACAATTCTCTACTTACTAAACATTTACATCTTATAGATATATGTTCAATGGTATTTTTAAAAGTTAGTTATACAAATATTTGAAAATACAAACCTTGAGCATCTTCTCAGATTTTCAAACGGTGTCTTTCTTTCTCATAGTTAACACCTTACCTAGGCTGGGTTGCCCCCCACACCACAGGGTGTGACACCTGTCTTTCCAAGCATCTGCCGCAAATCCAGATGATGAAAACATCAAGTTCGGTTAAGGTAGCTCCCCTTGCAATGGAAGAACTTTGGCCATATTCAAATATTTCTTTTGTCCTGTTCTCTCTGTCTCCTCCTTCTAGTATTCCAACTATGATGAGGTTATATGATTTGATATCATACCACAGCATTTGAAGATATGTTCTCTTGTTTCTGTTTTCATTGTTTGTCTCTTTGTGTTTCTGTTTAGGTAATGTCCATTGACATTAAAGCTCACTGATTTTTTTCTTTTATATATATATATATATATATATTGAGAGAGTGTGGGAGTGGGGATGGGGGCATGGGGGGAGAGGGAGAGAGAGAATCTTAAGCAGGCTCCATGCCCAGCCTAGAGCCCAATATGGGGCTTGATCTCACGACCCTGAGATCACAACCCTGAGATCATGACCTGAGCCAAAATCAAGAGTTGGATGTTTAAGTGACAGAGCCACCCCAGCACCCCTAAAGCTCACTGATTCTTTCCTCATCTATGTTAAGTCTCTGTGTGTCCAGCCCTGGCATTCTTCATTTCTGCTTCTGTATTTTTTATTTCTGGCATTGACTTTGACCCTTTCTTATGGCTTCCTTCTCTTTATTTGTTCTCTACCTTGTCCTGTAAAATTACTTAAACAAGGGGGCTTTTCCAAATAAGGCAAACACAGCCAATCGAATAATCTCCACACTTGGCTGCCATAATAATATTTAAATCCCTGTCTGATTATTCTAACTTCTCTGTCATATCTGCATATCATTCTGATGATTGCCTTGTCTCTTCAGCCTTTGTTTTTCTTGTCTTTTCGCGTACCTTGTAATTTATTGTTAAGAGCAAAGCACCTTGTATAGGGCAGTAGAAACTGAGGTAAATATGTGTTCAGTGTGAAGATTTATGTTCATCCGGCCAATAGTTGGGCTATATTTTATGTTCATTGTAACTGTGAGCATCAGAGGCTTCAAACTCTTTCCATCACCTTGTCACCTTATTTTTGTCTCCCTGCTTGGTTTTGGTGCTTCCTTTTGTGCTGATTCTCAGAAAAAGTCTGCTGCTCACAGGTCTCCTGGCTATATTCCACTGTTACTGTTATCAAGGTCTAATAAGCTTGGTGGCAGGATGTGGGGAAAGGGGGCATTTTCTAATCTTCTCTTAAGTCTCAGTCTTTGGGCTGCACAAGGGGTCTGTGTCTCAGGGTTGTGCCTTCCCACCTCCCTCTTCCTCCCCACCCCCCGCCCCTCCCCAACCCCTTCCTCAGGGCCAACAGGTACCTTCCAGTCTTCTTGGTCTATATCCTTAAAGCCCTGTTTCCCTTGTAGACTGCCAAGCCATGCTTTCCCTAAATGTTTGATTGTGGTGTAATGTCATTTCTCCCATCAAGCTCTCTGCTGTTATAAAGCATTCTAGTGATTTTTCTTCCAAACTTGAAAATCCCTTAAAAGAGAAATGCTTTAGGGCAGTTATTGTTTGGGATAGTTTCATGTGAAAAAGACCAAAGTTTCAACCGTTTAGCCTCAGAATCATAAAATACACACTTTAAATAGGTGTCTAGGTATATCCTATACCTTTTTAAAGGGAAGCGACTCTTTGCCATTGATAAATTAATTATTACTGGGGCGAGTTAGCCTCATCTTCATTACCACGTCCATTGTTGGGAGCCTAGAAGAGAGCATCTGATCTGACACAACCCTGGATTTCCCATTGTTTTGAATTTCTCTTATTCTTTTGTTTTATATTTTAATAAACTGGGCATAACATATATTCTGTCTGTTTTTATGAACTCATATATGTTCACTGTTGGAAATTTAATTTAGACATAATCACATCTTTTATAGGGTAAGTAAAGACTGATATAAGTACATTTATATAAATAGGATTATTGGTGCTATTAAAATTATATGGGGCGCCTGGGTGGCTCAGTTGGTTGGGCGACTGCCCTCGGCTCAGGTCATGATCCTGGAGTCCCGGGATCGAGTCCCGCATCGGGCTCCCTGCTCCGTGGGAAGCCTGCTTCTCCCTCTCCCACTCCCCCTGCTTGTGTTCCTGCTCTTGCTATCTCTCTCTGTCAAATAAATAAATAAAATCTTTAAAAAAAAAATTAAATTAAAAAAAATAAAATTATATGGAGCCTTGCATACTCTATTCCTATATGTTCAGAACAATTGTGCCAGAAGTTAAACTAATTTAGGGGAGGCAATGATTTTGTGTCATGTGTGTATTCATTTATGTGTGTAAACAAAATGAATGAAAATAGTTTATTAAGTTATAAACTCAGTTATCAAAAACCAGATTCTCAGCCTGATTCAGCTTCCAGCTCCTGGGGTGAAGAAGATCTTGAGAAGTTTACATCAGCATGGTGGAATTTACCTCCATTTTGATGCCCCCGTCACTTTGATATGACTATAATACTTGTATTATTGGTTTCCACCATGATAGATCATTTCATTCTATGATTATTTTAGAATTTTTAAATTATTTTACTAAAATTCTTTAGACTGGCTTGCCTGATTAGAATTCTGTAGATTTTGCTTTTGTGAAAATGTGATTATAGCCTTTAAAAATACAAAAATATCCCTCCTGCCAAGTCATTGATAAAATTGGTTCTTCTAGAGAATGGTTAGCCACATAAAGCTTACTTTGCAGAAATGTGTGTGCAGGTTTTGGAAACACAAATCTAGAGGATCTTTTAGGGGTTCACTACTGGGAATCTAGGAAAATTCAGTCCCTGAGAGAGGAGTACACCTAAAGTTTTCAAGGTCCCTGGACATTGGTAGGATTTGTCAAATAAAAAACAAATCCAGATTTACTAAGGCAAGACTTTATTAAAAACGTTTATTGCAAGAAGGGGGAACGGGGCTATTGAACAGGGAGAACACTGTGACCGTGAGATCCTCAAGGATCTGGCAAAAAAGTTTTATATTGAGTTAAACAACTGGGTGGGGCAGAGTGGGATGGGAGAGGGGCACAGTCTGAGAGTACATCAGAGAATGTTTTCCACGTGGCCCATCTGTTCTCATTGAGGAGTGGGTATGCCGGCACAGAATGAGGGTGGGTCAAAATTCAGGGCCCTGAGAAGCTTAACCAAATGTTGATTAAACCATTATTTTTTCCTGATTGGTCCATGGGAACAAGCAGCTCAGCTAATGGTGTATGGGGGGTAATAAAATGGAATTTAGAGGGTTGGTGTCTGACCTCGTTGTAAGGAAACAAGGGGTAGGAGTGGGCATGGCAAGTCCTAGCTAAGACTCCAGAACACAAGAGGGAGGGGATTTCCTAACCTTTGCTATCCTTCAGGAGTACTGGGCTTGAGTAGATTTCAACATTGTCAGATCAGAAGTGGTTTCCTTGAACTAGATTTAAGACTTTTTGACTCAGCTGCACTTGCCCTTTTATCCCCTGGGCCTCCTGGGCCTTTAGAACCTGTGGTGTTGTGTATCACAGCCCTGGGTTGTATGAGGCCAGAAGGGAATAGAACTAGGGCTGCAACAGGGGTGAAAAGTGCCCCCTCTTTCCTCACCTGGCTGCCATGCGGCGAATAGCGTGGAACTTGCTTAATACTTTTCTTCCTGGGGAAAGACTGCAGTGAATGCCACAAATAGTTTTCCCTTAAAGACTGTCCTCTGACCCTTGCGGGATGAGATGTTTGGACACAACTTTGTTGCGAACTGAATATTCAGTTTGAATTCTGTTTTATTTAACTGACTTTTAAATCCTTCTATAATTCTAATTAAGCTCTTCTTCATCTCCGGAGGTTGGCTAGCTCTAAGGCAAGAAATAAAGGAAGCTTGCTCGCCAGGCCAGGCTTCCTAAGCTCTCACATCTCTACTTGAATTGATTTGCATTATAATGCACATGGGCAGGAAGATAGGTAAATTGAATGTGTGATTAACTGAGCAAAGAATAAAGCCCATATAGAGTTAATGTTATTGCTCGACTACTCGCAGGTCATTTCTGAAGGATGGAAACAGGCACTCTCTAAGAATGAATGTATGAAATATGATGATTATCTTATTGAATATAAAACATTTATTACATCATCCAGTTCCTTTTTATTTAACTTGAAATGTGTTAAACAATTTCTAAGATGAGAGCTAATCATGCCATGTGGAGGTAGCCCAGTGCTGGCAAAATGGGAAACCCACTGGATCTGGAAATGATCCTTTTAGTACTAACCGGGAGATACAGTAAAATAATACAAGCCTACCTGGGACATTAGGATTTTTATACAGTTCTGCAAAAACTGAATTAATGTGGGTCTTATTATATTTGGTAAAAATATATTTCCTATTCTTAATTGCCTTTTGGGGAGTATTAGTGCAGCCCAAAATATCTATCTTAAAAATAGTAGATGATAATAAGAAGTAGCTTTTGAAGATATGTTTTAAAACATCACCCTGTTCATAGGTGAGTTTTTTTTAACCATGTGATAGCCATGTCACATGACCTAATATCACCCAGAGTAAACATTCTTTTGACATTCATCGTGAATTCTGGTTCTCACATTCTTGACATTTTGTATAATGCTTTGATGATTTCAGTATCACCTTTAGACTTTCACAATACAATTGCTCAGGTAAAGTTTGTATTAATCCTAACAATACGTATATAAACACTTTTATTTCATTGTCTCTTTCTATGTAAGGGTGTCCATGGACAGATTTTGCATAATCAAGTTAATAGTATTCGTGAATCTGCATGATACTTATGGTTTATTCTCAGTCTTGGTTCTTTCCACTTTATTAAAACCAATCATAATAAGAAAATGTTTATTTCATAGGGAAAAATCCTATTTATAATTATTAGCATACCATAGAGTGTGAGATTAAGCAGTACTTTATAATTGAATTGTGTACAATAAAAATGTGCTGGGAATAATGTTTCCATCTATTTAGAAGGAAATAGTATTTCCAAAAAATGACTAGTATTTTTTAAGAAGTAAATTAAAGTTCCTCTTGAGTCATTTCTTTTTTTTTTTAAGATTTTATTTATTTATTTGACAGAGAGAGAGACAGAGAGAGAGGGAACCCAAGCAGGGGGAGTGGGAGAGGGAGAAGCAGGCTTCCCACTGAGCAGGGCACCTGATGCGGGGCTCAATCTCAGGATCCTGGGATCATGATCTGAGCCGAAGGCAGACGCCCAATGACTGAGCCACCTAGGCGCCCCAAGTCATTTCTGAAAATCGTTGTTCTGTTATACATGCTAAGACAACATAAGTATAAGAAAATGATAGCGAAGAATGTTTTTGCTTGTCAAAGAATTTCCAGACTTCTGGTAGAAAAGACATAAAAATGGTCAATTCTGACACCTAATTTAGCATTCAGCTATGACTTAAGGAACATACAATTAATGTATGGAATTCAAAACATTAAGGTTGATAATACTCCTTTCTTTTTGCAAAAGTAATTTTTAATTACTTGCTAGAAAACTCAGAATATTAACTTTAACATGTCAGGGTAAACTTACATGATATATCATTTCCCTACTTTAATATGTGGGATTTTTAATTAGATCAAATTCCACTTTTTTAAACAAGTGTTCCTAGTTATCAAGGGTAGAAATAAAATTTCAGCCAATCCAAATACAGCACACATAAATAGTCAAGGTAGATGGTTCAATAATGCAATTCATAGACTCCATGAGATTCCCCTGTTAATTCCACATTCCCGTGACCATTAATAAGAATATGAAATGGTACAAAATAAATTCAACCATGTGTAATAATTCCAATAATAATTTTAAATTCTACAACAGACAACCAATCTTTTTTTTTCCTTTTTTTTTTTTTTTGGTTTTAGAATCAAATTTAGAATCTCCGTGTCCTCCTGCTTATACTTTGACAAAGTAGTGAGTATATTCACCTTGTTAAAGAGAATTATCCAGAACTTTGGAAGTAAAACATAAAAATAATTGTGTTTCCTTAATGTTATGCTAGAAAATTATCCAACAAGATTGAGGCTGAGTGAGGATCATCTGATTTTTCTCTGGGAATGTAACTTTGTTTTATTTAGAATCCATACTTGACTAGAGTCAGGCATTTTGTAACTCTGAAAAGTAAGAAGCTGACTTTTAGGAAACTAAGGTGTGGTAATTTTCTATTCTGTCCAGTGGAAAATTTAACTCTAAAGGTTACATATTCTTTGAGCCATGGGATTAATCCATTTTGTAATTCTCTAATCTTATTTCACCATCCTTATTTCAATGACTGTACACAAGCCCAGTTCCTCTCATCTTTTCTGAACTAGCTTTGTCATCCTGTTGCTTCCCTCATTGCTAAGTTAAATAAAACATAGACAGGTGCTTGTTATTTATTGGTGAGAATTATGTTTCTTTTAATTTGAAAATTATGCTTTAGTAACCTAAAGGCTTTTAAAGAGAAAATAAAGAAATAAGATAAGTAGAAATATAAGCAGAGAAAGAAGCAAATAAAGGAGTAGAGGGTAAGGGGGGGACAGAATTAGACACTGATCTGTGAGACTATGCTAGATGGTGCATTCATTCTGGTTGTCATGATAAAATATTACAAATCTTTTAATCAATAAACTGAAATTGTGCTGTGCAACAATAACGGCTTGCTTTTTTAAAAAATGTAAATCCACAACCAGAGCATATAATGAAACATACAGAGAGTAGACTTGTGTTAAATCAAGTAATATTTGATATAAAACTTTGCAGAAAAGAGGTTTTTTATTCCTTATTCAACCTCTCTATTACCACATTGGACAGGTTCTGTTGAAAACTTTCCTGTTATCAATTTTAGTGAGTTTTATCTATGATGTTTGTACATTCATGTGTACTTTGTTATTAAATTTAAGACATTATTGCCCACATAAAGCCTTTTTGGATGAGGAGAAAAGTTTTCAAATGTTTAAAATCACATTGCTCATCAGATCAAAAGAAAAAAAGACACCAAATGTTGGAGTTTAAAGACAGGAATGCTTTGATATAAACCTAGAGAACTTTGGTTAAATTCTTTCTACACCAGTATGAAAGAAAGATATCATACCTCTCTGAAAATAATATTGAAAAAAAAGGACAAATATACACACATATATATTTCCTCATTGAGGATCTCTTATATAAAAAAGGTCTGCATATAAAAGACAGTCCAGAGACATCTTTGAAGGTTCTCTTTCAAAGCAGCTCCACTTTCCCGTGTGTCTGGGGATTTCTGTTATTAATTGAAGTTAATTTTCTAGGATATCAGTTTGCCGTGCACGTGGGAAAGATTGATAGCCTCTTCGATTCTCAAGAGTGTTGAAAATGACACTGTTCCATCACCGGGTGCCTTCACTTTTATCATCACAAATCAAATTATAAACATCGGGGCAACCTTGCTGGAATCTGGCTTCGGGAGATTTCCATAAGATTAATTAGGCGGCCAAAGCAAAGATGGTAAAATAGAAAGGGGGAGGGGGGAAGGAGGAGGGAGAGTGGAACCATTCATTCCTCACAGAATGGAAAGTCAATTCAACAATGGGTAATTAGCGTGGGCCACGGATTCTCAAAGGCACTGAGGACACTGGACTCTTTCTCGCACTCTGATGTTTAGTGCCGTATTGTGGACCCCTCATTTAATTAGTGCACTTTGATACCCACAGGAGTTTAAGGCTCCAGGGCATGCTAAACACGGACTGACACCAGCAAGCTTCTGCCTCCTTCCACTCTAATTAGAGACACAATGAGCTGCAAAGACAATGTTTTACTCCAAGATTTCTTCTGCAGATACCTCTGGCAGGAAACAATCGTTTATTTTGTGTCTATATTGGTATTCAGATGAAATTGTTAGCATGCAAAAGATGAGCTAAGGGCACATATCTATTAAAAATACTGAGCAGGGTTCAAAAATGATGGAAGCAATTTGTGGGGAAAAATGTATTTTTCCCTCTCGGAAACTATTTATTTTGCTCTGCTCTAATTAGAAATAAACTTTAAACCATAATGCACATTGCATTCTAAAGTAAATATCAGTACTTTCTTAAAATAGCCCTAAGTTCTTGTACCTCAAATAAATGGTTCTAAAATTATCCAAAAGCAGGAGGAAGAATAAGAGGGGAAACCCCTCTCCTCCTCTGAATTCAACTGCATTGAAATAACTAGCCAGCACTGGGGAAAATGACAGAGGTCATTTTTACAGGGAGATTGCTAATCTGTCTAGAGCTCTTTAAAGAAAGCCCTGAAACATTCGCAGTGCCAAGTTAAAAAAAAAAAATTATGTTAGTTTTGATGGACAGTTCCATGCTGATTGGAAGAATATAAATATCCCAAGGGAGACCGCATATTGAAAATTAATCTCAGCATCCACAAAATACTAGTATGTGTTGCTTTAACTATACCCTGTAAATCCTGTGCCCCTAAAATTTAAACACAAGACAAGTGTTTCTCTATGGTATTGTTGTCTATGTATTTCTGCAACACATAATCAGCTTGCAAAATAAAATGTCTCAAAGCATTGTCAACCAAATGAATCAGCGCTATTATCTCCTTATGCACCTGTATGTCCACCCAGGTACTTACCTGCCTACCAAACTATATCTAACTTTTGAGAAAATGAGACCAAAAAGCCCCAACTAAAAAAACTGCATTTTGGGGTTACATCTCCACAAAACAAACATGTCTTGACTAACTTCCTGTGCCTTTAGACACTCAAATCTTTCCTCCCACACATCCTTTGCTATTCATTATGGAATAGGTCAGAAGATTAAGATACGGTTTTCTAGGAAAGTGGCTTGTTCTGCTGCTCAGAGTTTCCCTGACACCTTCCATGGACATTATTTTGTCGAGCCCCATTCTGAATTTACATCTATGTAGGGATCTGGGCAAGGATTGTTAAATCCTTGGTTAAATCCAGGTTTCATCTCCAGTACCAAACCCAGGAGACTGTGAGGATCTCCTGGGAGGACAGTTTTTAGAAAGATTGTTAATTCAGTGGGAAAGAATGCCCTGATATTTCTCCATGCCTTTCATTGGTTTGGCTTGAGGTGAGGTGAGAGAAAACATTGGGAGTGATGTAACCAGTAACATAATTTTGTCAACTTTTCCCTGGACTGAAGTGCTGGATGTTTAGACCTAATTGACCCACTGTGCCAATTACCTGTCACTCTTTTGTAGTTTAGAGACTCTGTGCTGAAATCTAGGAATCTAGTGGAGCCTGTCCTACCTGTTTACTTATCTACTTCTCTGGAGAAACTCATTATGGCATTTTAGATTCTATTTCTTAAGACTGTGATCTTCTTTGGGCATTTTGGCAGATTGTGATCTGCTATTAATTTACTTACACTAACCTTGCCTGTGGATAGTGAACATGTCCCACATCTGACTTGAATCTCAAGGTCAGATGTCCAGGCCAACAAAGTTTGATAATGGTCTTGATGTGTTATTGATGAACTTTCTCATCTGGAAATGCCACCTTATGATTGAGCAGTTCAGAAAGTTCTGGGTTAGTCACTAATAAACCGTTGTCCAGTTCTGTGTCTTCTCGTGTTCTTCGTTGGTATTAAAGTGTTTGTTTGTTTTTTTAAAGTGTCCTGTTTAAGTGTCTGGAAAAGACTATACCTATGAAAGGGATATTTAAAATACAAAATAAAGCCTAAATTAGAGAAAACTCCCCTCTCTTGTCTGTTTTAACCAAATAGATATTTCTAAGCACTTGATGACTATGCCTATAGTAAGCTCTTTATATTTTAGACCAGAAAGCTATGTATCTGTACCTTTTGGGAGAGAGTTAGCAGTAACATGTACTATATAACTTCTAGTGATAATACTTTAGCACTGCTTGAAAGCAGAATCCTGTCTCCCAAAGGTAACGTATTCCCCATCTAAGTCACTGAAGTAAGCACTGAATAATTAGCTAGCAATATCTTACATATTAATGTTTCAAATCATTCATCACTTGAAATCCTGTATTCAGCCTCAGCGCCCTTTCCTCAAAAAAGATTCATGCTTCCAGCTAAGGAGGCAGGGGGGTTCTTTGCAGATATAACAGAAGACAGTGTGCTCAAGGAGAGACACTCAGTCCCATTATGAATAGTTTACAAATGGTTAATATGCCTTCATATTTCTGCATGTCCTATTGAAAATCATCTCATCTATTATTAAGACATGCACTAGATTATAGGAGCTTATGGGCAATACTTAATTTATTTTTTTTAAAGCAACAGACCAAGGAAATATTCCTTGAATATGTAACATGCCTAGAAAAGTTGACTTCATTGGTCACAAAGGTGGGTAATGTTTCCAAATCACCTACTTGCAGAGTAGAATGACATTACATAGATTTGTATTTAGACATCCCTGAAGATAGATGAATGTTACATGCCATGTAGCATTTGGTTAAATGTGACAGCATGGAGCACCAATCTATGACATTATTTCACATTACAGGCTATGCCAAAAGCCATTTAGCAGCACTAACAGAAAGAAGTGAAGGGACCCCAATGAAAGGTTTCTCTGCTCATCACACCTGCCTTTTTAAAGTTTCCCTTATTTCCACTAGCCGATTTTCTTCCTGTTCTTCTCTATCTTCCCTTTTTATTTAGAAATTCATTTCATTCCCTCCTGTATTCAATGATGCTCCTTGCTTCAAGGGCCCTTTATAGTAATTTATTCCATATGCTTATTATCCTTTGTGTAAAGAGTTTTGCCTTTTTTTTGCCTTGTTCCCAACTTTCTAATTTTCGGATCATATCTACTCACTTCTCTGGTCTTGAAGCATAAAGACTTTGCTTAGATCAATTTCATCAATCCACCTTATAATTTTTAAAACTTCAATTGGGTTACGTGAAGTCTTTTCTTTTCCACTGAGGATTTGCTCAACTTTCCCTGTCTTTTCACATAACTTAATCGTTGAGATCTGGTATCATTCATAAAATTGTTCTTCACTGTTCCCCCAAAGAACAATTAAACCTTGCAAATTTTGGTGACCAGCACTGTTTAAGTTATATAAGGTGAGGTCTAGAAAAGTTCTATCAATAGCAGTACTAACATGCCTTCAATTGATAAAAGAACTGACTGCCTCAGTTTAAATTTGCCATTACTAAAAAAAAAAAAAATTGCATTACACACTCAATAAAGATTTATTATCTATCATTTGACAATAAGAGGAGGTGTGTGTGTGTGCGCGCGCGCGCGCATGTGCATGTCTTTTAATAATCCAGTCAAGCCAGGTAAAGACGTACCTTTTCTTTGCGAAGTACACCAATGCTCAGATTTCCATTAGGTTCATTCCCATACAGTTTGGAGGACTGGTTTTTTTAAAAAAAAATCAGATTAAGCCAACTTGCAGGAGGTTTATTCAAGCTTCCCATGCTTGAATGTAGTACTGGTATGTTTTATTTTATTTTTAGTCCTTGCGCATTTTAAGTAAATAGATATTTCTTTTTCCACAAAACCTCCCGCCTATACCTATGAGTCTTTTTATTTCCAAGTGGTAAAAAAGTGGGATATTTATGCACAAGGCAGCCAAGTAAACAAGAAATATGCTCTCAAAAAACTATAATTTAGATAAGGCATTCCTAATTTTTTTCTCATTTACTACTTACACATTTAATTGAAAACCAGTTTTGATTTATAATAAATATTAAATGAAGTCTTAAAGCTATTAGGTGACAGAAGCCTTAAAAACATCTCTGTTAACGGTGGATTCTTTCTCAAAAAGAAGAATAATGCTTATTTTTAAAAGCCTTGCTATGACCTTTACTTATATGAATTAGGTGACTTGGGAAAAATGAGTTCTCTGATAACTGCACTTACTTAAAAATTGTTCAAATGAAGTTAAATTATAAAATGATTATTTTTAAAGACAATGAAAAAAGGCTTTTAGAGGTTTTTCTATACCTTTTAGAGGTTTTTCTACAAATTGCTTGTATGTAATATCCAGTTTTAGAGCTCTGAATGAATATGGATGGAGGACAATGTGCAAACTGCCCAGATCCTCATATTATCGTAATGACTCAGAGCCGCAATTCTCAACCGACTCACTGGCCTCTACTTTCTGAAATACCACTTTGGTGTACACTAGTGCACCATATAGAGACAAAGGCCCCCAAATAAGAAATTTCAGCATAGACATTCTTTTGACTAATACCCACCACTGAGATGACTTTATTTTTTACTTGAGAACAAAATGATGGGTAGTTTTGGCAATGGGGTCAAGGGAACACTGTTATTTCTCTCAGAAGAGTGGGTCTCAACTCATGCTGCACATTAGTGTCACCTGGGAAGCTTTAAAACATGCCAATGCCCACGTCTAACCCCAGGCCAATTAAATCAGTATTCAAGGGTGGCCTTTGGAAATTGATGTTTTTAAGCCCGAGTGATACTAACGTGCAATCTGAGCTGAGAAGCATTTACTTAAACCAAGAGTTTTTATCTGGGTGGGGGTGGCTATTGTAATCACTAGAAGATATCTTTCAGAATGCACAGAATATGATGAAGTGGGGGCCAGAGACAGTATTTCTGAAAGGTCCTAGAGTTTAGATTACCATTCTTGTTTCTCCAAAGAATCTGAATGACAAATCAATGTGTATTTTTACAAAACTCACCATGTGCTTCTGATATGCTCTTCACGCACATCTGAGAATTATTTTCTTGGGTTATTTGTGCAAACACATATGTGTTAATTGGGTCAATGCATCAAATTAATTGGTTCTAAGAGCTGTAGTCATATCCTGAACACTTACCCTGAACTTAAAATTTCTGGAATGTGCCAGAGGATACCCAAAAATTTTATTCAGAAATGGGGAGATTTGCTACACTTGTTTCTCAAGGTGTTTCTTTGAACAAAGTTTTGCGGTTAAGATAATAATTATATCTTGCTCTCCCCCAATATTTTGGGGGAGAAGTTCTTTGATCTAATATGATTGGAAGATGTAGCTTCAAGCAGGGTTAAATCGATGTATTTAATGCATAATTTATCAAGCCTTGAATGCGATGACATACACTGGAAATCTCTTAGAACAGTGCTCCTCAAAGTTTAACAGCATTCATTTGATAGCATAGTAAGTATAAAGAATACTAGCTAGGAATAATGCTGCTAATAATTAGTCAAAACAGGGAGAAGGGGACATGAAAGGAATTAATATTTATGGATTAATTACCATTAAGTAATTTAATCTGGTTAATATACCTGTGAGGTAGGTGATATTTCCCTATTTTACAGATGAGAAAACTGAGGTTGAAAGAGATTAAGTAAATGAGAGCTAAGATTATGAATCCAGAATTTTTATTTCGAGACTTGAGCTCTTTTCCCTGTATCTTCTTTTATTCATTCCCTTTTGCCTTTTAAATAAGGTATACTTTTGCTACAGCAAAATGCATAAATCTGAAGGGTATAGCTTAGAAAATATTAATGAATGTTTACACTCAAATATCCATCACTCAGAGCAAACTAGTATATTTCTGTTGCCCAGAAAATTTCTTCATACTCCTTCCCAGACAATAATCCCCTTCCAAGAGGAGGCTCTATCCTGATCTCTATCACCACTGATTAGTTTTTGCCTATTCCTGAACTTCATACAAATGGAAACATACCGTATTCATTCATGTCTAGCTTCTTTCACTTAATACAGCACAATATATATTTTTTTAATTTTATTTTTTTAGAGAGAGACACCGCGAGAGAGGGAACACAAGAAGGGGGAGTGGGAGAGGGAGAGGCAGGCTTCCCATTGAGCAGGGAGCCCTATGCGGGGCTCAATCCCAGGACCCCGGGATCATGACCTGAGCCAAAGGCAGACGCCTAACGACTGAGCCACCCAGGCGCCCCAATACAGCACAGTTATTTTGAGATCTATCCATATTGTTGTATGTATCTGTGGTTTGTTTATTCATTCTCCTATTGGTAGACATTCAGATTGTTGCTAGTCTTTTGCCTATGAGGAATAGATCTTTTATGAATATTCTTGTACAAATCATTTTTTGGAGACATAAGCACTCATTCCTTTGGGAAAAATACCTAGCAATGGAATTGCTATATCATAGAGTGGGCATATATTGAACTTCATTAAAACCTCTTGAGCAGTTTTCCAAAGTTGTAGTATCATTTTACAAAGTCTTTGTACCATCAGCAATGAATGGCAGCTTCAGTTATTCTATTTTTTCCTGTAACTGAACTCCACCCCACTCTTATAAGGGCTTATTTGTTTCAAGCTTATGCACTCCTTGCTTGCTGACCTTAACCGACTGAGCCACCCAGGCGTCCCACCTTGCTTGCTGACCTAAACCCCATTGTTTGTAGACCTCCCTTAAGATTTTGCAGACCACTGGCCTTGAGGAACAAAGGACCAGACTTTCCTGGAAGATAAGGCTGAGCACACTTGATAACAGCCACCAATGACCATGCTATCCTTTATTAAGAGATGCCTGGGAGCCTTGGTTCTTGGCAGAGCAGAGGAATCTGGAAGCCTCGAAAGGATAAATTAACTGCTAAGCACCAGCTTCTTCTGCACGTAGCCCCCTCACCATTTCCTGCGCCTTCCTCTTAAAAACAACCCACTTTGCCTAGATGGGGAGATGGTCTTTGAGACTTAATCTGCCATCTTCCAAAGACGCCAGCCTCCTGAAGAAAGTAACCACCTTTCCCACTGATGCTTATCTCTCGAGTATTGGCTTTCAAACAGCAAGCAGCCAAACCTGAATTTGGAATCAGTCCTCTGTCTGGTAACATGACCTCCTTTTAATTCTAAACTTTTTATCCATTTCATCCTAGTTATGCAAAATCAAGAAAAGAGAAACCCTTCTAAGAGACTATCTTGGAACAGTGTGCAAAATTATTGGAAAAAATTCCCCTAACAACTGGATGTGTGCCCACCCTACCCAATTTTAATAGGGTGATTTGTCAAACCAAAGAAATAAATGGTGAAATGGTCATCACAGAACCCATATTAAGGGCTGAATGCAGCTATTGATAAGCAAAAGATAAAAAGGAATATGGATAGACAAGATGCCTTAGAAGGAAAAGGAAGGATAGGCATGGGGAAATAGGAGGTATCAGAGACAAATACAAATGTGGCTAGAACAAGGAAGGCATGTTGCAAGGTGAACTGGAATCCACGATGGGTGAATGCCCAGAAAACCTTGGTTGGCAGGCAGGGCACACATTGAACAAAGGATGAGTGGCAGCCAGGGAGCAGGCAGGAATTACCTACTCTGAGTGGGTTCTGTTTATAAATCAAGCATGGAATCATACTTTTACACAACTATTTCCCAAACAAATCACATTTACCCTTTCGCTTGCTAATAGACTAATGTGATTTTTAGCCCCCACTTTTCTTTACCAACCGTTCCCATTCATCAGCCTGGTTTTGGTTCGGGTGCATAATTTACTTGGTTCTTTCCTCCCAAGTGTGCTGAATTCCTCAAAGGCAGACTCATTTTGGTTTTGCCCTCTGGGAGGCTACCTCAGTGCTGTGGCCTCTCTTTATATAACACGATTCTGTTTCTAGGCCAAATACTCAACAGCTTCCCTCAGTCAATTTCAAGAGCTCAGCAGTATCACCTAAATCTGGAGCTCTAAATCAGTCTCCCCAGGCTAAAATTAATCACAAATCTCCCCCCAAAAAAGCATTTTAAAGACACTCACAGCATGAGCTTAAAAGTGACTCTTTGAACAACTAAAAAATAAATAATACTCAGAAGCAGTTACTGACTTCCTATTCTTACTCATTGGCTCAATTTGCTCATGGATGTTATTTTACGCTTCTGGAGAGTTTGCCATATGTGGTGATATGGAATTTAGATACAGCTTGTTAGGATCAGCTATGCCACTTGTCCAGGGAATTTCTTACAAGCCATCATCAATAAGACTGGAGCATATTGGGAAGAAATATGTTAAACTTTTCTCTAGCCATCACCATATTAGACGTCATCATTCATGCAAAGGTACATAGAAAGAAAATAGGCCTTGCCAGCTGAATAACCTTCTTAGTGTAGTTACCATTTGGTGATGCATGACCAAGAAATGCATATGATCTGCAAATAGCAATGTAATTTATTTAATTTGTTCATCTCTCTTATGTTTCATACATTGCTGACTAGCAAGTTCAGATGAAATACATGAAGCATTATAAACCAATGGTCCAGATTATATCTGATTGTTTAGTTCTAGGTTGCCACCCATATGAGGTAACTAAAATCTTCTCAAAGGATTGGCTTTTGAAAAATAGGTTTAACCCAGAAGCTATCTTGCTCAAGGTTGCTAAATTATTGTCTTGTTTATTTTAATTAAAGGTTGTACAGAGTTTCTATCTTCTTAGACAGAAGTTAAAGTTTAAACTTCTTTGTTTTAAAATTACCTTTAATTATTTAAAGTTAACCCAATAAGAATACAATGCCTCTGATAGGTTTACTGGTTCCATGGGGATTAAAATAAGAAATTTACTGTTTTTTTTTTTTTTTTCCAAATATCAACCTAGGGTAAATAAAACAGAAAGTAATCTAGGAAAGCTACATGTGAAATAAAATTATATGACAAAGGATATCAACAAACTTTTGAAAAAGTCACCTAAATTTTTTTCAAGTTTTAAAAAAATATCCTATCATTCTTAAAGGAAAAATAAAAACATTAAAACTGTAAAGGAGAAAGCAGCACCTGCCTTTTACATATGAACTAATTCCCACAGCCTCATAAAATATACAATGGTGTCACAATCTCCACATACTATTTATTTGAGTTTTATATTTAAAAACTCACTTATATAAGAACTAAGAAAAGATCAATTATCACCTACTGCATAATACTTTTAAAAACCTTCAACACATCTTTACCTTTCCCTTTTACATTGTGTGTCCACTTGTTAAAATCTATGACTGCCAATTAATACGTGATGCAGGAAATGCACGTATTGTCAAAATCACTGACTTTGTAACTTTTTTCTCTCCAATTTTCTATTTGATATAAGTGAATCAAAGACCTTTTCTTCACCCTATTGTTTTTACTCTAAAAGCCACTCAGCTCTTAATGAAAAGAATAATAAGTACTAGTTGTAAAATAATCTGTCAATCAATCAGGCAATTTTACTTTGGGTAGACCACTCATGGAGCTTTAGAAAAGATTTTTTAAAAACACAAATAAAGGAAAATTGCAATTAAATTATATACAGATTGGAAAATTCCAGTTTATATTGATTTTATAACTAAAATTTGGAGAGAGCCCTGGTGACTGTATTAAGCGAATGTTGAAATGGGTGCAATGAAAGAGACAAGTAGAACCCTGATCAGTGGTCATGGAGTAAGTGCTCCCCTGAGCTCTCCATTTAAGCACCCGGGAGGAGGAGAGTATCCCCTTCTACTTATTTGATCCCTGTAAATCTCTTTGTTAGTTTTGGTATTTTACTGTATTATCTGTAGTGGGGAAGATGAGATAAGGAAATCAAATCCCCAGGAATAAGATAGAAAATAACATGATAACTTCCTTCTTTCATGAAACTAATTGCAAAATAACAATGACTTGAGGAAAGATTTGAGGCCATCTGATGTATACTATAAACTATTTCTAAATTGTATTCTGCTTTTTCCCTTTTTTAGATAAAAACTTTGTGGATATGACTAAACATCCATGTTTTCAAGGGTATTTTTTAGAGGGGGTGCTACTCTACCTTCCTTCAGCATGACCTCTAAAATGGTGTGCATCAAATAATATCCTCAAACATTGCATTTTTATCTAACTACCAGAAATATTTGCCCAAATAATTTGTGTTTGCAAATTTAGAGGCTGGGTTAAGACCATTTGCAAAAATTGGCTCTGGAAATGTCAGGTACATACAGCCTTTATATAGCATCGTAAATATTAAAGGGTAGAAAACCTAGATCATTAATTTCCAGAGAAGTAGTACATCGTATCTATTTAACACTCAAAATGGTAAGAGGTTTCAAATTTGGCCGGGGGGGGGGGATACTTGGAACTTCAATTTTAAAATCCTCCACTTTAAGTACAGTTTATAACATACTACTATTCTTGGGTTCAGAGATAAACAGGGTGAATTTTTTTTCTTCTTCTTTTTAAAAACGGACATTTCGCGTTCTGTTGACCTGTTGGGATGTTTAATCGGACACACCTTGAGAGGGATACTGATCTTCAGAGCTGCCTTGAATTGGCCTGTGAGGGATGAGTATGATAAACATCTACCCCTACAGTACAATTTTGGCTGCAGCAAGAGAAAATGGCCATTGCTTCTTATTCTTACTCATTTAAGAAATACACAGTGAGAGGTAAAACATGGACAGTTTGAGGTGTTGGAAATAAAGAACATTAGGTTTCATGACATTTTTCTATAAACTGTGTTTAGAACATAATGTGGCAAAGTTCACAGCGGCCAACCCATTAGATTCTAGATGAGACTAAATTCTAGATGATAAAGAGATGTTTTGTCAAACAATTTCAGAAAGAAAAATTCCTTAAGGCTACTTTTTTGCTTACTCAAAGGTAAATTAAAAAAAATAATAGTAAGGATAATATTCCTAATAGCATGTCTTACAGTTAACAAAATGGTTTCTCATAAGCTATCTCATATAACATCATGGATGGTTTGCATTATTATTCTTGCACATCGAGAACACTCTCCTCATTATATCCCTGTCTAATGGTTTTTCATTTACTGCAGGTCAAATCTATAACCAAATCCTGAAATGTCTTCTGCACCAAGGCACTGTTGGAGTTCTTGCATACCAGTCCCAGAATTCTTTCCTGTTTCCTTGTGATGCTGTTTGTATTTTCACCTGGTTCTCTAGGCTTGACGCTTTCCCTGTATTGTCAGCATCTTGGAATCCATAATATTCTCTGATTTCAAGGAATCCTACCAAATGTGAAGCATTTTAATTCCATGTCTCTACATGAGCTGAATTCCAGCTACATCTGCTTTTTCCATATCTTGCCTTCAGCTGACTAATTGTTTCTGCCTACTTTTTGCTTTGTTTGTTTGATCTATGGTGAAGATGATCTTATTTTGTACCAGTTTGCGTCTTCATTCTTTTTTTTTTTTTTTTTTAACTTTGTGTATCATCAGTATGTGGTTGGAACCATGGAGTTATCGAAAAGTGTGAACTTACAGAGTCATCTTGGCTGAAGTCCAAATTGTTTCCTATATTGCTACATCTTATGTTTCTAAAACACAAATTTGAGAATTTACTCTTTTCTAAGAGTATTTATTGACCTCTGAAAGTATTAACCTGGTAGGATAGTGAAGTCTGGTTCAGAAATTTAAAAATAAAAGGAATTTTTTTTTATTTAAAAAATATTATTTGAATCCTTGGTGACAACAAGTTTCCATAGTGAAATCTCAAAATTATAGCTCTTTAGATGAACTATTTGTACCTTGTTTAAAAAGGCTCATGTCTGGGGCACCTGGGTGGCTCAGTCGTTAAGCGTCTGCCTTCGGCTCAGGTCATGATCCTGGGGTCCTGGGATTGAGCCCCACATCAGGCTCCCTGCTTGCCGGGAAACCTGCTTCTCCCTCTCCCACTCCCCTTCCTTGTGTTCCCTCTCTCGCTGTCTCTCTCTCTCTCTCTCAAATAAATAAAATCTTAAAAAAAAAATAAATAAAAAGTAAACAAAAGGCTCATGTCCAATTTAACCAGCAGCAACCTATTTAAGATGTTCCCATGAGAATTAGCTTGAAAAATTATATTTTCCTGACCAGATTTTCATATGGAAAGAGAGCATAGGTAGTAATTTATGGCTCAAACATAAAAATAATACCTAATGTCAAATAAATTTGGTAGGAATGCAGAAAGTTGATGCCCCCATTATATATAAATTTATCAATTTTCGGTGTCTTTAATTATAACCTTTTCAGGTAGAATATACCAGCTGTTTTTTACAAGATATCTTAATGCATTTGAAGAAGTTGAATTATATTAGTTTCCTATGGCTACTGTAAAAATTGATCACAATTCAGTGGCTTACAAAATACAAATTTATTGTTATATAGTTAGAGAGATCACTGGGGTAAAATCAAGATATAAGCAAGGCTGCATTCCTTCGGGAGGCTATAGGGGAGATCCATTTTCTTCATATTCCACATTCCAGAGCCTACCAGCTTTCCTTGGCTCCTGGCCCCTTTCTCCGTTTTCAAAGCCAGCAGCCTAGCATCTTCGAGTCTTCCTCTGATTTTGGCCCCTTTTCTGATTTTGTCTTCTGTTTTTCAAGACCTCAGTTATTATAATAGCTTGACCCAGATTATCTAGGATGATCTCTCTCTTTAAAGGTTATTTGATTAAAAACCCTAATGCTATTTGTAATCTTAAATCATCTTTGCCATATAACCTAACATAGTCCCAGTCTCCATAGATTAGGATGTAGGTAGCTTTGGGGGACAATTATTTTGCCTACTACAGGAATATTTAAGAAATGTGCAAACCGTGTTGCAGGAAAAGTTTTACAGTTAATGCTGCACAGTTTTTAATCTTTTTAAAAAATCTTCTTTTACCTTTTAAAATCTTATCTGAATATTTTATATTATTAAAAAGGGCTTCTGACCCTAAAGATCCTGATACTTATAATTTGGAAATGTGAGGTATTACTTATGACATTTGCAGGTTAGATACTTTATTTAATTCAGTTTTATTTGGTATGTCCTATCTGGTAAGGTTGGAATTTATTACATCATAAAATAGAACTACATACTGTCAGAATATCAATTTTTCAAAATATTTTCTCTCACACATCAGTGTAATTAATATGAATATCTTGTCACTTTTCTGAATGCTAATTTTAAATAAACAAAAATTAATATTTCATTTTTTCCTATTTTGCTCTCTGCTTTTTTTTTTTAATTTAAGAGGGATTTGTTTTTACAAGACTAGTGCTCTAACCTCTGAGCTATGGAGGCTCCTGGGATTTGTTTTTAATATTAAGCATACCATGGATCTTAAGAATGATCCCAAACATTTTTAAAAATCCATTTTCTGAAGCTTTAAGACCTAAATTCCTCATAAAGATTTTATATTTAAACAGATTTATTTTTCTATTACAATGGACAACCTTTTGTTTAAAGCTAACAAGTCACTGGAATAAGCAATCAAAGGGGATCCTGAAATTGTCTATCACTAATTAGACAATGAGAATTTAAAAATTTTTTTCTTATTTTCTTCAAACTAAATGTCTTATTTGCATGGAAAAATAATAAAGCAACATTACTAACAAACTATGCCAGTACCTTATCATGAAACACACATCTTACACACAAAATAATTTAAAAATTTTAAGGTATCTACAACCACAAAATAAGAAATGTATAAGCTGACTGGCTGTCCCTTTGAAAACAACCTAAAATACTTGATAAAAAATACTGTGAGGTGTGCCTGGGTGGCTTAGTTGGTTAAGTCTGACTCTTGATTTTGGATCAGGTTGGGATCTCAGGATTGTGAAATCGAGCCCTGTGTTGGCTCCTTGCTGGGTGTGGAGACTGCCTAAGATTCTCTCTCTCCCCTGCCCTCTGTCCCCTCCTCTCTCTCTCTCTCTAAAAAAAAAAAATAATAAAATACATATATATATATACACACACATATATATATACACCATTATATATACCAATATATACCATTATATATATATATGAATTATCTTGGGTGTTTTCATGAGCTGGCAAGGAAGAAAGGAAAAATCAGGTTAAAAATTGAGGGAAGGCAGAAAACTAGAAAGTTAAGCAAAGCATGGAAACTGGCTTTGTGTGTGCTGAAAAAGATAATTTAATACTTCCAATAATAGTAGGAAAGTAAAAATTGCATATCTAAATAAATCATAGATCAAAGGCAATATCATATTGGAAATTAGAAAAAATTTAGAAAATACCACTTATCAAAGCTTATAGAATGCAGGTAAGCAGTAATCAGAGGGACATTCATAGCTTTAAAATACTTAAATAAAAAAAAATATAAGGGCTGATAATTAATGAGCAAATTATCCACTTAAGTTAGAGAAGGAAGAGCAAAATAAACCTAAAGGAAGAAAAATCTCAAGGAAGGAAAAAAATAAAGATAGGAGAAAAATTAATGAAACCAAACACAGAAAGGATCAACCAATCCATATATTGCCTTCCCAAACGCCTCCAAAACAAACAACCAAACATAAGATTCACGCACCTCAGGAAAATCTCTAGATAAAAAGGAGGAATCAAAAACAATTTTAGTAATGTAAAAAGGGACATACATACAAAATATAGGGTGATAAAAAGGTAATAGAAAATAGTAAAAACATTTTCATGACAAAAAACTTGAAAACTTAAAGGACAAATTTCTATGCAAATATAACTCACCAAAGTAAATGGTGAAAGTGTATATGAGAATGGATAGAAAAGGATATGTGAAAAGTTTTATAGCCTTAACAGGATTAAATCTGTAGTGTAAAATTATTCCACAAAGAAAACTTCAGCCTAAACAATTTTACTAATAAGTTTTTCTAAAAATGTAATGAACTGATTTGGTAATTTTATACCAACTCTTTCAAGAGTTAAAAAAAAGAGTGTATTTCCTAACTCATTTTATAAGGCTGACTTAACCTTGACAGCAAAGTTCAATGAAGACAAGAAAGAAAATTATAAGCTGATTTCACACATAAACATAAATGCAAGACTCCTAAAGAAAATATTAGGCGTTAAACTCAAGTGTAACCAAACAGCAGGAGGGAGGGAGGGAGGGTGAAGAGAGAGAGAGAGAGAGAGAAAAGAGACAGACAAAGTTGAGTTTGTCCAAGCAATGGATGGTTGCTTTAATATTTTAAAAAATCAATTTTTGGAATATATCACATTAAAAGTTAAAAGGAGGGAAGCCATATGTTAACCTCAGGAGATGTAAAATAAGTATTTGATAAGTACTTTCATGAGAGAAATCTGTTGTAAACTAGATGTAAAAGGGAATTTCCTTGCCCTGATAAAGAATATAGATTCCTGGTAGATCACCTACAGCAAACATCACACTTAATGTTAAACACTGTATTTTAATGTTCCAATATTGCAGAATGACCTTTCAGATTAATGGGGAAAGGATGAGTTTTCAATAAAGGATTCTGTGACAATTGGTTTATTCACCTGGAAAGAATAAAATTTGACCATTACCTCACTGATACCTGCAAATAAATTTCAAGTGAATTAAATACTAAAGTATAGATATAAATGTATAAAAATTGTGGCAATAGAGCAAAATAACTGATGATCTTAGGATATGGAAGCATTGCTTAAGCAAGATCTAAAAAGCATGAACCATTAAAGATATCAAACTACATTAGAATTCTGGTTATTTTCTTTTTCTTTTTTAAGATTTTATTTATTTATTTGAGAGAGAGAATGAGATAGAGAGAGCATGAGAGGGGGGAGGGTCAGAGGGAGAAGCAGACTCCCTGCTAAGCAGGGAGCCCCATGCGGGACTCGATTCCACAACTCCAGGATCATGACCTGAGCCGAAGGCAGTCGCTCAACCGACTGAGCCACCCAGGCGCCAGAATTCTGGTTATTTTCATCATATACAATGAAGAGAGTAAAAAGAGAAGCTACAAACAAGGAGAAGATATTTCCAGTCTATATCCCTGAGAAATGATTAGTATCCAGAATATTCATATAATCCTTATAAATTAATCAGAACAAGATAAACAATTCAGTAGAAAAGGGAGCAATAAACTTGAACATTCATTTCACGGAGAAGGAGCCCTAATAACTAAATAGGCAAAAACTCTTAGAGAAAACTTTATGTTAAACATTATACTTAATGTTCCAATGTTGCAGAATTGTTTGATGTTCAGAAAAAATAACGTGTCCACTATCACCATTAATTCGACAAATACTAGAGATAAGAGTACTTGGGTGGGGGAGGGAGAGAGAGAATCCCAAGCAGGCTCCATACTCAGCACAGAATCAGAGGAGGCACTTGATCCTAGGAACTTGAGATCATGACCTGAGCCAAAAGCAAGAGTCAGATGCTTAATCGAATGAGCCACTCAGGCACCCGAGATAGGAATATTTGAAAACGCCAAGAATTAAGCAGTCTTTCACAAATCTAAGAGGCAAAACCCAAATACGAAAGATGAGAATGCTTTGAGAGATATAACACCAGATGTGAGCAACTTGAGCATCCCAACACACTGCTATCTCCAAGCTTTCCCACTTGGTCTTCGCAGACGCCAGCGGTAGGCACAAGTGGGGCAGCCCCAAGCCTGAAGCCCGGGGCAGCCTGCGCGGTCAGGGTGGAGCCGGGCCCCGCCCTCCGCCATCCCGTCATGCTCCGGGGCGTAGGTTTGGCGGCGACTGAGGCGGAAACTCTGCAGTGGGGGCCGCGCTCGGAGTACTCTGTGAGGCCCTCCTAATACTTATTTTCTTCACTTTTACTTCTTTCCCCATCTGAAATTGCTATCTTGGGGTTTTCTTCATCGCGTTGATTTGGTCTTCTGCTGTATTCAACGTGAGCCTCCATCCTTCCATTGTACTTTTTAATTGAACAGGTCGTGGTCTTGTGTTTTAAAATCTCAATCGAGTCTTCACAAAACTTATCTTCTTTCTTTTTTGTAAGTACATGCTATCGTTTTATAGATGCAGTATCCTCTTGAGAGTCGCTTAAGAATATTTAATTAATCTTCAGTTTTTAAGAAAAAAAAATATTTTTTTTTTTTCCTGAGAGAAAGGTTAGCGTGAGTCTTCAAAGCAATGCCCCCCTCTTCTGGCTGCATTTTCTCTACGTATACTGAGTACTATTTCTCTGTTTTGTTGCTTGGTACAGTATAAAACTCTGTGCTGGCCTTTTGCTTACAGTGACCCCCTAGGAAGAAAACTCGTCAGGCAGATTCTCAGTTTATCATGTCTCCTGACAGAAAGTTTACCCTTATATATTATGTTAGAGACTATTTAATGGAGCTTTTCAGTTTTCCTTAATAATTTGATACATACACACATGTGTCTGTGTATAATATGTCATTTTTGTGAAAGTATTTGGTGTGAGAGAATAAAAGAGTTACATACCTATATTCTTGTTGACATTTTACCTGAAGGACCTTCTCGGGAAATCACTGTGCATCTCTACATTGCCTTAAAGAACTCCATATTATGTGGCCTGATAGTCTGTTTCTAGACTTTTGTCCTAAGAAATTATTAGAGGCATATCCAGGTTTTAATATATATATTCTTATTGTAGTTATAATTATAAAAGTAGTAAGAAATCTGTCAATAAGTGAAGACTTACATAAATTTTAAAATACATATGTGTATGTAGACATAAATTCTATATTCATGTTTTTTTTTTTTTTAAACATTGGAATACTCACATATAATGTTAAATGGAAATGGCAGGACATACATAAGAGTGTGTATAAATTTTAATACCACTTTAGTTTTATATATTTATGTGTGTGGGGGGAGAAAAGCTTGGAAGGAAATATATCAAAATGTTAACAGGGTTATTTTAAATGTCTTCCTTCCATTTTTCCCTGTATTCAAAATTATCTACAAAGCCAGGCATTACTTCTACAATAAAAAAGAAATAATAAGTATTATTTTAAATTAAATCTCATTATCTAAAATTGAATTCTTCATCTTCCTTCTCAGTGCTCTTCACTTACTGACATTTCTATCACTACAAATGGAATCATTTTTTTCTGGTTTCCCAGACTTAAACTATAGTGTTTTCTTCCCTTCCAATATATTTGACCTACAGGGCGACACTTCAGGTTCTATGACAAAAGGCATATATACTCTTTTTGCCAGAGTTGGGAGAAGGGTGAAGATGATGGCTGGAAACAATAGTATAGTCTATTACATGTGCTTTGTTTGGCTGGCCTATATCTCATGCTTACACTGGAACAATGGTATAGCTTAACTCGAACCATGTATGTGGAAAACGGGGAAAATTCGTGGTGCTGTTGACAGAAGGAAAATGTATACCAGAAAGTTAAAATAAAATAAAAAAAAAAGCCCACTGTGAGGCTTCTACTTAAGTTTGGCGATATATATGCCACAGACATCAAAAGTATATTCTTTGTTTGGTCCTGCTCATTTTGATCTGAAACCTGCTTATAGTTGGTTTAGACTATGTGTTTTCTTAAGGCAAGGATTAAGCCATTCATATTTGTATTCCCAGTACATGGATAGTGCCTGGCTATCACAGTGAATTGCTTTCATTTGTTAATAATGTGCCCTTTCATGTGATATTTACTTTATTGTCTTCTTAAGAAGTTATTTAAACATTGTATGTTCTGAAGCCTCTATACTTGTTTCCTCATCTTACAGAATTAAGATGCTCAGAATTCAAATGCTAATGCTCCTTATAGTTTTCATACTTTAAAATCCAAATATATTTACTATACTAGCAGAAAAGTGGTTATAAATAAGTTTAAGCCTCTTCCATTCAAAAACTATCCCTTCTGTATCAATGAGTTTACATTAAGCAGCAAGTAATAAAAAACCCAATAATACATTTTCCTTAAGAACTTAATAAGCTTTCAGTCTATTTTCTTCTTGTCAATTCCATGTGCTAGTAACTATATCCAAAATTTTGTCTTAAAAAATGTTTCTCAAAATTTAATGTGCTTATGAATCACTTGGGAATCTTGTTAAAATGCAAGATTCTGATTAAGTTGAACTTAATGGTGGAGTATGAGATTCTGTAATTCTAGTAAACTCCCAGATGATGCCAATGCTGCAGTGGTGGCAAAGGGTCTATAGAGTTACTCTTACATGTAGACAATACTTGGTGTTTAGACTCGATGTTCTGCTCAACCCCACGATTCTTGGTTTTAATGGCCTCTACATGAGAGCTTAAAAAATATACTTGGATAGAAAGAACCACCCATAATCCTACATTTGTCCCATTGTCACTCCCTTAATCTTTTAGAAAACATTCAATAAGAGGCTCCAATTTTATTAATTTTATATTCTAATTATCTTCCCTTTCCCTCCTCTTCAAGGTTCTCAAACTTGTAGATTAGAAAGGTGAGATCCTCACTGCCCTTGCCCCACCTCTTTCATTCAGTTATTTCCATATTTTTGAATCTGTTATCTTGCAAACAAGAAGCCCTTCCATGTTTATCTTGCAAACAGGCAAAGCATTTCCAAGGAAGGCTAACTCAGTGGCTTAACAATATTATGTAGGAACCAGATTCTTTCTATCTTTCCTTTGTGCTACCCTCATTTGGTCAGCTTGTATTCTTAAGCTACTGTCTGTCACTTCGTTTTCCCAAGATGTTTGCTTTAGATTCAGATGTTACATGCATACAGCAATATTCAGGAAAATAGGTCTGTTCTTTTTACGCATGACTTTTTAGGAGAAGGACTCATTTCCAAGAAGTCCCTAAACAATTCTCTTAAGCTTCATTAATTAAAATTTCATTACTTATTCTGGCAAGGAAAACACAATGCCATGACTGACTTAGAATATTCTAGTGCTTTGACATTTTATTTGTATTATTAATGTCTGGTGACTGGGTAATGGGCAGCCCCTCTTGTTCTGATGCACAGGGACACCATCTCCCAGAGCAAGAAAAATGGAAGGAAATGGCTGGATATTGAACTCCAGTCCTACTGAAAGTGAAAATAAAACATCTTAGTATGGCCATCTAGTTGTCCACTGCATGTGTGAAGAGAGATGATTTGAGAAGCAGGTCTACGCTGGTAGTATTGGTAGTGGCTAACAAGTTAGTTGGCTTATCAGGGACTTGGAAAGAAAAATTTTCAATGAAAATTTGAAAAATTAAAAAAAGTAGATCTGGGGGACAGTTATGTGAGATGACAAGTTTGAAGAGGTGCAGAATATGACAATATTTGTATTTCATGTAATGCTCAGCCTCGTAGAAGAGGTCTCAATAATTTGTTGGGTAAGATCACCTACCCAGCAGATGACACTCATCTTTCTTTAGCTACTCAGTGCTTGCTCAGTGTATCATGTATAAAATGACTATAGCATCAGGGATAGAGGCTATGCATGGATTTTCTGCCAAGGCTGATTTGGCTTTTGCCACTGCTGAGTGTCCAGCTTCTTCTGGGTAGCGACTTGCCTTCAATGTTTGCACTAGCAGCACCATTCATGAATTTGTAGAATGACTTATCAACTGTCATTTTCTTCCATATATATCTTACCTACTTAGGGTTGCATTTATTTATTTATTTTTTAAAAAGATTTTATTTATTTATTTGACAGAGAGAGACACAGAGATAAAGGGAACACAAGCAGGGGGAGTGGGAGAGGGAGAAGCAGGTTTCCCACGGAGGGGGATCATGACCCGAGCTGAAGGCAGATGCTTATCGACTGAGCCACCCAGGTGCCCCTAGGGTCACATTTCTTGACAATGAGCCCACAACTCCAGAGTTCACTAGCGTTTACCACATGTCTCATCTAGAAGCGGCTTGCTTGACAGACCAGTTAAATGACCTGCTAAAGCCTCAGTTATAGTGCAAACAAGGAGAAAACACCATGGAAGAGGAGGATGATATTCTTACAGGATGAGATGTAGGTTTTAAACCAGCAGCCAATGCCAGTTTAGGCTCCGTAGATGGAATATATAGGTCTGAGAGTTAAGGCATAGGAGTGGGAGTGGCCCCTCTTGCACTTACTCTTAATTATACATTAGAAGAATTTTTGCTTTCTGCCTCCGAGAGTATATAGTGCAATGAATTTGAAGGGTATAGTGCTTAAGAAAGATATACTTCATGAGGAAACATCAACGTGTTTCCAATAAATTGGAAGCTGGGACTGTTCACTGGACATTTTGAGTTTCTCATGCTGCTGAAACATCAGGTAGAGAAAGTGAAGGTCACTATTCTGTCCTGGATGATTTATCACAATTACCAGGAGGAAATTAGGTTGCTGTTACAGAATAGAGGAAAAGCGACTATGTTCAAAGCTCAGTCAAATCGTGGGTACCACTCGATACTTCCTTACCTAGCAGTCCTTAGGAAATTGTACTGACCCAAGGAAGACATGACCACCAATGGCTTAGAATTTATGGGAATGAAGATATTCATTATACTACCAGATCCAAACCCTGTTTAGTTAAAGGGGCTGGCAGAGGATAAGGAGAGCCCAGAATTATCAGCGTAGGCCTTGTGACCTGCTACAGAAATGAAGAGTGTAACATCTGCAATTTATATTATTACATGATTTTTTTTTCCCTCCATTTTTCACTGCTACATTATCTGAACAATATTAGTTGTAGCTAACATCTTAGATTTTCAATTAACAATTGGCCAATTAACAATCTCAAGATGCCCTTGGATTCCTGTTGGGATCCTGATTGATTCATCTACCTTAGAAAATCTCATCTCTTCCCATGAGTTTTTTACCGCCATGCGAGGAAATCTCTGGCTATAACTCTGCCATGAGCTCTAAACATTGGTATCTCATTGCCTATTGGTTATCTTCAGGGTAGGTTATTGCTTTTCTTTCCCAGTCCCCATAGTTGTTGGCATTCTCACCGAACCAATCAGCTAAGCCTGGTAAACATTCTAGACTATTTCTCCTTCTCCTTTTAACGTCTAAGGTGATTTTCCTGTTGATTCTGTATTCTAAATATTTCTTCATTCTGTCCTATTTTCAAAATCACCAAGGCTACAGCCTAGTTTAGGCCCATATTTTATCTTATGTTATCAAAAATATAACCCACATAAAATTGGGGCCTTAACCCTCACATGAATCACATTTGAAGAAACAGTCAGTGGTCCTAAGGAAAGCCATAATCAAAAGAAATTCTAGTCGCTAATGTAATCTGTCTCTTAGAAAATATCCAGAAGGAGGAAGTACATTGGTAATAAATGGCAATTGCACTTTAAACCTCCCCACCTCAATATTGCCTCTTTGCTTCACCTTCCATGTGGATGACAGCTGCTTCTCCCAGACAGAGCATCCCTTTGCAAAGCTCAACCTAGTATATCTTTTTCCCCTGCTCGTGATTTCTTTTTTCCAATATAAACCTCTAGTTTCTTTTATTGAGGAAGTCCTTCTCCCAGTTAACCTGAATGTCCTTTGGAAGGCTTCAGTGCTATGCAGGAAGACACTTCCTTAGAAGTTGGAGAAAGAAGAAATCAGGGAAGTGGAGCAGAGCAAAGAAGGTATTAGTTTGTTAAGACCCCTACATTTTCCTCTAGAGAACTAATGAAGGGCCACACACTTATTGCTGCTATTTGGAAGCTCCTGTCATTCTCCAACCGTCAGCATCCTGTTATTCCTCACATAAATCCTGTTTATTCCCTTCTAATGGGTCAGATGGCATTACTTTTGCTCTCTTTGGGGGTACTACCTAAATCTACCTGTTTGTACTTTTCCAAATTCCTGTCAGTACATGGTCAGCAAACATCTAGTGTTTTGATTTAATAGATCTCTGCTGGGGATAAGATGATAGCTCATTCATTGAGTTGTTGGTTTTTTTTTTTCCCTAAAGGTTCAGTTAGCCATGAAATGTGCCTCTACCACAGCTAATATAAATGTGGGGCTTCTCTGTGGGCCTCCTAATGTGTGGGAAGGACCAGAGTTAGATCCATAGTGAATGTCATCCTGCCTATGACCTATCCTGCCACACTAAAAGAAAATTGCTAGGCCTATTCTCAAAACTGGTGTA
Organism: Neomonachus schauinslandi; assembly: GCF_002201575.2. Classification (NCBI taxonomy): domain Eukaryota; kingdom Metazoa; phylum Chordata; class Mammalia; order Carnivora; family Phocidae; genus Neomonachus; species Neomonachus schauinslandi. The sequence continues at coordinate 72,198,894 of NC_058414.1, read as the reverse complement.
GTTTAGTTTGGGGGGTTTCTGGCAGAAAATATAAAAATCTGCAATGGACTGAATGTTTATTGAAATTCATAAATTGAACTCTTAAACTCCAGTGATGGTATTAGGAGATGAGGCCTTCGGGAGGTAATTAGGGCACAAGGGTGGAGCCCTCATGAATGTGATGAGTGCCCTTATAAAAAGACTCCAGAAAGCTCCATTGCTGTCTTTCTTCCATGTAAGGATACAAGAAGTCAGCAGTCTGCAGTCTGGACGAAGGTTCTCACTAGAACCGGACCATGCTAGCACCGTGATCTTAGACTTCCTGCCTCCAGAACTGTGAGAAATAAAATTTTTTTTTTTGTTTTGTTTATGAGCCTACTCAGTTGATTGTACTTTGTTATAGTAGCCGGAAAGGACTAAGACACTTGATTATATCTCCTATAAACTCTCCTGCTCAGGGGCTTATTCTAAGAGGCTGAAGCATACCTGAAGCACTTCATCATTCCCATTTCCATTCTGGAGGGCAGCTGTGGTTGTCTTTTATCCAACTTAATGCTGATTAACAAACTTCACCAGTAGTGCAAAGTAGCGGTTGCTCAAATTTAAGATGAAAGACAAGACTTCAATTTTTTACTACAGATCCTTGCAGAAGGACCTGCTCCAAACTATTTTGATTTCCTGGTGTGTGGTCTGTCAAAACCAGTTTTTTAAAGAAACTTAAGCATTTTTCTTGCTGATTTGTGCTTGGTTAGGAATTTAACACAGGAGTTTCAGGCATTCTCTGCTCTGATTTATAATTACCACATGACAGTCGGCCACCATAATGGAGATCCTGGTGGCCTTGAGTCCATGAATAATCTCCAGTGCTGGGTCCTTTGGGTGCTTACTTCAGGTGCCAACATGTCCTCTGCCTCTGATGACTGCTATTTCTATGGAATTACAAGAGTATATTCTAATCAGGAAGTACATTGTTTTTTCTCTTGTCCTTGGCATGGTGATCCCTGTGAATTCCTAACTCCATGTTTATGTTAACAATTAATCTATTCCAGTTCAGCAGTCTGCCTGACCCCCATAGTGGATACAGAGTCTCCAAGGGATCATGTTACTGCCCTCCTTCTAAGGATAATTGTAGTCTTTTGATACATTTTTGATATATTTGATGTAGGTTAAAAAACAGTTTTCATCTTATAATTTGGATATGAAGGAAAGTAGAAAATTTGGGCAATGACTGTAATGGGTAGGTAGGATTAAGGGAAATATTTTAAGATTGGTGAAAATTAAGCCATATTATGCTAATAAGAATGCTTAATTACAACAGTGAGAAGCTAAGGTCCCAGGAGTAAAAGGGGAATATTATAGGGGTAAAGTACAAGAGAAGATGAGAACAGATGGCATCCAGGGCACATATGAGTGGAAGAATTTCTCTTTCAATGGGGTTAAACCCTTTTTATAGAGAGAATGGCAGGCGAGAAGCCTTTATGCAGTGTCACTATTCCTGCTGTTCACTCGGCCCTCCTCACTCATTCTCATTACAATACTAAATGAGTTTTATCAATGTCACCAATTGTCCTCATCTTGCAAAAGTAATGATAATATTTTTAAAAATTTTTATTGACCTCTCATCAGTATATTAACTATTTGACTATTCCTTTACTCTTAATACATTTTCTGTTCAGGGTTGCTTTTCCTCGATTTTCTTTTCTTGTTTCTCTTTCTATGCCAGACTTTTAAATGTTAAAATTGTGCAGGGCTCTCTTCTTCACCTTTTCCTTTTTATATAGACTTGCTTCAAGTAACGTCTCTGTGCTGATGATGTTCAGATTTATTTCTCTCTCCCAGACCTCTCCCTTTAGTTGTGATTTCCTCATATAAATGTCTGATAGGCATATCAGTTTATCATGGCCATCACAAAACTCTTGATTTCGCATTTCACACCTTCACTTCCCAACATGTTCCTCCCCTCAGTCACTAGCTTGTATTGCCCAAATGGCCTCTAAACAGTTTGCTCTGTTTTTACAAACCCTATCCCTAACCCCAACCTCCACCACCAGAAACTTATCCACATAGAAGCCAGAGTTCCCTTTCTAAAACAAAATAGATGTCATTTCTCACATAAAACCCACCAGTGATTCACATGATAGCCAGAAGGAAATCTAAACTCTTTCCTGTGACCTCTAAGATTGTACTATCTGGCTTTTGCCCATCTTTGACCTCATTTCCTTTATTCAGTACATTCTGGCCACACAGGCCTTCCCTGTGTTCCTCAAATATTCACTATCCCAGGGTTTTTGTATTTCAGCCTTGTGTCCTCCTGCTTTTCTTTGTGGGATGATTTGCTGTCATCTTCTCATTATTCAACACTCAGTTCAGAAAGTATATCTTCAGAGAAGTCTTCTCCAACTACTTTAGCTAGAGAAGACTCCATATTTTTCTGTTTTGTTTACTTAATAGTACTTGAAACTATTCTATATTTTTACAAAAATGTTACATCTGTCAGTCCTATTAAAATGTAGACTCCTTGGGGCCCCTGGGTGGTTCAGTTGATCAAGCATCTGCCCTTGGCTCAGGTCATGATCTTGGGTCCTGGGATTGAGCCCAGTGTCCAGTTCCCTGCTCAGTGGGGAGTCTGCTTCTCCCTCTCCCCCTGCCTTCCCTCCCCTGATTTGTGCTCTTGCACTCTCTCAAATAAATGAAAATCTTTAGTAAAAAAAAAAAATATAGGCTCCTTGACAGTAGGATCTCTTTTTGTATCTCTAATGTACCTCAGTATTTATTGACTAACGTAAATTCCCAAGGACATTTTTTTATACTTCTTTTCATTATAGTGAACACATATGTCTGGGGGGTTGAAACCCCAATTTCTGAGCTGTGCATTCTCCCACATAACCACATTTCCAATTTCAACATCATCTCCACCATGCGTCTTTGTTTTTCTGGTAAAAATTTAAAGATAATCAGGACTACTGTTTTCATCTCTTTAAACCATTTAAATATTTATTTTTCATCTCTTCTGCTCTCAGTATTCTTTGTATGGATGGCAGCTATTCACCCCCAAATTTCTGCCTTCCCAATCTCTCAATTTCTAACTTAAACTTTTCAAAATATAACCCAGTGGTTCTTACCTCCTGTGTTTATCCCCTGACTCCTGTAGAACTACCTAATAGTTTTACCCGTTTCCTAAGTAAATCCTTTTTGTTGTCTTCATCACATCCAGTATGGCAGACTTGTCTCATTATTCCTATGAAGATAATCAAAGGCTTAGGAACCAAGTAGGAAGGGGGTAAGGAGGAGCCAGAGGCACTGGAAAAAAAAAGACCCATGCACTAACATAAATCTCCATTTTTTATTCCTTGGAACCTACCTCGTACACTGATGGTAGAGTAGTCTCTATATAATGTGAATTATACCTTGCCAGTTTCCTGCTTAGTCAGGACTAAGATCTCTTACTCTGGACTGTTAGTACAGTGAAGTTAGAGCCTATCCTATAGGTCTGTCTGTGTCACCTCTGTTTACTGAGTGACCAGTACAGTTCCTATCTCATGACAGGCATTAATAAGTATTTGTTGAGTGAACAAATGAATGACAACCTTTTACATTGTTCATCTGCATACTGTAAGCCAAACATATTTGTTTCTGTTTACCAATTGATCCTCATATTGCAGTGCTGGATCGTTTGAAGTTCTAGAAACACTGCTGTTTCCTGCCCTCATTTTGTTTCTCAAATTGTTCTCTTTGAACCAAATGGCTCTCTAGCCCAACTTCATCCCATTTTCTACTTTCCTCCAATTCTTTCTTTAAAATTTTCAGAGAGAGAAGATTTGTAACTTTCATATTTATTTATTCTCTCCCACGCATTGTGGATGAGAACTAATCAGTACTCAGCAGATGCTTGTTGAACTAAATAGAATGGAATAATTTTGCCTTCCAATTTGAGGATTTTTCACATACAGTATTTTATGAGTCCCAATAGTCTTTCTACTTTGGCAGAATAAATAGTACTATTTCCACTTTGCAGATAAGTTTGTTTAAGTCTCAGAGAAATTTTAGTGGTTTCTTGGATGCAATAAAATTTATGGCAGAGGTGGTACCAAAATTCATGTCTTCTGATATATACCTCCCAGTTCATTATAGTGACCTTTAATAATATTTTCTTGGTTTCATGGGATCCAGTTGGATTCAGCAGCCTTCTAGAGTCTGGTGGCAGAAAATGCCAATTTTGTTTTTGTTTTTTCTTCTTTTGTTATTTTGTCTTTTTCCAAACAGGGAAATGGCAAAAGGTCCATTTCTGTACATAGTCTGAGGGTGGATGAAGACATGTTTTCTCCCTTTGAGTTTCAGAAGTTCTTCTATGAGAGTTGTTTTGTTATGAGGATTTTTTTTTTTAAATAATAAAAGCGCAGTATTACATTTGCAATTTTATCGCACTTCGCAGTATTAAGTACAATTTCTAAAAAACTTAAAACATGCCATTTTTATTAATGGTCCATTTAAAACCACCAAACATTTTGATGTCAATTACTAAAACAAGGTTTAACGCTGTCAGAAAGCATTAGTGCTAAAAACAGTCATCCTCTCTGTATTTTCATCTGTAAAGCATTACAGTTTATAAAACAATTTTAACTTTGAATACGTAAGGCCCTATATGAAGGTTTCCATATGTTAAGAATTTTATTTGTGTGTTTGATTTTAAATTGCTTTGAAAAACAGACAGTTGAGGTTTATAGAAAGGAATCTTTCTTTTAGGAAATAAATGTCTCAAAAGTGCAGGGCACCAGCAGTAAAAACATTCTGACCACAAATCAGAAACACATTGGGAAGTATTTGTTGAGTACACCTTCTGAAACTAGTATTTTGTTACTATTTGCTGGAAAATTGAAAAATCTATTGTATCTTGGCATGACTTAGCCAAACCCCTGGCCTAGCCCCAGATTCCTTGTGCAGTAGATGGCATTATTGTATACATGGCTAGGCTGCCTAGCTCTCTGTTTTCATCACATATATTTTAGATATAAAATATACCTGATAACAGTACCGTTATTCAGCTATAATTCTTCTCCACATTATAATAGCTTGCATATTCTTTCTTTCTCCTTAAAAATTGTGTCTAAGACAAAAAAAAAAAAAGAGAGAAGATGACAATTAATCAGTGTTTCAGCTGCTGAGTGGCATCTGGCCAAAAGCCACCAGGCTGACAACTGGAGTTTGGAGTATGTTTTTGCAAGGCTAATTTAAGGTGAATTTAGATGGATTCAAGATTTGTAAGCCCGAAAATGTCTTGACTGGAGCAAAGTTCAAGTAAAGTAATTCGCTGCTCACCATGCAGATGGGGCTAAGCCCACACTGCCCTATGATTTAGTCTATAGTCAAGGAGAATTTTAAAAACAGGCAGAAGGGCTGAGTTTCTGTGTTTCACTTCAAAGGTCTCTAATAACTGAGAGGATTATACTCTTTTAACCAGCTAAGAAGGTTAGGTGGTTTTGAGCGAGTGCTTTTATAGCTATCGATAATTCTAAGTTTAAATTTTAAGGATCACCTCTGGTGTACATCTCCTTTAACACATTAATGACTCTGAGAAACTCACACTCCTACCTTATGACTTCATAGAAGCTTCAGAATAAATTGCAGAAATGTTTTAAGGATTGTAAATACCCCAGAGCTGGTGGGATTAGGGTTGAGAAACAATCTGGAAAATCATTTAATTAAACATACTTAGCCTACTTGAAAAAAAATTTTTTAACTATCCCAAATATAAGAGCATGATAATATAGAATAAGTGCCACCCAAAACAGGAAGCAAGCTTTAGTGTTAGTTGGTACTATACTAGCATGTTATACGCCAGTATTATCAAATTAGGATGAAGTTCAAATGCTTGCTCACTAGTGACAAAACAAAAACAAAAAACAAAAAAACACTTTTCTCTCTATAAAATACTAAAGATTATTTAATTGAAATGAAAAGGACAAGCAGGAAATGACTATTATTTTTAATGAGGGGGAGAAAATGTTAATCATATTGTGAAAGAATGCCTTTATGAAAGGAGTCTCATTTTCTTAATCCTGTTTATCAGTATTAGTATGAGAGTTAAAATATCCTTCCATGAAGTTACTCTCTCTAATAGATACTTAAAAGGTAAGTACTCAGAAGGTTAAAGTGCAGCATAGATTGCTTAAAAATAAATGACATTATCACATAAAAAACACTGTGTTTCTATTTAATGAATTTCCTTTTTAAAGGGGCTCAGAAAGAGACACCTATAATGGTGCAGGGAATTGCAAATTACCTCATTTAAATATAATAAAATGACATTTCTAAAATATTAAGTTACACCTGGTAAACAACAGTTGATGTTTATAGTGGCCCTGAGTGGGATTTTAAGTAGCATTGGCCTTTATAAGAAGAAACGAGATGATTAAACAGTTGTTGCTACTTTCATTTTTAAATATTATTCATAAGCTTTACTAGGATATTTTTTCCTGGCAGTAGCAGAGAAAAATATGGATTTTTGCACTTCAGACGAAAAAGTAATTGTTCAGGGCCTTGTAAACTGTCAGGCACCAAGCCAGGGCTTACTCATTCCCTCAGCACTCTTAACTTAAACAGTCTCAATTTTCCCCCTAAACACACCTTTTATTTTCTACAAACGTGCATATGTCGTGGGCGGAAGCTTGGCAAGTTCTTTGTCTGCTTCTTTTAAGGTCTATTTTCCACCTGCATTGGAATGGGGGCAGCAAGACATAAAACAGTCTAGCCAGGCTGTGGGGACATGCCCTCCCTGGGAGAGAAGTCTGATCTATGTTTTCTTCTGTAAAATGAAAGGGGCTGTCTTGACAGAGAATCACATCTTTTACCATGGAACTTATTTCCTAACAAATGCAGCACCTACTTTGAAAACAGGATTTGTGCTGATCTTTACTTCATGGGCTTGGTCGCTGAGAGCACCTAGTTGCTTTATTAAGTTACCTGCTGGTTGCATCCAAACATAAATTTGTTCATTATGGTTAGACTCATTTGATTAATTTTCAAATTCTCTAGCTTTATTCACACCAGAAGTCTTCCATTGATTGGCCATTTGCTCTGAGGGTTCCTAACCCCAGGAGCTAGAGTGGATTGAGGTCCTCAGCAGAGGATGCCCAATTGGTGCAACTCATTGAGTGAGCATGGGGGACTGCAGTCCCCATGAGCTGCACTCCCAGACGTTGGCCATCAGAGGAGAGGATTAATGTGGGCTTTCCTCTCATAGTTTATATGTATTCTAAAGGGTGATTTTTTTTTTTTTTTTTTTGTAACTAGGATGTATTGAATTCCTGTTAGAAAACACCAGGTGTTTCATTAACTAATGCCTGACCAGTTTGAAGTGGGCATTCTTCTCTAGCAAGAAGTACAATGAGGTTGATTTTAAAGGGGATCTTAACCTTTTCACTCCTCTTTCCAATCAGACAGGGATTAGAATCTGAGCAATTCCAAGGTTATACTTTTAGTGCCACCTCTCGCCAATCAGAAATATGTTTTAAGATTGGACTCTGCACTGATGTAGTGATCTTGAACTTTGATTATCTTAGTCAAAATCTTAGATTTTGATTTTAATCAAAAATAGGAAAGAAGTAAATCTTTCCACTTAATGGCTTCTACAGAATTAGTGATGTTCCATTTCTTTGACACATCTCATAATTTTGTTATGGACTGCCATTTTTTCTGTTCTTTAAAAATGTATAGACATTGACTTTCAAAATGTGTATATTTAGGGGCGCCTGGGTGGCTCAGTCTTTAAGTGTCTGCCTTCATCTCAGGTCATGATCCCAGCGTCCTGGGATCGAGCCCTGCATCGGGTTCCCTGCTCAGCAGAGAGCCTGCTTCTCCCCCTTCCACTGCTGCTCCCCCTGCTTGTACTCTCTGTCAAATAAATAAATAAAATCTTTAAAAAATAAAATAAAAATATGTATATTTATTATTGATTTTTAAGATTCTCCGTTAATATCAATATGGAAACATTAAAATACATTTTCCCCTGAGGATATGGCAACCCTCCTGTGTTTGGAGTAATTTTATGTTGAAATTTCTTCTCTATGTACTTTCTTCACTCCATGCAGCAATTGCAGAACAATTTGTTCTCCAACTTTGACTACAGTGGCAATAATTATAAAAGCAGTTGTGGAAGAGAAATGTAGTGCTTTTCTGCCCAGACATCCTCCTATCTACAAAGAGAGTCCTGAATCATAACTTGTTAACTTATGCTTTCTCTAAGAATGATACTTTTAGATGGCCTTGGGGATCCAAAAGATTTCATTAATGTTTCTGTCAACTTAATATTAGATGCAAGGATATGAAGTCATTTAGTCAATTAGCTATGCATAGCTAAATGTGACATAGGGCTTACATTTGTATGTACATGTACACAGACACACCCCAAGCCTAGCAAAGCAAGTAATGGTATCTTCAGCTATGTTTCTTACACTAGAAAGTCAAAACAAAACCAAGTCTAGCCAAACAAAACTAAGCAAAGGTAAGCTTGTCTTATAAGATGCTCTTGCTAATTTTCTTTTCTGAAGCTGGAGGCAGGGAGAATAAAGATTTTGAATTTGTGCTTTCAATTCTTTAGAGTATGAACTTTGCTTTTACTGAGCCTACAGTCTCCAACAGGTTTGCTTATATTCTGTAGAACTAGAGGGAGTTCTAGAGCCCAGTCACAACTATTGCATATCTAGCTTAGCTTTTTGGTAGACACCTTCTTGGGGTATCATTTGGAAATATGAGGACTGCTTGATAAGTAGACAAGTAACTATAGTTCAGTTTTTAAATATGACTGTAAGAGGCACATAAAGCCTGAGACTCTTTCTTTCTTTTCTTTTCTTTTTTAAGGTTTTATTTATTTTTTTCAGAGAGAGAGACAGAGAGAGCACATGAGCTGGGGGCGGGGGGCACCAGGGGAGAGGGGAAAGCAGACTCCCCGCTGAGCAGGAAACCCAATGCAGGGCTCCATCCTAGACCCTGAGATCATGACTTGAACCAAAGACAGACTTAACTGACATGAGCCACCCAGGTGCCCCAAGCCTGAGACTATTTCTTAACCCCACCATTATGCATTAGTCTGTTGAAAAAAATATAAGTAGGTTTAAAAAAAAAAAAAAAAAGGTCTTGTTATCTGTTGGAGGGTCTTTTAATTTCTTTGCTATTAAACAATTTTTTTTCCCCATAATGAGAAATGATGAGGGACATTTACAAGGAGCTCTTAGGAAATTCACTTTACTCATCTGAAAGATTAATGTTTTAGGTAATGCAAACATTCATCTAAAATCTTTACAGGGTTAAAATAAATAAGCAAATAAATAAAATCTTTATAGGGTTTATCACATCTTGTATAGCATTTCTTTCACTTTCAGCTATCATTTGACCTTGTTTGCAGTTTTTCTAGCCCAAAGTAAGTCTGAGAACACAATGGAAGTCAAGTGCTGCTCAGATTGGTAGACTTGCATAGCTTCCCATCTCTAAAAACAATCCATACAAATTTAAAACAGAAATGAAGCCTATTGCTGCGTGAAGCTAAAAGTCTATTCAGAATTCCTAGGTGGCATGGAAAGCATTTAGACTCATTTCATTCACATGTCAGGTAAAGACTTTCATTTGGCAGTGAGATGAATGCTGAATAATGGGTCTTTTGAATAATGTAATTAAGAATTCATTAAGGAGGACTTAAAAAAAAAGAATGCAATGTGTGTGTACTCCCTACACTGAACTCCCAAAATGTATCATAGAGTTGATGATTAAAAAAAAAATCAGCTGAGAACCAATTAGAAAAATACTGTTATTTCATTTACAAAATACTGACATTAAAATTCAATGAGGAACAAATATATGTTTGAATTTATTAGAAATTATGTTAAATCAGGATTAAAGATCATTTTTATTATTTTAAAATGTGCTCATAATATAACAAAGGACTTAACCAACACTGTTTCCCTGAAAAGGTCTCTTAGCGTTCACCATGTGAACCTTACAATATTGAAGAAATTCACTTTGTTCTCGGATAACTGATCAAATGAGAAATGGCAAACTTCCTTTTTTATTCTTTGCTTTATATGAATTGAAATGATGAAAAGTTTTAAAACAAACCCACAAGTGGCAACAGCAGGTCAGAGATTTGCCTGTAACAAAAGCTAATATTGCCGTTATCTTTGTATGGCTGTTATCTACACAAGAGGAAGGAGGTAAAGAATTTCACTGTTTTCTCACTGATCAGCGCCTACTAGTATTCATACTACCCCTATGTTCCCACAGCCTAACTTTTATCATGCTGCTTGCGTACACAGAGAGACCACCTGCTGGAGTAGAGGCAGATGTTTGTGGATATCAGAGTTCCGTGACTGGGGACCTAGAATCTTCTACAGAGGCAACGATAGAACTTTGACCATTTTTTCTTGAATAATGTGGACATTTTACTGAAGCATCAGAAATATGTTCTCATACCATTTGCAAGAATCTATTTTTGTCCTGGGAAAGGGATCATATTCAGTAAATAGTTCTTGCATTTTTTGCCTTGGCATGTTACAAGCCATGCCTGTCTATGGCATACAATTTATTATTTTTTCATCACGTTTTTTTCCCCAAGTATATGAAGGAAAAAGGTCAAGAAATTGATGGAATAGAATTAATTCATTGGCTTTTATTGTCAAACAAATTGAGTCATATTGGATTAATTATAGATAAAATTGCATTAATAAACTAAAATTTATTTTTTAACTTGTTGAGACTATATTGAAAACAAATAATGAATCAACTTGAAAGAGTTGCTTCTGAGGCTTAGGCAACTACATAGAACTGACTTGTAAACTGAGCTTGATTTCCTATTCTCTTGAGAATTCTAGTCCAGGGGAGTTTGCCTCTTTAATGCACAGTTGTACAAAGGCAAGTGATCTAATGACCTGCCCTGAAAATTTAAAAATGAAAAAAGCCCCACCTCTCCAGATGGAATTATTCATCCAGATGGTACATTGGAAGCTTTTAGTGCTGACTGCATTCTTAAGGCTTTCATTTTTATTTTGAAGATCATTTCTTCCTTTAAAGATTTCTTCTAGTTAATTGGAAACAGTAAGACCTAATGGAATGAACAAAGTATAAAGGATTGCAAACGTTGAGGGCTAATCCTTACTCTGTCAGTGACTACTGCTTTGTGTTTCAACCACATTACATTGCCCCTTTGTCTCAGTTTGGTCTTCTAATGCAAGATGTGGAATTGCTATTTTTTAGACTGGGAGTATGTTAGTGAGCACAGGAAGGGAGGATGAAAAATGTTTCCCTCTCTGACAATATTATTTATAAGAGAATTAGATATTCATGTGTTTAAGTTTTGTATATATTAGAGACCCAGAACTTCATAAACGCACTTGTTAGCATTCATTAACTAGTACAATGTAATATAGTCTGAACATAGGACATAATTGGTGAAGAAATCCAATGTAGGAAATGATAAGAGTTGAGTTGGGTTGATGAAATAAATTTTCCAGGGGGAAAGACATTTTTTAGCTAGGTTTTTAAAAACATTAAAGTTAATCTTAGTGTTTTGAAGCTAAAAAGGCCTTTAGATTTCCTTTGGAAGAATGGTCTTTGTGGAAGACATACCCTAATAGACCCCTAATGAGCCATACACTTATATAGTCTTCTTCCCTTGAATGCCCTTGGAATCTGTAACTTTTGCATCTAAACAATAGAGTATAGCAAAGATGATGGGTGGGGTATCACTCTTGTGTTAACATTTTATCATGTAAGACTTTGCCTTTGTAGGGTAGAGCCAGAGAAATTCTCCTTTTGGCTATGTTGGGGAGAAAAAATTTTTCTTTACCTTTCAAGATTGTTTTGGCTGGTTTAAGAATTAAATTGACATGAGAGAGATTAACAGGAGAAAATCAAATTTAATTATGTACATACAGGGAATCCACATAAACATGAGAGATTCCAAAGACAGTCAGGCAAAATGAAGTATATATGTCATTCTGGACCAAGGAGAAGCAGATAGGGATGTGGGGGACTTCAAAGGGAAGGAAAGTATTTCATGGGAAGATGAAAATGAGTAAATGCTTGGTAAACGTTTGCTGGGCCATACAGAAATAATAGGACATAGAGTGTAATTTTGATAAACACTGCTAAATTCCTCTTGGCAACCATACCTTATTCATATTATACTGTCTATGATGATAGTTCCCATCCTGGAACAGGCCCTTTATCTAAATTCTTCTAGGCAGTTAGGGGAAAGACAGAGATCTTGTCTCTCTTTCTTAAAAGTAGCCTGGTTGCCTGGTTGGCTCAATTGGTAGAGCATGCAACTCTTGATCTCGGGGTCATGAGTTCAAGGCTCACATTGGGTGTAGAGCTTACATTAAAAAAAAAAAGAAGAAGAAGAAGAAGAAGAAAAGCCAACCTAAAATAATCTACATGCCTAAGAGACACATTTTGGGGTGGTAAATTTTGCTTCCCTAAAGCTATGAAGAAGCAAACAGCCATATCGTGAATTGCCTGTCGAAAGGGCTACATGTTAAGAATGCTTCTAGGATCTGAGACCCTCAGTCTTATAATTTTAAGGAAGTAAATTCTTCCAATAGCTTTAAATGAGCTTGGAAGCAGATTCTTTTCTACTTGAGGCTCCAGATGAGTACATAGCTTTAAACCATGTCAGTACTCATGACCCATGGAAGCTGTTTGATAATAAATGTGTGTTGTTTTAAGCTGTTAAGTTTGTGGTAATCTTCTACTCAGAAAAAGGGAATATAGTTGAATCTTTTCTAATCCTGGAATGCTATAAGTAAAATAATTTTACCTTACACTTTAATATATGTATGTTTATTTTTAAATTATATATACTCCTATAAAACTGTGATTAATTATCACTGAAGCTTAGTTTCTTCTTTATTAGACAAAAGTAAAATAACATAGTAGTTCAAATTTTTTCTTCTTGTCTACCCAGTGTATTACCTATACCAAACTTAGGAGTTCTGCATACACATTAGAAATCCATTGCTTTAATCTGGGGTTAAATTTGTACTAGTACAAAACAAATTTAGTTTTACTTTACAAAATTCCTTGTGTATTAAAACCCACATATTGTTAATATTTCTATAAAGTTCCAGATGTCCATCGGTTACTGAACTTGACTAGACCCCACTAAACACTCAGAGTGGATTAAGGAAGAAGTGGGATACTGAGGAATAGGGCAGAACTGGAAACATTGTCCTGATCTGGGGCATATAATTTTGTTTAAACTTTAAATCAGGCCAAGGGTATCTGAAGTTTGCCTGTTCAAATAATAGCAACCTATACTTGGTAGATTCTATCTATATTGTATATATATGTGGGATATTTATATGTGGGACATTCTATCTGTATTGTGTCTTGATGTGTTCTATATCTTTTATTCCTTCTCTTTTTTAATTCTGAATTTTAGAAGGGAAGTCAAGTTGGCCACAGAGTCAGGAGGGGAGGGACACTATATGTATGTTGTGGATAACAACTGATAGGGGCCACGTTTCACTCAGATTTGGGGGACAGTCACATCATTTATCCTCTACTATGCCAAATACCAGGTAGATTTCAAGTTAAATGTTTAGGCAATCAATGACTGTTGAGAGATTTCATCTTTTTTTTTTTTTTTTTTTTACAAAGGTGTTGAAGTTGAAATCTTGGTGATAAAAAGATATTTGTTGTTTATTTAGTAATTACTATGTATCAAATGCAGTGATGGAAAATTGACCTAGATTATGTCTTTTAATCATTACAATAGCTTTCTCAGAATCAGTAGAGCAGAATGATTAAGAGCACTGATCTGGAATCAAAGTGCTGGGTTCATATGCCTACTCTACCACTTGATGTGACCTTACTTCAGGCTCCTAAATCATTCATTCATTCATTTAACAAATACATATTGCCACATTCTATGAGCCACTCATTCTTCTAGGAACTGGGGATTCAGTAGTAAAGAAAGTAAGCTAAGGGGCACCTGGGTGGCTCAGTCGTTAAGCGTCTGCCTTCGGCTCAGGTCATGATCCCAGGATCTGGGATCAAGCCCCGCATTGGGCTCCCTGCTCCATGGGGAGACTGCTTCTCCGTCTCCCACTCCCCCTGCTTGTGTTCTCTTTCTCGCTGTATCTCTCTCTGTCAAATAAATAAAAAAAATCTTTAAAAAAAAAAAGAAAAAGAAAGTAAGCTAAATCCCTCATGGAGCTTAGGTTCTAGTGGTTGGACCCAGAGGTTGATAAGATAAATAGACAAACAAATACATAAAATGTTAGGTGGTGGAAGGTGAGCTTAAAAGTAAATCACAGTAATTTGAATGAAGAAAAGCAGAAGGAAGGTGTTATTTCTGCAGAATGGTCAGGAAAGCCTTTTGGAGAAGGAAGGTGTCCTTTGAGCAGAGATTGAAAAGAAGTATGGACAAGAGCATGTATATATCTGGGGGAAGAAATTTCAGAGAGAGTGAGGAAAAAGTACCAAGGCCCTATGTGGGGAGCTTGATTGGTGTGCTGCAAGGAGAGAAAGGAAGGCAGTGTGTCTAGAAAAGAATGAGCCAGGCAGGGATTGGTAAGGGAAGCCCTAGGCTAAGCCCAGATAAACAAGGGTGGGACAAGAGAGCCAAGTAGGAGGTCTTTGCAATAAAGAGAGGATGGTAGTTTTGACTGTTGTAATAAGAGGTATTGTAATAAGAGGTGAACAGGTGGTAGCTACACTTGTGAGCATAGCATAAGGTATAGAGAAGTTGAATCACTATGTTATATATGTGAAACTCATATAAAGTTGTGTTATACTCAATGTTATACATACCTATACTCAAAAAAAAGAAGTAGTAAGATTCTGAGTACATTTTAAAGGTGCAGCTTTTGGGGCGCTTGGGTGGCTCAGTTGGTTAAGTGTCCAACTCTTGATTTCGGCTCAGGTCATGATCTTGGGGTTGTGATATTGAGCCCTGCATCGGGTACCCCATTTAGCATGGAGTCTGCTTGAGATTCTCTCTCTCCATCTCCCTCTGCCCCTCCCCCTACTCTCTCACTCTCTAAGTGAATAAATAAAATCTTAAAAAAAAAAGGTGTAGCTATTTGGATTTATTGATGGATTGAATTGGCTTATAAGAAAAAGGAGTAAAGAATGACTCTAAGGTTTTATCGTTTTGGCAAATGGAAGAATGAAGTTGTCCTTTACTGGGTTGGAGGAAACTGGAGGTGGCAGACATGAAGAGCTTGTATATTATTGTGTTTTGACCATGACAAAATTTGACATTCTATCAAATATTCAAAGGGAAATAGTGAGTTGTTGAATATACCCAGAGTTCAGAGTAGTGGTTGGGTTGTCAGTGTTTAGTAGTCTTGAAAACCATAGTACTAGGATGATGGTCAACAGGGGAACACTAGGTCCTCCCCACTTTCTCCCCTGTCTTACTTACATGGTAGGATCTTGGCTGTTTCAGAGTCTATACTGATATTTCTAATTTTAATAGAAGCTCAGGAGATTTGTTAGTAGGAAAATAAATATCTGTTCAAATATTATTCCCAGAAATATATCAAATAGTATATTACTCATCCATCACTCTACATCTCAATCAAAAGGGTTGATTTAAATTAAAAATATTTAGCTTACAGACCAAGAGAATTAAATATTATCAATAAAATAGACACATTTATATGTATTTTTGGCATAAATTTCTACTCTTCAGTCCTACTCTGTTTTATGATGAATCGTTTCCTTTTCTGTATTTTTCAATATTCCCTTTGCTTATTTTTTCTAATATTCCTCACTTTTACATGTGCATCTTTATTTGTATAATAATTCACTTTACATTTTCTCTTCAACTTTCTTTAGAGTTCTATCCAATTCTCACTTAGGCTCTCAAATGTTTTTATGCCCTTAACACTTCCTCTTCTGTCTTCTTTTCTGTTCAATTTCAACCTTCTGCAAGTGGTGACATTTAGCTTGGAGAAGGGCAGGACAGAGTTGTGACTTAAAGCTCTCAATTCACTCTATAAGCATTTGTGGAATAAGGCTCTTAGTGTAATATGCATTTAATATAGAGATCATTAATTCACATAATGTTCCTGGATGAAAAAAGAAACAGAGGAAAACTACATGGCAATGTGGAAATAATGGCAAAATTTTATGGTAAAAGCTATACACACAAATACTGAGGTGCTACTGAGTTCTGCAGTGGGATACTTCTTTATCTAACGAAGGTTTACATAATGTTAATATATTTTCCATTACCTCCAATTATGAGAAGGCATGAAGGTGTGATGTGAAAAACATTAAATAACAGGTGAGGCAGGGGTGCTGACCAATCAGGCTCATTTATGGTGGGTGTAATTTATGAAATGCAAATTAACACCATCATGTGATACCACTCCTCACCTGTTAGAATGTCTCTTTAAAAGACACTGTTGAGGATGTGAAACAACTGAAATTCTCATATATACCTGGTGCAAATGCAAAATTATGCAGCCACTATAGAAAGCAGTTTGACAGTTTCTCATGAAGTTAAATCTACATTTACCATACAGTCTGGCAGTTCCAGTCCTAGATATTTACCTAAGAGATGAAAACTTGTATTTATACAAATTCTTTTTTTTTTTTTAGTTTAAATTCAGTTAGCCAACATATAGTACATCATTAGTTTTTGATGTAGTGTTCAGTGATTCATTCATTGCATATAACACCTAGTGCTTATCACATCACATGCCCTCCTTAATACTCATCACCCAGTTACCCCATCCCCCCACCCACCTCCCTTTCTGCAACCCTCAGTTTGTTTCCTGGAGTCAGGAGTCTCTCACGATTTGTCTTCCTCTCTGATTTCTTCCCAGTCAGTTTTCCCTCTCTCCCCATATGATCCTCTGCGCTATTCCTTATTTTCTACCTATGAATGAAACCCTGTGATAATTGTCTTTCTCTGCTTGACTTATTTCACTTAGCATAATATCCTCCAGTTCCATCCATGTAGATGTAAGTGGTAGGCATACATCCTTTCTAACGGCTGAGTAATATTCCATTGTATATATGAACCACATCTTCTTTATCCATTCTTCTGTTGAAGGACATCTCGGCTCCTTCCACAGTTTGGCTATCGTGGACATTGCTGCTATGAACATTGGGGTGCATGTACCCCTTCTTCTCACTACATCTGTATCTTTGGGGTAAATACCCAGTAGTGTAATTGCTGGGTTGTAGGGTAGCTCTATTTTTAACTTCTTGAGGAAGCTCCATACTGTTTTCCAGAGTTGCTGTCACACAAATTCTTGTAAGTGAAAGTGTATGGTGGCCTTATTTATAAGTGCCCCAAATTGTAAAAATCAAAATGTCCTTTAATCGGATGAACTCTGGTGCATCTATGCAATGAAATATAAAATAAAAAAGAATTACTGGTACATACAACGGCATGGATGAATCTCAGTGCATTATGCTTAGTGAAAGAAGCCAGATTCAAAAAGCTACTTTATAGTATGTGGTGATTCTACTCTGACATTCTGAGAAGGCAAAACTATAGGCACAAAAAAACATACCAGAATTGCCAGGAGCTTTGGGTTTGGTGAGAGATAAATAGGCATGGGAAATTTGGGAGGGTGATGAAACTATTTTTATTTTGGTTTTAGTGATGGTTACATGACTATATGTGTTTGTCAACATTCATAGAATTAGACACTAAAAAAGGTAAATTTTATTGTATAATAAATTATACCTCAAAAAAACTATTTTAAAAAATATAAAAAAAGGAAAAACTGTTTTTCAAATATGGTGATCAGGTATTTTGGAGTTAGTTTTAGTTTGAACGTCTATTGGGAGGATAATACCTCATGTGCCCTGGAATTAATTCTCTATTTCATTTTTATCATAGAAAAGTTGTTTTGTTTGACCTAGTATGTAGTTTTAGAAGGAATTCACCTACAGTAATGGGGGAAGTCAAGGACACCTTCCTATATGTGCTGATATTCCTGAAGATAATAGGATATAAGATTAAGCAGTGCTAAACTATACTATGTACTGAGTGTCTCCTTCATGTAAAGTGTTTCATATATAATCTCAATTATTTTGGAACAGTCCTGTAAGATGGGTATCATTATTATCATGTCTACTGATGTGAGCACCGTTTTAGAGAATTTAAGTATTTTCCTACAACATGGATGAGCCAGGATTCAAACAAATGTTTTTGACTCCACAGTTCATGTTCTTTCTCTGACACTATCCTGTCTCCTAGGTAATTCCCACAAAGGTCTACAGAAAGAGAAAATAGTCTAAGTTTGAATTATTTTATACTTTTGCTTGAGTTATTAAAATACTGAATTTTCCTTCTCAAAAACTGAGGCTACTCCATAAAATATTGAGCACTTATCCAGCCAGTCAAGGCATGACAATTTGATTCCAAGTTAATCCCCCACTTCCCCTTTGCACCTGTGCTCAAAATGATACTTCTTTTGGTGGGATCTTTGCCAGTCTTTCTGGGTCTCTTTCAAGATGTATTTCGAAAGTGGAAAAAAATCTGAATTATTATACAACGCAAGATAATTATATAATTATTTAGATATATTTCTCACATACTCTGAGTCCTTTAAAGACCATATCCCCTCTAAATAACCATAAACTCTTGAAAGACAAGAGCTGTCTTTATAATTTCTGATAGATCGGCTCCAAAACTCTCCACCTAGAGATGTTTAATAAACATTTTTTTGAAAGAATAAAGGAATGAATGAATGAATGAATAAAAATGGCAACAGAGAATAGAGGTAAAAAGCTTTGGAGTTGAATGTATCCAAGACCCAGCTATTCCATTTGCTATTTGTTTCTCTTTGAGTTATTTAACCTTGCTAAGACTCACTTTTCTTTACTATAAAATGAAGATAATAATAATACCTATCAGTTGTTAGTTGTGAGGATTAAATGAGAAAAAGTATTTAATGTGCTTAGAACAGTGGCAAACATGGTAAGTGGTCAAGGTACAATGTTTATTCATAATATTAGTATAATTCTGTCCTATTCTCTAGTGTGTCATTAGTTACAAAAGTTATAAATTAATAATATTTAGGTGCCTCCCCAAACTTTATTTATTCTCTTAATTCTCCTACGTCCTGACACTCATGCATAACTTAGGGTATGTGACCCTGTGAGTAGAATGATTCAGTTCAGTTTTTAAGTCATTTTCCTTGAATTGAAAGGGGGGTGGTTCCAAGGGAAAGAATAAGTTGGGTTGATGGTTTTGGGTTTTTCATACATCTCCACCTCTGCTATCATCAATTTTATGTAGTGAGAAATTTAAAAAAAGGATTATTTTGAAGTAGAAATAGTATTAAATTCTGTAAAATAAGTAACAGGAAAATTATTGTCAGTTATTTATTTCTAAGATTAATGATTGGTGACTCCAAGTATGGGTCAAGCATGAGCTAAAGCAATTTCTGGGTTTATGCCTATTAAATTAGTGTCAGAGGAGTGGGCATATATAAGGAACCAGTTTTCAAGAGAGCCTGAAGAGGCTCTGAAGGACAGAACTTGTTCTGATGGAAGGGAAAGCTAGCCAGCAAGCTTTTGCCAGACACAAGGCCTTTGAGTCTAAAAGGAGAGGCTCTCTTTGAGTAAGCATTGTAAATATTCTTTGGATTTGCCTTTCAGTTTAGTCAATAAGTCTGAGTCCATCTGAGGAAACAGTGATGGAGGCAGAGTGGCTGTAATTAACAACAGAAAAAATTGTTTCGTGTAAAGTGAAAATACCACCAAGCTTCATCGCATTGGCTTGAGACAATTCAGTTTCATTTTGTGTTCTCAAAACTTTCAGCAGATCAATAGCAGTTGGGCTGCTAAATAAAAATCAGGCTGTGGCTGATGGGAACTGAGAATTAGAAGAGCAAAGTGCTGACTATGTCACATGCTGAATGCGAGGCTGTGCTCTGGAATAGATGCTCTTGGGGAGATTCTCTTGGGACTCCACTTTCTCAAGGGACTAGATAGGAAGCATAAATAAAACACAGGTCCACACATTACATTGGGAGTTTTGTTTAAGAGAATGGCATAGTGTTACCAGTGAGCTGTTGTTATATAAAAAAATGGCACTACCTATTAGTCGTTAGGTGGACATACCTTGTGAGGTGCACTAGTTTTGATCTTTCTTTTAACCAGCAAGTGTTTTCCCCATTGGTCAGAGTGATTTCTGTTTCCATGGAACAAAGAGTAGCTTACATAGCCCATACAAATTGTGACTCCAGCCATTTTGCACTTGAACCAACTCAGCTAACTGGTCACAGCCAAGGCAGCAACCCAGTTAGTAAAATAAAGGCAATGCTTGAAAGTTGTGGTAAGAAATTATAGTGATCCTATATAGTTGGGTGTCCATTCAGTCTGTACAGAAAAGGCAAGGAGACAAAATATTGTTGAAAAAAAGCCTAAAGCAAGTAATTAGTAGCAGGGGAAGGCAATGGCACATTCAGATTATTACACTTCATTTTGTATTGGTATCAGCTTCTGAATATTTCAGCAGCATTCATTTACATACCCACTGAGGATTGCTGAGCAGAAATTACCCTTTGTTCTCAGGCATAGAATTCCATGGGGTTACAAGTTATATCTAGACTTTGGCCCCTTCAAATAGAAAGAGCTTTGTGATGATATGTTGAATGATACGTAATCTTCACTTTTGTTAAGTAAAACCACAGGATTTTCCTACAGAATCATTTGTAAGTGTCCACATCATGAGAATCAAAAAACTGTCTATTGTGAAGATGCTACTTGATGAGAATCTTTTAAAAGTAGTTGTGAAATGTAATTTGTGGCATCTGTATTTAAATATTTGTCACACTCATCTCCTCCCATCCTTTTCTAGTACTACCACTCAAGCTCAGAGAAGGTAAATGTTCTTCCCAAGGTCACACAGTTTGTAATTGAGGAACTGCAAACCAGGTCTGCGTGAGCCCACTGTATCTCCCTACTCAGGCTTGGTCAATCAGTGGCTTGTGAGGGACTACAAGGAAGTCCAGGTGTCTGAGTCTAGTTGTTCTTAGGTGACTAAATGGGTATTAAATGCCACATATGTGATCTACTGTTAATAACCATCTAGACATTGCACTTGGTTATTTGGATAGGAAAAAAGCCCTAAAAAGCAAGTTTTAAACTTCATACACATATACTAGATAAAACTGAGTTGATAAAGAATGGGAAGACTGAATAGAGAGGGAAAATATTCCCCCAGAGAACTTTCTAAATCACTAAAGTGTCTTTTTCAAGCCATATTCTTACCTCTTTCGACCCTTGCTCCACAGTCTCCTCAAAGACCCTCTGCCAGGCAATTTCAGATGTATTATAAACATACTCTTGTGAACAAGAGCAATAATTCTCCTCGATGTGGGGCCCTGCTGCTGATGACAATCAGCCCCAGGTAGCCTTTCACTTACCAATCGCTGTTGGCTCCAAAATAAGTTTTGAAAAAAGTGAATCGGAGCTTAGGATCCAAATGATAAGTAAAATGAAGGAATGCTTGTGTTTTCACAGCTTGTATTTTTGAGGTGGTCAAAAGTCACCTAGCTGACCCACCCCTGAGAGCCCTCATCATTGCATTCATCTATTAACAACCATTCCTATTTGAGTTCAAGCTGCTGACCTTTTCTCTAGAGTCATGTTTGAAGATTAGCCTTGTAGTGAGGCTAATAGCAATTCCTCCAAAATAAACCACAACCTATATTTCCTTGTTATTCTGTTTTAAGGTTTTGGCTAGTTTATTAAAGTTTTGACATCTGGAAGAGGGCATAACTTAAACTTCACATTGGAAGCACCTATTAAATGAATACAATAGGGGCATTATGATTTTTTAGAGATGTGAATTGGGAAGAAGATTTTCTCCCTAGCTGAAGCATGTTTTGGTCGTTGATGTACTTAGATGGTTACTAGTAATCAATGATAATAAAGACTTTAGTCTGACACCAGAATTAAATTAACAAAATTTAAAGCCATCTAGTATCAGGCCAGGATAGCTAGAATTTACTCAGGAAATTTTGGTGAATCTCTGTGCACTACACCATCATTGCAAGCAATGGACTAGATCCTAAATTGTGCTAGCTCTTCCTACCTCTCAAAATTTTTCATTCTTATTGGTAGAAAATATGAGGGCCTAGAGAACTATAGGATGAAACAGTGACAACAAATGAGTTAGATGTGTAACAAAGAACTCAGAGAAGAAAAGACATTTTGGCTTGGCTTGTAAGGTAAATTTCATGGGGGGTGGCATAAGATAGAACTTAGCTTACAATGAGTGGAAATTTTAATTTTAAAATAATTCAAAAACATTTCTATTTTGTGTGCTCAGTATGTTCAGAAGTACATACTGTATACTGTGCATGACCACAAAGTTAGATATTGAAGTTTAGGAAACACTGCTTTGAAAACATAGAGAATTATAGAAGAATACCTAAATCTGATTGGTGCGTCAGTGAAAGTTTCAAAGTAAAATGTTGTTTGTGCTGAGTCTTGAAAGGTTGGTAGGCCTTTAGCAAGTGGGCAAGAGTGTAAAACCATTTTAAGCTACTTTGACATCAATAAAATAGACTTAAGTTCATGAACTAAACATATGCCCAGGAGAAACTTAGATCATCTATTCACTGGAAGGAAAAATGTTAAAGTCCTCTCTTACTTTCATAGGCTTTCTTTGAAGGAGATTTCATAAGTGCCCACCCACCCATTCCCATATTCCTCCACAATACAAGCACACATACTCTTTGTTGGAACATTCACACTTTGGTTGCAAATCTAAAGTTGAATTACCCATTTCCTTTTTGATTGATTACTTGTGCAAGTAAGTAGTAAAGGTAGGGAATAAAGGATCACCACCAAAGAAGCTTTTATTTTGGTTTGAAATATAATCTGGACTTTTCTGTAGCAACTGAATGGGCTAGAAATCACATCCTTCTAGAGGCCACTGTTCACGTGAGTCTGTGTATCCAGAGCTCCTGCTGACTGACAGCAGTTGGAGAGTGGCTACACAGAGGGGGAAAAGTCAGTTTGTATTAAAATTTAACTGGATATAATACATGAAGTAAGCCCACAAATGCATTTAGACTTTTAAAAACATTTTCAAAGATCAAAACAAACCATAACTACCTGGATTTGAATGTGAGGAATGTTTGGAATATGTGTTTTTATACTAACCATAACCCCCAAAGTCTGTGTGCTTATATGAATAATATGTTCATATAGAGTAGCACAGGGATACTTATTCTCATTATTATATATTAAGGTGACACAAACAGCTTTTTGCTGTTGACTGTCAAGAGTGTTTTATTGAAAGCTTGTACTCTACTGAAGAAAGCAAGGTCAGTGCTGGGGTAAATTTTTGGCATATTATTTAAACTTCTGAGAGGGTGAATGCCGTTTAGAAATAATGTGGTTTTTATTAAATAAATACATCTAATAATATTAAGGTGCTATTTCAATGTTAAGAACAGACAAAGCCAATCTTAGGTACTAAGAGTTGGGGGCAGAAGGTTGGGGTCATGATGGAGAAGGAGTTGAGCACTGGTTAAGGCTAACACTGAGCACAGGAAAAAATGAAAAATAAAACTCCCCTCTATTTCTGTATTGGAGGATTTTTTTTGTTGTTGTTGTTTAAATTCCCCTTTGCTTTACTGAGTTTTCAGCAGAGTGAGGTATCTAATTTGAATTCATTTCTAGTATGGAATGGAAACAATTTTCTTTAGACAGATACAAAAATAGGACTTTGTTTTTAATAAGTTAGTGAAGATTGACAAAAGTTATAAAGGTAAAAACGGGGTAATTGTTATTGTAATTTAGTATGTCAGGAAATTCTAATGTAGATTTTGAAATGTTTAAGTAAATTTATTTCTGTATTTTCTTAAATTATCATAAGCTAATGAATAAATTGTTATCTTTTTAATCGATCTAAAATTCAGAACCATGGAGAAACCCACTAAAGCCTAGAATTTTTATGTATTTACCTTATTTTAAAATAAGATAAAATTCTTTATCCCAAGAGAAAACATTTGAAATCTTATTAATATTATCCCCACAGCACCTTTTTCTGTTCAGCAGCTCTAAATTAATAATAGTTGCATAATTTAGTTTTAAACATATAATTAATAATAGCTCTCTTTTACCAAAAAATGTTTTAGGTATATTTAATTGAAACCAAAATTCTAATTTTGAGAGCCTTGCAAATTGAAATTACATGAGATTGATATTTACATCCCAACATACACTGAAGTCCTTACAAGAGAACTGTGATTTACCCATTTGATATTTGTTATCAATATAGTTTTGGTAACAGGGGGAATATGTTTGCTTTTTTGAGGTAGTTAGATACCAAAGACCAGGGACACCTGGTAAGACAAAAGTCTCATAATAACTAAAGGAAAATAATAAATAGTGAGAATCTTTATTCCTGGCAAAGGGCTATAGTTGATTCAAACTGTGTTATGGAAAGATGAAGTAACACATGTGAGGAGTTTAGACATTGAAAAGCAGTATGTTGTTCTTAGACATTTTCTGTTAGCAAATTGGCCTGGGAGGGAGGAAAGGAGGAAAAAAGAAAGGAAGAAAAGAAATGCATAGATTGATGTAGAATTTCTTACACTGAAGGTTTATAATTTCTAAAAGTCCTAGAAAACATCTTGGGGTGTTCTGGGGAAGGCAACAATGTGATTTGACCTTGGACAGTTGGGTGAATCATTGGTAATTCTCCATGTAATTATAACTGTGACCTGATCTTTATTGCTCCACGTTATCCCCACTTAATTTCTATAGGTTTCTCACCATTCCTCATAGTACCTCAATTCTGAGCTAAAAAAGAGAAATACTATTTTTATTCTCTTCTTTTAAATCCTGACATTTTTTTTTTCTTTTGTGATACTCTTCCTCTCTCCAAACGTACACCCTGAAATGATCCTTGACATGGCTGGTGCACCACTTTACAGATAACTCACATCTCTCGGTCTTTGCAGCATGCTAGACATGTTACATAATAATGTTTTCCATTAGAATGTTTAGAATATTTTTAAGTTATATTATTATTTAATTTTTATTTGCTCTTTTAAGAGAGAGTGAAAGAAAAACATTTTAGCTCTATTAATTTAATCTTTACTTAGCCTGCTTTGTTTCTTTAATTTTCTTAATATCTTTATCTTTAAAAAAAACAAAAACCTGCGGCTCTTATTTATGTTTCCTTTCTTCAAAAGTGGAACTACAATTCTCAGGTAGCTTAGATTTTCTTTTCTAAATTATTTCTACCCCTTCTTTACTCTTCCTCCACTCCATATACAGTCAGTAAGCAAGAACTCTTCTGTTTCATTAGTAGTCTCACATCTCTGTCTTGTTCTCCTTTCCACTGTCACTGCCTGAGGACAGCCCCTCATTAATTCTCCTAGGCATTTTCCAAATGTTTTCTAATGTGTCTTTACAAGTAACACGCCTCTGCCAAAAAAAAAAAAAAAAATCCTGGTCAGTGAATTATTTCAGAATTTCCTATTGAATTGTCTCTTGCACCCCTGTATATCCTCTATTCCAGTGATTTCTAAACATTAAAAAAAATTTGATAGTAAGGATTTTCTCATTGTGATTTGGTTTATCTATGAATATAGATTTTTATGCATACATCTGTATTATATCTGTATTAATATGTTATCTCTGAAAAATCATTCATGAAATAATATTTATCCTTACTGCCTGGGATGAACTCTGTTTTGTTTTCTGCTTTATTCCTCTCCATTCTCTTCTAATATATAATTAATCTTCATTATTAATGGATTCTGTACTTGCAGCTTTGCTGAAACCCTAAAATTTGTTTGTAAGCCCAAAATCAATACTCATAGTGCTTTCATAGTCCTTTGTGGACATGTGTATGCACAGCATGGTGAAAAATTTGAGTCACCAGATAGGCACATACCAGCTGAGGTTAAAGTGAGACGTACTGCTGTCTTGGTTTTAACTCTCATACTGTAATAGTTATTCACACTTTTGTGCTATTTGTCAGTGGTTTTGCTGTTTTGTTATTTATCTATTTCATTTGTGTATAGTTGACACACCATTACATTAGTTTCAGGTGTATAACGTAGTGATTCAACTTCTCTGTACATTGTGCTATGCTCACCATATTTGTAGCTACCATCTATCACCGTACAACACTATTGCAGTGTCATTGAGTATATTCCCTATGCTGCATCTTTTATTTTGCTGTTTTAAATGGCCCCCAGCATAGTTGTGAAGCACTGTCTAGTGTTCCTAAAAACAAAAAGACTCTGATGTGCCTTACTGTGATGTGAGAAAATATGTGTTAGATAAATGTAGTTCAGGCATGAGTTATAGTTCTGATGGCCATGGGTTCAATGTTAATGAATCAGCAATATGGTTTAAATAAGGTGTGTTTAAAAAGAAGCACACATAAAACAAGATTATGTATTGATAGTTTTATGAAAATGTGGTCAGAGGCTCATAGGTACCTAATCCTGTGTGTCCCCTAGGAGCCGTGATTCAGTATTTGCTAATTTCCTTGTTTGCAGGGACTCTATAGAATGTGACTACTGTGCATAACAAAAAATTGACTGTATTGTATTTCAAGGTAAAAAATTCTGGTCAGGACCCAGGGAAGTTATTTCATGGGCTGACCTACGATTTGTAAAACACTGTCTCACATGAATCATTCCTCTCAAAGTTTACTACTAAGGACAGCTTTGTTTTTCAGGAGCAAATTGTAACTATGTTTTCTTCTCTGGAGATTTGTAACTTGCTGCTTTGTACTTTTTACCTTGCCTGCTAGGAAACTTAATGAGGATTTTATGCCTAGTTATAGCAATAGTATTCTTGATGTTGGAATGCATGCTTTTCTGTTTTAGCCCTGGTTTCTTTCTTTATTTCTACTACATTATTTTTGTTTGATTTCTCCTTTTTGTATAGAGTCTTGAAACCTCTTGGGAGAAAAGATAGAAATGAATAAAAGAATTAATGAATAAGTAAATAATTGAAACAAGTAATCCTGGAACAAAGATGTAGAGATAAGAGGTTATCTTTTTAGTAGAGGCTTTAAAATATAACATTATCGTCAAATGCTTTCATAGTATGTGTTCTCCTTATTAAGTTGATTTTTTAAATGTGTTGTGTGTTAACTTAAAAATATTCTTTGTGAAGATGAAGTAGAGGGTTTTCTGAAATGTCAAGATAATTAAGTAAAGCTTAACAACTTATGATAACAGTGTAAGAAAATTACAAATGTATGTTAACATGCTCCCTTCTAGGATCATCTGTCTTTTCATTATTATGTGAATAGTCACCAATATAGATGCTATAAAAAATTCTTGCTATTCCTTAGTAATAGCAAAGCCAGTGTAGTATGGATAGTTAAATCATCAATAGTGAGCATCTAGTCATAACCAATAATTTTAATATTTTTGCTTAACTTACTCACTGGTGTTGTTCAGCCTTCCTTCCTACATCTCTATGTCTATTAATGAAGATAATCCTAAATAATCAAGAATTGCTGTATGAGATTTCAAACTAAGTGAAAGTTTGTGTACTTTCATCACTTAACCAAATTTAATGTGTTTTATGGATTGTTTCCGTGAAGAAAAAAAGGATAATAGATTCATGAATCTTAAAATCCTAAGATTACATTTCGTCACAATGTGTGAAAAAAGTTATAACAGTTTGTGGAAAAAAGTGATATAGGATATGCTGTGTGAGTATATTCTCCTAACATGCATTTAATATCACAGTTGAGGAAACCTCTGCTTTTAAAAATAATTGACATGTCTTCTGATACTGTAACTTTAGTTTGTTGTGTTTTAGCTTCATGTCTTTCAATAAAACTTTTTAGTTTTTTTAATAAAAAATAATAATTGGCAGTGTTCCAAAATCTGCTAAAGGATATATCTCCTAAGAGATCTACAATTTAAAAGGTCCTCTCAAAATAATCTTTTTTATAGTTTATCTCTAGTTTTTTTTTAACAAGGAATTAGATTTTTTAAAATTTTAATTTACTAAAGAATTGAGAATGTTACAACTCAAGGTCTGTTTTTAAGTCATATACCAATATTTCCCAAAATATAATCTTCAGCATTTTCAGAAAACTTGGTAAACATCAGTTTGATGAGTACCTCGCATTTTTTGTATCAGTCTGTTAGTGAATTGTCCAAAGACAAGTACATATACATATTTACTAGCAGGATGATGGTTCATCATTTTGTATCCATTCACCTCCTTATATAGTTATATTTGTGTATAAGGAACCACCTACAAATCATAAGCATGTACTATAAAGTGACTTAAGAGTCAAATATGGTGAATTTTGGTTTGAAAAACTGGAATAGGAATTGATAAACATTACTTATTACCAGTGAATCTCATTATCTGTGCTAATGAAAAGTATGTTTTGGGTTAATTACTAAGAATGGTTTCTGATTATTAGCAGCAGCTCTGATCCATGCTTAAAGTAGAAATCTTCTTTAAAAAGTGATTCATGTAAATCATATGAATATTTACTCATGTATGTTAATCTGACCATGAGAGCATCAAACTGTAATGATGATTATATTCTTGTAGTTGACAGTTCTACAAAGGCCTTGTTTCATTATTTTATATTGGAAAAATCTAATTTTACCATTTTAGGGAAGAGATAAAAAGCTCTTTTTTATTATTAAAGACTTGTTAAAGAATATTAATCAGCAAGCCACATTTGTATCCCTAATGTATCAGTAATGCATCTGAAATATATGAGAGGCGCAAAACGTGGGGATTAAACCCCTGGATTCTAGAGCCAGCGGCTTGGGTTCAAGTCCCAGTTCCACAAGTCACTATCCCTGTGACCTTGGACAGGGAGCTTAACCTGTTTCTTAGTTTAACTCCTTTGCAAAATAGGGATCATTATAGGCTATCTGTCTTGCAAAGTTGTTATGAAGAGTAAATGAGTTAGTATTTAAAAGTAGTCAGAATAGAACCGGGTGACATAGGAATCTACATATATGTGTTTAAGTAAATAAATAACCGGATGAGAGTATTTATAACCCTTCAGATAAGAGATGCTTATTGCAATGTTAAAAAATGCGTGGCATTTTAAAACTGTGAATAAAACTCAGAGATCATGTAGAAACAGTGGTTTTGATTTTTTAAACAGCATTACCCTCCCCCACCTTTTTTTCTATTTATAAATGAAATCATATGGGGAAGTGCAAAATAGAAAACAAATAGAAATTATTGAAATGGGACAGAGACCTGGGTCTTTGCCTATGCTGCTTTTGGTTACTTTTCTTATAGGCCTCTGAGTTATGCCATAGACTCCTGAGTTTCTAAGGATGAAAGTTTAAAAATCCCTGATTTTTTATTATAGCCACCTTTTATAGATGAACTAACTGAGACTTGAAGTTGGTAAATGGTTTACTTTCAAGTTAATACAGTTTATTGGTCTTAAGCAAACATTAAAAACCAAGGATTTTTTGTCTGTAGCACACTCACTCAGTCCCATGACTCTCTCAAAGCCCCAGATGGTTTGAGCCCTTACTGGGCAAAATGAGGACATATTTTACTCTTTAATTGCCAGGTGATCCCGGTGTCTTACTTTAGAGACATGTCTTCTGACATACTACTACAGCTAAATGCCTCTCTCTCGCAGTCTATCGTTATGGCTCATATAAAAGGAAAATTAATTTTTAACTTCCTTATTTGCTTGTCACTTGAATAAGGCTTTCCATGTGCAAACTAATTAAGACCAAGTCAACACAGTGTTAAAAATATATTAAATGTGAATTTTACCAGTGATAGAGGATGATGCTACCATTTAGGAAAGGGATGGACATTCAGATTATAGCTTATATCTACACAGCACTTCATGCTGTACAAAATGTCTGCACAAGCACAATAATAAGACCCAAATATTCTAGTTAAGGGAACAGAGGCTTCCAAAGATTGCGGGAGTTAATATAGGAAGCAGATAAAGAGACAAGATTTGAGTTGGGCTCAGATCTAGTTGAGCTCAATTTCATGCCCTTTTTAAAGACTTTAACAATTGATGTCTCTTTGTCTGTTTTTGATTGCTAAGTAATTATATAAAAATCAACTTGTATAAGTGATTGGAGATAAGGTAAAATATTAGTTATAGCACAGGCCAATATTAAGTTTTAGAGAAGAACCTAAATTTTATAGTACTGAGAAAGTGTTTTTGAATGTAAAGAGATTGTTAAATATTTCTTATTCTTGATATGTACAGTTAACATTATTTTATAATATATTTCTCTTCTTTGGGCCTCATACAACTTAATGTATCATACAACAGTCTCAGGGTCAAGAAATATATGGTGGCCACTAATAGCTATTTCACAGATTTAATATTAAGTGAGATACTTAATGATATGATGAATTTTTGATTATTAGAATTTCTGAAGTTGGAGAAAAACAAAACAATACTAATAGGACCATTGAACCATTAGTTACACCATATTTGAATAAGCCTTAATCTTGGACTGTGAATAGGTTAAGGATTGTGGCAGTATATCTATAACTTACTAGCCTCTGTGTGGTCATAAAAATTTGGCTGAATACTGCTTTTTAAATAGAACAAAGTGACATGAGAAAAAAAGGTGTGTACTATCAGCTGCTCTTCCCTTAATAGGATTCTCTGGTGTGCAAATCACTACAGTGGAATGATGCAGTGGGGCATACGGACAATGAATCAGGTAATAAATTGAGTGTAACACTAATTATATTCACTATGAACTGAAATATATACATTTGATGACCATGATGGCACATCAGTATTCAAAGCCCAAGGTGAAAAATGCATTTCAACTTCTCTTTATGAAAACTCAACAGACTGCTACAGACTGTGTCTGGCATCAAATTCTATATATCTACCTGTGTTTTCAGTGTGGAAACCCAATTCCTAAAGGAAAGGTCATTATCATTATTAAGTTTTATAAGAAAATCAGTACGTACTAGTATCTATTTAATAACGGGGACATCATGAATGTCATACTTAACACAAGTTTCAGAGTGCTAATAACTCCTAACGTGTATCCTTGTCTCAAGTTGAAGTCAGTATTGGAGATTTTATATTACCTGCTCTGCCTAAAAGCATTAAAAAGTATTTCTGTAATAGCTAGGCAAAAAAAAAAAAAAAAAAAAAGTGACGTTTTACAACTTTGCCTAAATTTTGGTTCAATTTCAAAGCTGATAATAGTTAAGTCATATGACATTAGCAGTGGCCTAAATTAAACAAAGGGATTTTTTTTTAGGATTTTATTTATTTATTTGTAAGAGAGAGAGAACACAAGCAGGGGGAGAAGCAGGCAGAGGGAGAAGCAGGCTCCCTGCTGAGCAAGGAGCCCAATGCAGGACTTGATCCCAGGACCCTGGGATCATGATATGAGCCGAAGGCAGAAGCTCAACTAACTGAGCCACCCAGGTGGCCCGCAAAGGAATTATTTTAACCACAAACATTTTGTATTGCCTTTAGGATGAAATAAAGCATTTATGTATGTTTGCAAGTTTGTAAGGTATATGTGTTTTAGATACATTATTAGCTATATCAAATATATATCAGTTCTTTTAGTTCTGGAATTGCATGGATATAAAACATACATTTAGTCAGAAACTAAACAAAAAACTTCAGTAATTTCTGCATTACAATGACCCTAATTCAAGTCCAGTGATAGATTGAAAGAGGTTGTTTCTTTTTCTATTATATATTTAAATTAAAAATAGGAAGATGTAGTTTCTACTAATGAGTTTTGTAGGGCTGTTTTAATATGATGTCCCTTAGGAGATTTCCTCACTCGGTGTGAAGGCTCCTAAGAGGTGCTTGTGCACCTGATTAATTCATAAATGGCGCTGAGGGCTGCACATTTGCCCAATCCTAGTTAAATCATAGTAGGCGGCTATTCCTCTGTAGGATGCACTGCAAATTGTGATGCTCTTATTATACACCTAATTACAGCATTCTACATCAGTCTGATTCTTTTCATAAATTCTTATAAATGTGATGTCCATTTTAGAACTTAGAGATTGAGGTTCATTAAAATGACTTCAATCCATATGATTGAGAGGGAACAATGACTTGTCATTCAATAGAAAAATGCTCTGAAATTCTAAGAATATATATGTAATATAGAGAGAAATTAGAATACAATGATTTACAAAATTTCGTATTATGAATAGTAAGTAAGCAGCTACTATGTGGATATGAGAGGAAAAAAATGGAAAACATTAGAAAGTAAAAATATAATAGTTTTGGGATGAGTAGCCAGTTAAAAAAATTATGTGTTTTGGAGCACAATACCTAATCCTTCTGTACCCCTGTGCCTCGTGTGGAGTAATAATCTAACCTATTATAGCGTATGGGAACTAATTGAGTTAATACTGCTTAGAACAGTGCTTAGAACAGTGCCTGACATGTAGTAAGTTCCATATAAGCTCTTATATAGAGCTTTTTTTCTCGAGCTCTACCCAATATAATTCTCACCTAAGATAGACTGTTTTCCACTAGTCTGTTTTAGCTCAAACTAGTATTTCCCCTGCTGCTTCTCCTCCTATCCTTTGACATTTGCATCTTTTTGATGTTATTCTAGTTGGGAGGAGAGGAGTTTCCCCTTTAAAATTAGAGACAACTTAAGAGACAACTTAAAAAAAAGGGGGGAGGGTGCCTGGGTGGCTCAGTCATTAAGCGTCTGCTTTCGGCTCGGGTCATGATCCCTAGGGTCCTGGGATTGAGCCCCGCATTGGGCTCCCTGCTCAGTGGGACGCCTGCTCCTCCCTCTCCCACTCCCCCTGCTTGTGTTCCCTCTCTCGCTGTGTCTCTCTCTGTCAAATAAATAAAATCTTAAAAAAAAATAAAATAAAATTAGAGACAAGATGGATTAGAGTTTCATCAAACACAAATCTGAACAGGTAATAACATATTTTTTGCTAGATTTATAGCTGAAAAAAATTGGCCCAACGTATAAATAACATGTAATTCGAACTATTTGACTTCAAATGTGCCTTTTATAATTTCTCCCATTATATGAAGCAACAGTGTTTATTAAGATACAGTGCTTATTGCTGTGTCTAAATAAATGTTCAATTATCTTCTGAATCCCATTGTTTCTGGTGATACACAGTTCTATCTTCTTAAGTTGGGAACCATTCTACTGAGCTGACTCCATCACTTAATTCAGTCAGCTAAGAAATGAGGTTTATTATTACTCTTTATCTGCTCCTGTGATGTAGATACCAGGTCCAGGAACTATCTGAACATTTTTCTAAACCTGACACTAACCCTTCAATATGGTCCTTTCCTTTTATTCAGGACCTCAACTATGTCAAGTATATTAAATAAAGGAAAGGAATATGCATATTATTAACGTTTTAAATGAAACACAAAGAAAAATGAAGCTCAGAGAAGTTAATAGGCTTATCACAAATTTGACAACTAGTTAATGGTGTGGGTAGAACACATGGCTGGTGATTCATAGTCATTTTTCTTTCCATTCTGCATTTTATCATAAGGTACAAGAGACAGAAAAAAGGAACTATGAAAAAGCAAAAATATAAATGTGAAAACATATTGTGAATGTCAGTCTAACACTTTTCTCTTTTAATTCACCAATCACATAGTCACCCAGAATTTGAAACTCTTTTGTGACCTTTCCATCTGACACAGCTGAATTGTTTCAAATCAGCTTTAAAAAAAATAAAAAAATAAAAATACAACCCTAAGACATACTGTGCTGACTTACATGGTCTAATGGGTTTAACAGAAAATGTTTTTTTTTTTCCCTAGGTAAAGATGTTCTAAGTTTTAATAATACAGAGCCTTTCACTTATAAAATTATCCAATTTATGAAGCACAGTTACCAACATTTTAAAATGCTTTGGATGTGTGCCATTTGACCATCTTTTTCTTTTTCTTCACATTTTAGACCAAAGCATAGAGAAACTTGATCACTTAGTAAAGCTCTTCTGACCCTAGTCAAAATAGAGTAAAGAATTAAGTGGTTACATGTGTTGGTAGGATAAAATTTCCATTAAGATTGAATCAGCAGGATGATGCTCTGATCTCTTATTGGACAAAGAAGTACATTGTATTTAGAATAAATAGCATACTTGAGATCCTGGTCCCTTACCATTGGTGGTTCACTATGTATATGGTGGCAGTGGTGGTCAGATTGGTTGGGAGAAAGACTGAAGATGAATCCCACCACACCTTATAAAAGGGAATAGAGAAGTTGCTTCTATTGGTGTTCTTTCCATACCATTAACTAGTTTTAATAGAATGGTATCTTGCTCTACATTAGCTTGTTATCTAACATTAGCCTGAGAAGTGGACTAATATTCAGATTTGGCATAAATAGAATAAATAGAATTGTAAAATGTTTAACTTATCAAGTAAGTCTGAACAAATATAATTATAAAATAAAAATTACTTATTTACTCCTCAAAATGTTTAAGGTAGTAGGAATACTAGAAATTAGTCAAATATCATACAGTAAGGTTATCATAATTTTTATAAATATTATTTCTGAATTCTATCCCTAACAGTCGTTGAGCCCTTATAAAGATCTTAGGGTGTGATTTCTTTAGATTTTATTTATTTATTTATTTATTTTAAGGATTTTATTTGTTTATTTGACAGAGACACAGCGAGAGAAGGAACACAGCAGGGGGAGTGGGAGAGGGAGAAGCTGGCTTCCTCCAAGCAGGGAGCCCGATGTGGGGCTCGATCCCAGGACCCTGGGATCACGACCTGAGCCGAAGGCAGATGCTCAACAACTGAGCCACCCAGGTGCCCCTGATCTCTTTAGATCTTAACTGTGTCTATGAATAAGTAGCACATACTGCCTCGAGATGAAAACATTAGAGGAGTGCTTCTCTTTTTAGTGGGCAATGACTAGAAGGGGTGATTGAGGGGAGGGGGGATGGGTTAGCCCGGTGATGGGTATTAAGGAGGGCACATACTGCATGGAGCACTGGGTGTTATATGAAAACAATGGATTGTGGATCACCACATCAAAAACTAATGATGTGTTGTATGGTGACTAACATAACATAATAAAATTTTAAAAATTAAAAAAAAAAGAAGGGGTGATTGAAACTCTAATAAATTGCCAAACCACTTATTTTTTTTTTAAGTCTATCAAGCCTTGTAGAGGTCATTTTTAAAGCTGGAATAAAAATATACTAAAAAAATTTCTTTGGTATTTCATAAAACTTCTCTTGGATCTGGGATTTTTTCCCAAAATATTAAAGCAGATATTTTATTAGTATTTGCGTATATGAGTTAAATACACTATATTAATGATTAACTTTACCTGCTTCTTTTACTTCTTAAAATTTCTTTTTTACTTTTAAATTGGCCTTACATAGCCATACAAAATCTCTTGGATTCAATACAATACATGGGAGGTTATGTTAAAGATTCTAGGCCTCTCATGAGGTGAGGAAGGACCAAGAAGTAGCTGAGCACTGGCCAATGAACCTGAAGGGGTTTCAGATTGAGACTTAAAGAGAATTCATGACCCTGGTTACTGGAGGTCATTGATGCAGTAGGACTGGGTGCCACAAATGAATGCTTCTAAGGGAATTGTACAAGTTACAGGAAGTTGGAGGATGGTGATGCACTAGTTAGCTCCTCCTAACCTCCCTGAATTGTGATTGCTCATAGAGAGATAGGATGAAACATGGGAAAAGGCAGTATAATCTCAAATTGTCAAATTTAAGCTGAAAATGGCTGAGTGTACCTAAAAAGGACAGGATTATATAAAAATGGAGGTCATGAGCTAAGTTATAGAGAAATAAAGAATAATATAATTTTGCACATCTGAAGCTGTGATTATAAAATCATACCTTGTCTCTGATACAAAAATTTAAAAGAAATTCTTAAAGAATTCTCTCTCAAAGTGTCTTGGTTTATATTTTGGATTCAGTGTGGAAGAAGAATATTATCCTGTCTGAACCTGTTATTTGTCCTAGCAAGTTAAAACAAGTGAATTATTTTTTTTGTTTATTGTATGTCCAGCTCCAGGTTTTTAATCTAAATAATACTTATGAATAAGTCAAGAGACAAATCTGAAATCACACAAATTATTTACAGCAAGGGACTATGAACGTTGAGTTTAGCAGATTGTATGGCAATAATGAGCTGGGAGTAAATGATACGATTTTTCTTTATTATTGTTATTACCCCCCTCTCCTAACCAGTGTAGGAGGGAAGCATAGCATTCAAGGGAGGCTCTTTTGTCTCACCCATATCCCCCTCCAATATAATGTTATAGAAAAAGTTGGAAGCGGGTTTTGAGAGCATAACTGAAACTTGCCAGATGATCTCTTATACTGGAGTTACTGATTCCCTTGTTGACTGCTGATCTGAAAGCCACAGCATAATCCCTTTGCAGTAGTGGTGAGAGGGGGGAAGGGGCAGCTCATGGACACACACATCATGTAAGCCCTAAGGTGCCTGAACTTATCCTGTGGTAAAGCCAGCCCTTCGCTTCTATTTACAGTCATGGTTAAAACTGTTAATATAAAAGTAAATTTCATGGACAGGAGGATTATAGTAATATCTTCATTCTTTCCTAAAACAACTAAGTTTCTGTCTATTCCTGTTGGTATTTATACAAGTATGTCTGACAGTTTAACATGCTAAATATGACCTAATAGTTCTATTGCATTTTAGACTGAATGCTACCATAAAGGTCTACTATATTAAAAATATTTGCATATGGCATTTTCCTATTCTGAAAATTTATGAATTTTAATAAAGTTGCTTAGATTTTATAGCCCATAGTTATAATTATTCATAATCCAGGAATATTATTTAAAGGGGACTGAAATTACATGAAAACACTTAAGAGCAGAATTATATCTTCCACTTTCCCATTACTTTTTTATGTTGATTATTAATTTCACTATAATAAATGAAAGAAAACTTGATTGTTTAAGATAAAAACTACACTTAGCTTTGAAAATATGTTTGTAAGTTAGCATGTGTACAGATCTGTCCTCATGATTACTTACAATTTGTCTAAAACAAACTGACCAACCTGTGAAGTAATATGTACTTTGATCTCACATTGTAACTATTAAATATTTGTTTTTCTAAGGCAAAACAACAACAACAACAAAAAGAATACTACATGATTTTAATGAATGGCGATAATAACAATGCTCCAAATCAGTAAAGTACATCCGGTTTTATGTAACAAAAGTAATAACTCTGTACATTAAAAATATAAAATGGAAAATAAAATTTAGGTATTTATTTTAGAGCACTTTGTAAATTGGATAATTCCAGCAAGCTCTTACTGTCCTCCTTCTATGGTAAATAATTTACCAACCATTCTTTTAAATTTTGTTTGTTTTCTCAGTTCAGTTGAAGATTATTTTATTGCTGGGTGTACACAAGTCAACAAGAGGCATTGGCTGCCTGAAGAGTTTCACAATTAGCAAGGAAGATTGTTAGTTCATTTATACTTGCTCCAAAATGTACCCAAAATAATTTAAGGCAGTCCTGAAAAAATATGTTGTAACAGTAAAACATGAATAAAAAACAGGCAACAGAGAATAGGGAAGGGGAGAATAAACAAGAGTAGGGAAGTAAAATGTAATTAGAAATAAAATTCATGCCTTATATTTAGTGAAATTACATTCAATGAAATTTTAAATACTTTAGGTCGGATATGTGTCAACTGACAAAATCACACTGTGATTAAGTGTAACAATAAAAACTGCAAAGTAGAGCTGTGAGAAAGAAGATGGATTGCATAACTAGCCATTTTTTTGAGGTTTTAACTAAATCAGATTTTTGGAAGAAATGATACATTTACGAAGGAACAAGAGGAAGAGTAGACACGTGGAGAATGGGATGGAATAATATATGCAAAGTTGTGTAGGCATGAAATATCATAGTATAGAACAGAGTGGTTTATTTGGGAAGTCAAATGCTACTCATAAAGTAGAAGAAAGGACAGTTAGGGTCATTGGTGAGCGTGAAACTGACCAGGTCTACAGTGGTAACTTTTTGTGTTAGAAAAGTATGGATAGAGAAGAACCTCAGTTACCCACGTTTGAGATGATGGTTCAGTTGAATGATTGTGAAGATAAGGTATGAATTAATTATTATTTTCAAGTTTTTATTGGAAAAAGTCATATAAATAGAATAACATAGTATACCTCCAGGTATTCACCCATAGATTATTAAAGACACGGTTGTTTCATCTTTATATTCACCAGCCACTCCCTGCCCCACCCATACATTACCACTGGAATATTTTGAAGCAAATTCCAGACATTGTGTATTTCATCAGGAAACAGTTCACTTGTATCTCTGACATAGGACTTGTCAGAAATATAACTGGAACACACATAAAACATTAACAGTAATTCCTTAAGATTTTCAATACATAGTCACTATTAAAATTTTCCCAATTTTTCTTCTAAGAACTCTTAAGGATAATATATTAAGGATACTTTTTTTGCCCTGGTTTTGTCTGTATATTTTATGTAAAAGTGTATATTTTGGTTAAACTGATCAAATATTGTTAACATCAGTGTATGTTTCAAGTGGTAGTCTTATAATGAGTCTTAGACTATTTAAATACTGGGACACAGGAGTCAGTCCTCTAAAGCTAGGATGAGATGAGCTACTAGAGTCAGTTTCATCTGTAGTTTTATAAATGGAGAGAAGGTGGCAGAACATAGGGCAGTTCGATTTTCAAAGATGCATTAGTGAAAGTTCATTTCATAAGTGATTTCACTACTTTATGGAGCGCTAGAAGCTGCTTGAGTATCTCTTATATCTATTTAAGAAAATAGTTTGGGTAGCTATAGGAAATGGATGAAATAGTTACTAAAATCAGTAAGTGCAAAGAAAGCAAAGGAAAACATAAACCAGACAAAAATACATTTCCAGGACCAAATTTTTAAGTATCCTGTATTTTGTCATTTGTTAAACCACAAATAGGCATACACAGAGCTGCAGTTCAACATGCTTTTGTTGCTAACATAAATAAAGTTTGGGGCACTGCTCTGCAAATCAACCAGGGTAGACCATGAGTTACAAATGATATATATATGTATAAAAAAAGTGTCAGAGACTAATTGGAAAGTTATAGTTGGGCACGAACAAATGTTGGAAACAAATTACAGAGGGGTGAAAAGACTTAAGCTAGAAAGAACAGACTGGTTCTTTATAGGAATGTACAATTCTACTTGATAAAGTTGAATTCAGCATAGATACTTCAGAAAACTTATTTACTATTTGTAATATTTATATCTGAATTCATAGACAGTCTTTGAGCTTCAGTAAGTTTGTAAGTGGTTCCCTAACTTGCAAGTGAAAAGTGTTTAATAAGTAGTAACAGATGGAAAAATAGAACCAAACTGCACACAGGAGAAAATCAGAGTCAACATATTTTATTTGCAGAGGAACAGTTTTCAACTAAAATCATTGCAACTGCTAACCCATCAATAATCTTTTCCTATGTTAAAGATGAAAATGATTTTTAAATGTTCATTTTAAAGGGAGATTTTTCAGCTTA
Source organism: Neomonachus schauinslandi (assembly GCF_002201575.2). Taxonomy (NCBI): domain Eukaryota; kingdom Metazoa; phylum Chordata; class Mammalia; order Carnivora; family Phocidae; genus Neomonachus; species Neomonachus schauinslandi. The sequence continues at coordinate 72,159,412 of NC_058414.1, read as the reverse complement.
AACAGGCAAGAAATGTATTTAGTAATAAATGACCAATACTACTTTTGAAATCATTCTTCAAAACATATATATATATATGTATATACACAAAGTTCTTTATCAAAGATAGAATAAAAACAAATCTTAGTTTATCAGTGATTTGAAGTGTACAAGTCCTTGGTGACAATAAACTTTAGTCCACAATGGCCGACAGCGCTATGCACAAAAGTAAACAGTTGTTCCCAACTTCAGAAACCTGCAGAGGTCAGTATAGCAACGCAACAAGACATCACATAGATGATCAATACTGAGGGTGGTCCATTAGATCACATACTAACTTCCACATACCAGCATCTTGAACATGAAAATGAAATTTGTAATAATTAGGATAGAATACCCTTTGAATAATTTGTCTTTATAACTGAAGAAAATCAACATTTGGAAAATCATTCTGCTCAAAAAAGTGGGGGATGCTGTGAGAAATGAAATTTGAAATTAAGGTGATGACCACTTTATATAAAAATAAATGTCTTTTATGTATGCTGAAGGATTTGAAAATGTTCTGTTCCTTTGAAATAGGGGTTATATTCCTCATACTTGATTCAGCAACCTAATTCAGCACCGAATAGTAACACTCACTATTAACCTGGGCAAAGCCATGATTTTTTTACATTGATATGTAAGTGAAGCTTTCTTATTTCTGGTAGTATTTCATACAATTCAGAGTAAAATTGCTTCCAAATACAACAATAGTTCAATTTACAATTTACAATTTAACAAATATAAAATTTACACATTTATATTTGTACAATTTACAATTTACACTTTTCTATACACACATCAAAGATAAATATTTTAAACTTGAACATGTAAATGTGCACAAATATGTGTGTGTGTTCTTTTTCTTATGAAAATACTTTTACAGTTTGTTTTTTGTAAAAGTGAAGAATTGACAGGTTGTAGAAACTGTATTCTGATATCCAGAAGCTGTCTTCTCCATGTTGACCTGTCAGTGACCTTTGTCATGACATTGAAGGACTACCCTCTCCAGGGGTGAGAAGTATTTCAACTTCAATAGTTCCTTTGCTCCAGACATGTATAAAACAGACACTATAAACATATACTGTAGGCTTATTTTGGCTCCAGTTAAGCTGACACCATCAAACTCATTTAGTTTAGAACTTGCAGACATGGTTTCAGTATCAGCTTTCTGCTGCAATCCTGAAGATTAAAGAAAAACTAGCTAAAACCAACATTGGGCTTTTGCTGGGACAGCAGTTTATCTATTGAAAAGTAAGTTCCTCATACTTTTATAATACTTAATTCTCTAAGTGTCACTGTTTGTCTCTTTCTAAATGCCACTATGGATAGGCAAAGTCAAAAGCTTTTTCAAAAGATCAGGAGATAGAGAGCAAGACAGATTAAATAGGCGTATTTTTAAGAAGAATATCTGTTGACTTTTCTAAATTCAAGCCTTGCTTTTCTCTAAATGTGCTTTGGTAGGCACATGTGCAAAAAAAGTCAGCTAGCTACACATGCAAGCAATGAATTATTACTGTCCACAAATAATTACTTTTATTTTTTTCTACTTTTATATTTGTTGTAATTTTTAATCTAAAATTTTAGAAACTATTCTGAGAATAACATCTCAGTGTTCCTATAGTATGACCATGTTTTCCATTCCATGGCAGTATAATGGACTTTTAAAAGCCTACAAATTAGGCATAGAGAAATAACCCTACAGTGGACATAAAATAAAATTAATAATGCTGATTAATATCTAGATATCACATCCTGTATCCTTCCAAAAAGTAACCATTGAATTTATATAAACTGGTTACTTATTAAGCCACAAGAAAAACTTATTAGACTCAAAAATGCATGAAGTATTTAGGATGTTATCTTAACACATGCAATAAATCCAGAAATTAATAACTAATTTAAATTTAAAATGTCACCTGCAATTAAGTTTTTTTTCACCTGAATAATGCTCAGATCAAGGAGAATGTCAAGCCTGAAATTATGATTGTTAAAAATGACAATAATGGGAGCATCACAAAACAAAGTATGTGGTGTGCATCCAAAAGTCTAGTCAGATAAAAGTTCAATGATGTTGTAAATGCTTTAAAATTAAGAATAAGCAAATAACTATTAACTTAAATAGTTGGACAAATGAAAAAAACCAGAGTTGAAAAAAGCACAAAAATATAAAATAAAAAATAATTTAAAAAATAGCAAAATTAAATCACTCCAAGATAATGTTCTTTGAAGAAGACCAAAAACATGCAAAACTGTAATATAGTTAATCTGATATGATTTGGTAGGCCTCCCAAAGATGTGACATTTTCACTCCAGGAACCTGTGAATATGTTATATGTGGTAAAAATGACTTTGGAGATGTGATTAAGTTGAAGACCTTTAAAAGGGAAGATTATTCTGAATTATCCAGGTGGGCCCAGTGTAATTACAAGATACCCAATAAGAGGGATGCAGTAGACTTCGAGTCAGAGAGATGTAAGGACTGAAATGGAGGTGAGAGAGGAGGCTGGCTTTGAAGGTGGACAAAGGGAACATGGGCCAAGGAATAAGAGCAGGGTCTTGAAGAGGGAAGCAAGGAAGCAAGGAAATAGATCTTCCCTAGAGCTTGCAAAAAGAGCACAGCCCTATGGACACATTTTTGACTTCTGATATAATTATATTTTCTATACATGCATATAATATATAGAATACTTTATATATTATATATAATAAAACAATAGATTATATAATTTATGAAATTCATGTTTACATATATAATAAAATTATTACATAATAAAATTGTATTGCTTTAAGGCACTAAGCTTGTGGTAATTTGTTACAGTGGCAATAGGAAACCAACACAGCTAATAAAAGGAATAAAATTTATAAGGAGAATTAAAAAATAAGGCTGAACATAAAACAGTATGTATGGCTGAAATTAAAACTAGATCACTAAATACAATTTAATCCTAATTACTTTGAAAATGTGAAAGAGTGCAAGGATCTCCTGAAATGACTTCAAAATCTGGCCAGTGTAGTATGCAAAAATATATGGTACAATGCACTTTTATTTTTTTATTTTTTAGAGAGAGGCGGGGGGGGGGGGAAGCAGAGGGGGGGGGGGGGCAGAGGGGGAGGGAGAGAGAGAATCTTAAGCAGGCTTCATGCTCAGTGAGGAGCCTGAAGTGGGGCTCAAACTCACAACCCTGAGATCATGACCTGAGCCAAAAATCAAGAGTCAGACTGAGCCACCCAGGCGCCCTGACCATGTACTTTTAAATGTAGATACAAACATCACAAAATAATTTCAGAGAAAGCCCAAAAGAATGTTAAAAATAAACCACCGTGATATGTATTAACACTTTTAAGTTCCAAAACAATTCCCTGAGGAAAGCAACCTTATTATCCCCATTTTATAGATGGAGAAACTGAGGTTAATAGTCCTAAATTAATGTATTTAAAAGTTTCAGAGCCAGTATGGAAACATAAGGAGTCTGGTTTCAGTGCTTGTGTTAAAACATTTTTATTCCAGGAATGCAAGGATCAAAATAGAGAAACTTACTTTAGTAAATCATTGAATCAATAATTTAGAAAAAGATGTCATCATTTTGTCAGATTTCAAAAACGATTTAGATGAAATGTAACATCTCTTTTTAAAAAAACGATTAAAAACAAAAAAATACTATGATCAAATTTACTTCAACAATAACCAGCATTTTCCTTGATTTTGAGACATTGAATATACTTTTTATTAAAATTAGGAACCAAAACAATATAAGGATGTCTATTATCACTGTTATTCAAGATGGTTCTGGAAGTTGTAGAGAATGCAGTAAAAGAAGGAAAAAATGAGCTGTTAATATTGGAAAGGAAGAGATAAAATTGTCATTGCTTGAAATCACAATTGTTTAGACAACTCAGATTAATTGATAAAGAATATTAGACCTAATAAGCAGGATCAGTAATGTGATTAGCTATAAAAATCAATGTTTCCAATACATCACTATAAAAATTTAGTTAATACAATAGCAAATATTTTCATTCACAAAGCAATGAAAATATGTAATACCTATAAATGATTTTAAGATGAAAATGTGTTCCAAACTTCTCTGAAATATATCTGTGAAGATTTGGAAAGAAAAAGAAAAAAAAAAAGACTTCAATAGTTGTTTTCCTGAATTAGAAACATACTAAATCTAAGATACTAATTATTCACTTAAATAATTTATAAATCCATTTAAAATTTCTAAAAAACACTATATAGCTTTTTAAAAATGCTTTACTCTGGGGTAGACATTGTGTTAAGTAATATGTGTAGGTGTATGCATGCTTTTTAGAGACTTACAGTATCTTACTGGCTAAGATATTTAATTATTATGATTTGCAGAAACTGAGGTTTTGAGAAGTAGATGACACAATTAAACATTGTCTCAGACTGTATAATTACAGACCCTCTCAGTTAAACACTGTGTACCGTGACTCAAAATCCCTATAAAAAGTTTTGGGAAACTTTATCAAATAAATCTAAAGTTCACATTTAAGATTAAATTGTTGATAATAGCCAAGATAATTCTTTAAAAAATAGCTTATTTAATGTACTTGGATTTTAAATGTTAAAATACATTATAAAAAGTACAGTAAATAATAGGGAAGTACCAGTACACGAAGAGAAAACTTATCAAACCTAAGTATCAGTAAAAAACTGGTATATGTCTTCTCCCTCTCCCTCTGCCCCCCACCCCGCTTGTGTGCTTTCTCTGTCTCTCTGTCAAATAAGTAAATAATCTTTAAAAAAAAACAAACAAACTAGAATATGTGATAAAAATGATGTTTTAAATCAGTGCAAATTGATGAAATATTTTCTAAATACTGCTAGGGCAATTATTTTTAACCATACATTCCCCAAAATATATCATACCTTAAAATATAATCCAGATTGTTTAAAAAATGAAATACAACATAAATCTGGAAAAGAACAAGACAAAAATAAGCAAGTATTTATGATATTACAACAGCAGGGTCTTTATAAAAATGAAATAACAAATCATAAAAAAGAAATAAATGGGTTTTAGTATATAGAATTTTGAAGTTTTGTATGTAAATCAATACTAGAAACAAAAAATTAAGCCTTAAATTAGGAAAGTATTTTCAATTTATTTGATCACTGATATTATTAAGTAGGTAATTTTTATACATTAATTATAATAAAATAAAATTAAAAGAAATCAAATCACTAAACAGTTGAAATAAGTGCAAATGTCTAATAAACACTTATAAAGTTATTCAGCCTCACTTTTAATCAGGAAACACTAAATTGATAATATAGCATCCCCTCCCGCGCAGAAGAGGTTGACTGAATGCCTAATTTCTGACTATAAATAAAATCTGTTCATTTACTTTTTAAGTAACCGCTTTATTGAGACAGGATTTACAGATCATAAAAAGTCTCCTTTCATGGTATACAATACAGTTTTTAGCATAGTGACAAGTTATGCAACCATAACCACTGTCTAAATGTAGAACATTTTTATCATCCCAAAGAAAAAAACTGTACCTATTAGCATTATTCTCCATTTTTTCCCCTTGGGACTGCTAATGTATTTTCTGTCTCTTCATATTTATCTGTTCTGGACATTTCATATAAATGGAATCCTCCATTTATGGTCTTTGTGATTGGCTTCTTTCATTTAGCATAATTTTTTCAAGGGTCACCCATGTTATAGTGTGAATCAGAGCTTCATTCCTATTTATGGCCAAATAATATTTCATTTTATGGATTTCTACATTTTATTAATCAGTTGATGGGGATTTGTTATTTTTCTACTTTTTGCACTCATTAATAATGCTACTGTGCACATTCATGTACCAGTTTTTGTGTGAACATTTGTTTTCAGTTCTCTTGGATATATATCTAGGACTGGAATTGCTGAGTTATATAGCAATTATATGTTTAATATTTTGAGGAACTGCTGACGTGTTTTTTAAAGAGGTTGTCTCACTAGCAATGTAGGAGCATGCCAACTTCTTCATATTTTTAACAAAATTTATTAATGTCTCTTCTTATTTTTAGTTATTCCAGAGGTATAAAATATTTCATTATATTTTTGATTTTCATTTTCCTAATGACTAATGATACTGAGTATCTTTTCATGTGCTTATTGGCCATTTGTATATCTTCTGTGGAAAAATGTCTATTTAAATCCTGTGTCCATTTTTAATTGGGTTATTTGTCTTTTTATTGTTGACCTGTAAGAGTTCTTTTGTGTTCTACATACAAGTACTTTATTAGATATACAATTTGCAAATATGTTCTCCTATTCTGTGGGTTGTATTTTTCTTTTCTTTTTTTTTTTTTTTTTTATATTTTTTTAAGATTTTATTTATTTATTTGAGAGAGAGAGAATGAGAGAGAGAGAGCGTCAGAGGGAGAAGCAGACTCCCCACCGAGCAGGGAGCCCGATGCGGGACTCGATCCCGGGACTCCAGGATCATGACCTGAGCCGAAGGCAGTCGCTTAACCAACTGAGCCACCCAGGCGA